>NC_141875.1:24161666-24464696 GCF_056163025.1 Triticum urartu
GACATGCCTTCTTCGAAACTTTGCCTGTCTTCGGGTCCAACTCCCCTCCATGTGCATAGAACCAAGTCCTGCACCTGGGGGGCCAGCTCAATGTTTCTGGAGTGACACATGCATCCAACATCTCTTTCTCAGACTTATCCCACTTAGGCATTCCCACCGCATAGCCACCTGGCCCCAGCCTAGGGAACTTATCTTTTTTTGCGGCATTGGCCTTGTTTATTCTGGACCGTTCCTTAGATAATTCCGAATCCTTGAATTTCACGAAATCGTCCCAATGAGCACTTTGCTTCTCTAGTGTTCCCTCGAATACTGGAGTCTTCCTTCCTCCCTTGACGTACTTGGCCCATTCACTCATCTTGTGGTTCTTGAATGCAACCGCCATCTTCCTAAGAGCAGCGTCCTTGACTTTCTCCACATCTGCATCTGTGAAATGATCTGGTAGGGTGAAATGTGACATGAGCGTTTCCCAAAGCAAATGTTTTTGTCTGTCGTCGACAAAAGTAACTCCTAGACGTGGCTTTGCTGGCTCTCTCCATTCTTGAAGGGAGATCGGGAGTTGGTCCTTCACAAGAACTCCGCACCGACGAATAAACTTGTCCGCAATCTTCTTAGGCGCTAATGGTTCGCCATTAGGTCTGATTGCCTTGATATTGTACTTTACGCCCTCCTTCAACTTTTTGTTCGGGCCTCGTTTCGTCCTGTTGCCTGAAGATTTGCTCGATCCGGATGGCTGAAAGAAGAAAGATCGATTCGTTAATATATCTTCAAGTCATTTAAAACATGTGATGATCACCAGATGCATGCTTATATAAATATATATACCTCGCCGGTCTTTGTTGTTTCAAGATCAACATTTTCTTCATCATGTTCATAGTTCATGACTTCATCAATTCGGTCGTCGCGATCGAATATCATATCACCCTCCCCGGTGTTGTTTAGATATTCGGAGCCGTCATAATCTTCTTCATTCTGATCATCATCTGGCCCGCGAGGATTGCGTATGATATTGAACAGGGCCTCTTCTCCCTCTCTGCCGATATTGTACGCCATAAGTTTTGTTTAACTAATCCAAGAGAAATATATTCAAATTACAATGCATGGATGCAATCAATTAATAAGGAAAAACTGAATCAATCATAGTACATAATAAGCATCATCGAATATAATCTCGAATACGTCGTCTCGAATAATATATATAATCTCGAATACATCGTCTCGAATAATAGATATAATCTCGAATACATCGTCTCGAATAATATATAATCTTGAATACATCGTCGGATCATGCGGCGCGGGCGGTGGACACCCAAAGAGAAGGAACCCTCACAGGATCATAGCTGAAGCGAGATCCCTGAAGAACACTAGTAGAAAACGGGCCATTAGCACCGGTTTGTAAGGGCCTTTAGTGCCGGTTATGGAACCGGCACTAACGTTTCGGCACTAAAGCCCCCCCCCCCTTTAGTACCGGTTCAGCACGACCGGTGCTAAAGGGGAACCATGTGGCACGAGCCAGCTCCGGGGGCCGGGAGCCCTTTAGTACCGGTTGGTAACACCAACCGGTACTAAATGGTTGTGGGTTTTTGTTTTATTTTGTATTTTTCAATTAAATTTGTGTTATCAATTTAATTTAGGATTGTTTTACGTTATAATGAGTTGTAGTCGTCATCATCATCATCATCATCATCATCATCGCATATTAATAAATAAACTCTAGCTAGCTAAAAATCATCGTAGTCGTCTAATTACCACTATTTAATCATCATAGTCATTACCGCGCTAGCTATCTAATCATCATCAACGCTGGCTAGCTTAAAGAGGAAACATTCACTTTGTAATTACAAAAGCAAAGATATCATCAAGTTCAACATAATCGTCACCAAGATCGAAGTTCAGGACATGGACATGAGACAAGTACTAATTAAGAGCATGAACTAGTAGCTACTGATCCTGCTGCTCCTTCTCAGGTAGAATAGCATAGAACATGTATAGCTCTCCTGATTCATCATACTGGAGCATGCAGATGAATCTGTCTCCTAATCTTGGGTTGCGCTTCACCTTACTGCCCCCTAGTACTTCTCTGCGATCGTTAACAATTTTGCTCCAATCTTTCACTATTAAGCATTCTTCGCTTTCAGAAATCCTGAATGCACTCATGTGCAATGTAGGAAATCTTGGTCGTAAGCTAACTATTGACATGCGACCTTTTGTCTCGATCCACTGAGGCACAACTGTCATCGGAAGTCCCTGTTGAACAACATCGTATAGTAATTAATATACTAAGCAATGAAAGTTTAGCTTCAAAAATAATGTATGCAAAAGATGCACTAATTAAGGACAAATATTTAAAATCTTACCATCTTTTGATTATAGATGTGACTGTAGTTCAATACGATCACCATTGGTCGCACGTTTTGAGTACTAACATTTCTAAGTTTAGGAAAAAAAATTTGTCTTGACAGTATTAAGATCCTCAAGCCATGAAACATAATGACTTATCTCCTCGCAGTTTAGTTGAGCCCCAGGGCAGTAGTAGGTCCTGTCTACCAAGCGCCGGACATGTTTGCTTGAACCGAAATAAGCTGACAATACAAATTAGTTGTCAACTATTTTTGAATAAACTGTATGAAGAAAGACATAAACATATGCATGCATGGTTGAGAAAAACTCACCAAATGGTAGAACTGGAGGCGTTTGCACATCGACCCAGATGTCTATATTACCTTCAATATCATCTTCCGGACGAATATCAAAGGTGATAACCATATCAGGCTCAAATGCATAAGCCTTGCATAGTGCTTGCCAAGTTTTGCATTCAAAATGGGTGTATGTGTCTCCATTATATAGTTTGACGTTGAAAGTATACCCATGCTCCGTCTTCAAGTAAACTCTCTTTACCTCCATATCATCTATAGCACTAAAACCTATCTTATCCAAGACAAAAATTCTTGCATGGCAGGGGATGCGCTATAGTAGAATAGTGAAAATTTAAAATTATAAGTTGAAGCAAATGAAGTATAAGTTTTGCATTCAAATAATAATTGACAAAGTGACTTACTGTATCAACTTCGAATGTCTCATCCAGCTTGATGCTGAAGCGCCTACCATCAACAAGGAAATTTTGGTCGCACAGGCCGCGCTGGTCTTCACAGTGTTCGCACAAAATAAAATCTTTTTCGTCGTCAGATGACATTTCCTATGTTCATATAGGTGAAACATTAAACACCTATATCTAGCCAAATATATATTCATCTAACATTTGACATTAATATATCTAACTATATATTCAATTGACATTACTATATATTTAACTTTTCTATCTAATTCATCTAACATTCGACATTAATCTAACATTTATATAAACTCAAAATATATAAAAAATTAAATAAACAGAAAAACTCATTAATAAATAATATTTTAATTAGATCATCAAATCTCATATACCTAAATTTTCTTACTAAAATAAACTAGTTATATTAATTATTCAACTAGTTCTAATCTCATATACCTAAATTTTCTTACTAAAAATAAACTAGTTATATTAATTATTCCACTAGTTCTAATCTCATATACCTAAATTTTCTTACTAAAAATAAACTAGTTATATTAATTATTGAACTAGTTCTAATCTCTAGTTCGACAATTTTTCTATCTAGCTAGCTAATTATCTAACATTCGACATTAATCTAACATTCGATCATCTAATTAACTTTTTTCTAAAAAACAGAAAATAAGTAAAAAAAATGTGTGTGTGTGTATGTGTGTGTGTATGCATGTGTGTGCATATATACGTATATGTGTGTACGTATGTGTGTATGTGTGTGTATGCGTGTGTGTGTGGTATATGTGTGTGTGTGTGTGCGGCCCCGTACGCCGCCGCCCCGTATGTACGAGCGGGGGCGCCGGCGTACGGGGCGGGGGCGCCGGTGTGTGTGTGTAGGTGTGTGTATGTATGTGTGTGTATATGTGTGCGGGAGCGAGAGAGAGACGTACGGCCGCGGCGATGGCGACGGACGGCGGCGGCGTTCGGGGCGGCAGCGCGAGACGACGACGACGACGGGCGGCGGCGGGGACAGCGACGATGACGACGGACGACCGGCGGCGACGACGGGATCGAGCGGCGCGCGCGACGGAGGTTGGAGACGAAGTGGGGATGAAACTGAAATTTTCGTAAGAGCTATATATATAGGATGGGCCTTTAGTACCGGTTGGTGGGTCCAACCGGTACTAAAGGCCTATTTTCGCCAGGCCAAGCGGCGGGAAACGAAGGCTTTTAGTACCGGTTGGAGCCACCAACCGGTACTAAAGGCCTTGCGCTGCCACCCCAAAGTTTAGTCCCACCTCGCCCGGCGAAGGGCAGCCGCACTGGTTTATAAACCCAACCGCGGCTACCTCTTCGAACTCCTCTATATAGCAGGCTTCTGGGCCTAATTAATTAGGGCACGCTGCCCTGTGGGTCTGCTGGCCCTCTTGGGCCTGCATTTGCACACCCTAGGTCTGGTAGACCCACAGGGCAGTGTGCCAACAAATTTGCTATATAGTTTTTTTCTTTTCTGCATTACTTATTTTCTTTTATTTATTTTTGAGTAGTTTTTATATAGTTTTTTCTTTTCTGCATTATTTATTTTCTTCTATTTATTTTTGAGTAATTTTTTGTATGTTTTTTTTATTTTCTGCATTATTTATTTTTGTATAGTCCGAAACCCTGATACTCGGAAAGAGTTTGTCCAATTTGTACACGAAGTGCGTCCAGTTTTTGCCGTGACCCTCTCTACTCTTTCGCGCATGCTATGCGGGTGATATGATGATACCATGTCAAGTTTCAACATTTTCAAGATTCATTTTGTAGTGATTTTCAATTTCACGGTCATTTAGCTCTCTAAACAATTAGGTAAATGACCGAAAAACAACAAATGATGTCAGAACATGTTAGAAATTGATGACGCCGCTTTAAATGCTACATACTGAACACAAAAGAAGTCCGGAGTTTAAATAAGTTATTAAAAATAAAAAAGAGATGCAATGCTGGTTAATTTGCTTCAAGCCATTCGGAATAGTGTAGACTGCACTGCACATAGCTCAGTGCAATCTATGCTATTCCGCAAGGCTTGAAGCTAATCAACATGTAGGTGAGCATTGCAACTCTTCGTCATTGTCTATGCACTCACGGCTATATAGTTTTTTCTTTTCTGCATTACTTATTTTCTTTTATTTATTTTTGAGTAGTTTTTATATAGTTTTTTCTTTTCTGCATTATTTATTTTCTTCTATTATTTTTGAGTAATTTTTTTGTATCGTTTTTTTTATTTTCTGCATTATTTATTTTTGTATAGTCCGAAACCCTGATACTCGGAAAGAGTTTGTCCAATTTGTACACGAAGTGCGTCTAGTTTTTGCCGTGACCCTCTCTACTCTTTCGCGCATGCTATGTGGGTGATATGATGATACCATGCCAAGTTTCAACATTTTCAGGATTCATTTTGTAGTGATTTTCAATTTCACGGTCATTTAGCTCTCTAAACAATTAGGTAAATGACCGAAAAACAACAAATGATGTCAGAACATGTTGGAAATTGATGACGCCGCTTTAAATGCTGCATACTGAACACAAAAGAAGTCCGGAGTTTAAATAAGTTATTAAAAATAAAAAAGAGGTGCAATGCTGGTTAATTTGCTTCAAGCCATTCGGAATAGTGTAGACTGCACTGCACATAGCTCAGTGCAATCTATGCTATTCCGCAAGGCTTGAAGCTAATCAACATGTAGGTGCGCATTGCAACTCTTCGTCATTGTCTGTGCACTCACGGCTTATAAACCGCTCATACTGCCTCTCTCTTGGCGAAGATCACAAGATAGTTTGGTTAAATTGCATTACTTGTAAGTCCAGTTAACATGAATGCTTATGATGCAAGAGCAACAGCAAAAGTGAAAATTTGGCACAAATAGGTATTTGTGTAACTAAAATAGGTAGGAGGAGAGATAGCTCTTATGTCACAAAAAAGAAGTTGTATCAAACCTTTTATGTCGGATCTAGAACAAACCAATCGGTATCGCCATCATACAGCCCAACCGTGGCTCGTGATGCATATATATGCATATCAAATGCACGGTTGGACGTATGATGGCGAATCCGAATGATTTGTATTCAGTCGATGAACTGGTAGATGTATGCAGTCGATGAACTGGTAGATGTATGTAGTCGATGAACTGAAAGACTTATGCAGGGAAGGCGAGAGGTGGGCTAGCTATATATAGGGTCGTCTGGCTCACAAAGTGATTGTGGTAGTTTCGATCCAACGACTCACATGAGCTAGGAAGAAACACACCCTTGATCCAACGACTCGCAAGAGCTAGAAAGAAACACACGATCCGTGTGATTCTTCCTGATTGGTGGGATGCACATTAGTACCCACTCCGGACTCCGAAACCCTGATACTCGGAAAGAGTTTGTCCAGCTTGTACATGAAGTGCGTCCAGTTTTTGCCGTGACCCTCTCTACTCTTTCACGCATACTATGCGGGTGATATGATGATACCATGCCAAGTTTCAACATTTTCAGGATTCATTTTATAGTGATTTTCAATTTCACGGTCATTTAGCTCTCTAAACAATTAGGTAAATGACCAAAAAACAACAAATGATGTCAGAACATGTTGGAAATTGATGACGTCGCTTTAAATGCTGCATACTGAACACAAAAGAAGTCCGGAGTTTAAATAAGTTATTAAAAATAAAAAAGAGGTGCAATGCTGGTTAATTTGCTTCAAGCCATTCGGAATAGTGTAGACTGCACTGCACATAGCTCAGTGCAATCTATGCTATTCCGCAAGGCTTGAAGCTAATCAACATGTAGGTGAGCATTGCAACTCTTCGTATTGTCTATGCACGTACTCACGGCTTATAAACCGCTCATACTGCCTCTCTCTTGGCGAGGTGGGACTAAAAACAGCTTGCCATAACCTCATTAGTACCGGTTCGTGGTAAGAACCAGCACTAAATGGTGATGGTGGGGCCATAGCCCGACTGCAGGCTGATGCAGCCTCTTTAGTACCGGTTCGTGGCATGAACCGGTACTAAAGGTTCGCCACGAACCGGTACTATTGATCGCCGCCATGAACCGGCACTAATGTACACATCAGTGCCGGCTCTAATTCAAACCGGCACTAATGTGCTTTACGTTTGACCCTTTTTCTACTAGTGGAAACTGCCAGGTATTGGAGAACCTGCCGCCCTCTAACGCAACCATGTAGCGATGGACGTGCTCGTCCTCCTCCCTGACACGGCGACGTACCACCTCCGGCGGGGCTGGCTCCCTCCGCACCGAAACTGGCCCACGCGAACGCCACCAAACGAGATCAGGGTCGACGACCGGGGCCGGGTTCCTCATCAAGCGGCGCGCCCCTCCAGGCAGCACCTCCCAGTGCCAGCCCGGCGGAGCCCAGTCCCGGACATGGGTCAGCCGGACGTCGTTGCGGATGGGTCGACAGCGAGGATGCGGGCCGGGCATCGTCGAGAACAAATACTAGCTATATACCCGCAAAAAATAACATTTTTTTAATGATTGGATTTTGATAACTAAAATTTCTAACATTTCTATATAACTAACATTCCTATAATATTTCTAACAATGCTATATAACTAACATTTCTATAACATTTCTAATATTTCTATAACTAAAAAACAGAAAAAATTATAACATTTCTATATATATAACTAACATTTGTATAACATTTCTAATATTTCTATAACTAAAAAAAGAAAAATTTCTAACAATTCTAACTTTTTTATAACTATTTCTATAACTAAAAAAAAGAAAAATTTCTAACAATTCTAGCATTTCTATAACATTTCTAACAATGCTATATAACTAACTATTTCTATAACTAAAAAAAGAAAAATTTCTAACATTTTTATAACTATTTCTATAACTAAAAAACTAAAAAAATGTATGTGTGTGTGTGTGTGTGCTCACCGGCGAGGCGAGAGGCGACGGGGGGCGGCGACGGGGACGACGACGGGCGCGGCGACGACGGGGATGGCGACGACGGGGACAGGGACGGGGCGGCGATGACGGGGACGGGCCGGGGCGACGACGATGGGGATGGGGCGGCGATGACGGGGAGGGGGACGACGCGGGACGGGCCGGGACGGCACAACGGTGACGGGGACGACGGGGCGGCGACGACGGGGACGGGGCGGCGACGGGGGATATGGAGATAGGGGCGGCGGGCGACGGGGCAGAGGAGAAGAAGCAGATGAGAAACAGAAATTTTTGAAGTGTTTAGTTATATAGGATGGACCTTTAGTACCGGTTGTGTTGGAAATATGCCCTAGAGGCAATAATAAAAGCATTATTATTATATTTCTTTGTTCATGATAATTGTCTTTATTCATGCTATAACGGTATTATCCGGAAATCGTAATACACGTGTGAATAATAGACACCAACATGTCCCTAGTAAGCCTCTAGTTGACTAGCTCATTGATCAACAGATAGTCATGGTTTCCTGGCTATGGACATTGGATGTCATTGATAACGGGATCACATCATTAGGAGAATGATGTGATGGACAAGACCCAATCCTAAGCATAGCACAAAGATCGTGTAGTTCGTTTGCTAGAGCTTTTCCAATGTCAAGTATCTTTTCCTTTGACCATGAGATCGTGTAACTCCCGGATACCGTAGGAGTGCTTTGGGTGTACCAAACGTCACAACATAACTGGGTGACTATAAAGGTGCACTACAGGTATCTCCGAAAGTGTCTGTTGGGTTGACACGGATCGAGACTGGGATTTGTCACTCCATATGACGGAGAGGTATCACTAGGCCCACTCGGTAATGCATCATCATAATGAGCTCAAAGTGACCAAGTGTCTGGTCACGGGATCATGCATTACGGTACGAGTAAAGTGACTTGCCGGTAACGAGATTGAACAAGGTATTGGGATACCGACGATCGAATCTCGGGCAAGTAACATACCGATTGACAAAGGGAATTGCATACGGGGTTGCTTAAATCCTCGACATCATGGTTCATCCGATGAGATCATCGTGGAGTATGTGGGTGCCAACATGGGTATCCAGATCCCGCTGTTGGTTATTGACCGGAGAGTCGTCTCGGTCATGTCTACATATCTCCCGAACCCGTAGGGTCTACACACTTAAGGTTCGGTGACGCTAGGGTTGTAGGGATATGTATATGCAGTAACCCGAATGTTGTTCGGAGTCCCGGATGAGATCCCGGACATCACGAGGAGTTCCGGAATGGTCCGGAGGTAAAGATTTATATATGGGAAGTCCTGTTTCGGGCATCGGGACAAGTTTCGGGGTTATCGGTATTGTACCGGGACCACCGGAAGGGTCCCGGGGGTCCACCGGGTGGGGCCACCTGTCCCGGGGGGCCACATGGGCTGTAGGGGGTGTGCCTTGGCCTACATGGGCCAAGGGCACCAGCCCCAAAGAGGCCCATGCGCCTAGGGTTACAAGGGGAAAGAGTCCTAGGAGGGGAAGGCACCTCCTAGGTGCCTTGGGGGGGAGGGAAACCCCCCTTGGCCGCCGCCCCACCCTAGGAGATTGGATCTCCTAGGGCCGGCGCCCCCCCCTTGGCCCTCCTATATATAGTGAGGGAAGGAGGGCTTTTCTCCCACGCCTTTGGTTGCCTCCTTCTCCCTCTCCAACACCTCCTCCTCCTCCATAGCGCTTGGCGAAGCCCTGACGGAGTACTGCAGCTCCATCATCACCACGCCGTCATGCTGCTGCTGGTGCCATCTCCCTCAACCTCTCCTCTCCCCTTGCTGGATCAAGAAGGAGGAGACGTGGCTGTTCTGTACGTGTGTTGAACGCGGAGGCATCGTCTGTTCGGTGCTAAGATCTTCGGTGATTCGAATCACGTCGAGTACGACTACCTCATCCCCGTTCTTTGAACGCTTCCGCTCGCGATCTACAAGGTACGTAGATGCATCTAATCACTCGTTGCTAGATGAACTCATAGATAGATCTTGGTGAAACCGTAGGAAATTTTTTGTTTTCTGCAACGTTCCCCAACAGTGGCATCATGAGCTAGGTCTATGCGTAGTTATCTTGCACGAGTAGAACACAATTTGTTGTGGGCGTAGATGTTGTCAACTTTCTTGCCGCTACTAGTCTTATCTTGCTTCAACGGTATTGTGGGATGAAGCGGCCGGGACCAACCTTACACGTACGCTTACGTGAGACCGGTTCCACCGACTAACATGCACAAGTTGCATAAGGTGGCTGGCGGGTGTCTGTCTCTCCTACTTTAGTTGGAGCAGATTCGATGAACAGGGTCCTTATGAAGGGTAAATAGAAGTTGACAAATCACGTTGTGGCTTTCACGTAGGTAAGAAAACGTTCTTGTTAGAACCCTACTTCAGCCACGTAAAACCTGCAACAACAATTAGAGGACGTCTAACTTGTTTTTGCAGCAAGTGCTTTGTGATATGATATGGCCAAAGTTGTGATGAATGATGAATGATCTATATGTGATGTATGATATGTTCATGCTATTGTAAAAGGAATCACAACTTACATGTCGATGAGTATGACGGTGACAGGATGATCATGGAGCCCCAAGATGGAGATCAAAGGAGCTATGTGATATTGGCCATATCATGTCACTATTATTATTTGATTGCATGTGATGTTTATCATGTTTTGCATCTTGTTTGCTTAGAACGACGGTAGTAAATAAGATGATCCCTCATAATAATTTCAAGAAAGTGTTCCCCCTAACTGTGCACCGTTGCTAAAGTTCGTCGTTTCGAAGCACCACGTGATGATCGGGTGTGATAGATCCTTACGTTCACATACAACGGGTGTAAGACAGATTTACACACGCAATACACTTAGGTTGACTTGACGAGCCTAGCATGTGCATAGACATGGCCTCGGAACACAGAAGACCGAAAGGTCGAGCATGAGTCGTATAGAAGATACAATCAACATGAAGATGTTCACCGACGTTGACTAGTCCGTCTCACGTGATGATCGGACACGGCCTAGCCAACTCGGATCATGTTATACTTAGATGACTAGAAGAGGGATGTCTATCTAAGTGGGAGTTCATTATAATTTGATTAGATGAACTTAATTATCATGAACTTAGTCTAAAATATTTACAATATGTCTTGTAGTTCAAATGGCCAACGTAGTCCTCAACTTCAACGCGTTCCTAGAGAAAACCAAGCTGAAAGACGATGGCAGCAACTACACGGACTGGGTCCGGAACCTGAGGATCATCCTCATAGCTGCCAAGAAAGATTATGTCCTACAAGCACCGCTAGGTGATCCACCCGTCCCACAGAACCAAGACGTTATGAACGCTTGGCAGACACGTGCCGATGACTACTCCCTCGTTCAGTGCGGCATGCTTTATAGCCTAGAGCCGGGGCTCCAAAAGCGTTTTGAGAGACATGGAGCATATGAGATGTTTGAAGAGCTGAAAATGGTTTTCCAAGCTCATGCCCGGGTCGAGAGATATGAAGTCTCCGACAAATTCTTCAGCTGTAAGATGGAGGAAAATAGTTCTGTTAGTGAGCACATACTCACTATGTCTGGGTTACATAACCGCTTGACTCAGCTGGGAGTTAATCTCCCGGATGATGCGGTCATTGACAGAATCCTCCAGTCGCTTCCACCAAGCTACAAGAGCTTTGTGATGAACTTCAATATGCAGGGGATGGAAAAGACCATTCCTGAAGTATTTGCAATGCTGAAATCAGCAGAGGTAGAAGTCAAGAAGGAACATCAAGTGTTGATGGTCAATAAAACCACTAAGTTCAAGAAGGGCAAGGATAAAAAGAACTTTGAGAAGGATGGCAAGGAAGTTGCCGCGCCCGGCAAGCAAGCTGCTGGGAAGAAGAAGTCAAAGTATGGACCCAAGCCTGAGACGGAGTGCTTTTATTGCAAAGGGAAGGGTCACTGGAAGCGGAACTGCCCCAAATACTTAGCGGACAAGAAGGCCGGCAAAACAAAAGGTATATGTGATATACATGTAATTGATGTGTACCTTACCAGTACTCGTAGTAACTCCTGGGTATTTGATACCGGTGCCGTTGCTCATATTTGTAACTCACAGCAGGAGCTGCAGAATAAACAAAGACTGGCGAAGGACGAGGTGACGATGCGCGTCGGGAATGGTTCCAAGGTCGATGTGATCGCCGTCGGCACGCTACCTCTACATTTACCTACGGGATTAGTTATAAACCTCAATAATTGTTATTTAGTGCCAAGTTTGAGCATGAACATTGTATCAGGATCTCGTTTAATGCGAGATGGCTACTCATTTAAATCCGAGAATAATGGTTGTTCTATTTATATGAGAGATATGTTTTATGGTCATGCTCCGATGGTCAATGGTTTATTCTTAATGAATCTCGAGCGTAATGTTACACATATTCATAGTGTGAATACCAAAAGATGTAAAGTTGATAACGATAGTCCCACATACTTGTGGCACTGCCGCCTTGGTCACATAGGTGTCAAACGCATGAAGAAGCTCCATGCAGATGGACTTTTAGAGTCTCTTGATTATGAATCATTTGACACGTGCGAACCATGCCTCATGGGTAAAATGACCAAGACTCCGTTCTCAGGAACAATGGAGCGAGCAACCAACTTGTTGGAAATCATACATACTGATGTGCACGGTCCAATGAGTGTTGAGGCTCGCGGTGGCTATCGTTATGTTCTCACCCTCACTGATGACTTAAGTAGATATGGGTATGTCTACTTAATGAAACACAAGTCTGAAACCTTTGAAAAGTTCAAGGAATTTCAGAGTGAAGTTGAGAATCAACGTGACAGGAAAATCAAGTTTCTACGATCAGATTGTGGAGGAGAATACTTGAGTCACGAATTTGGCACACACTTAAGAAAATGTGGAATAGTTTCACAACTCACGCCGCCTGGAACACCTCAGCGTAATGGTGTGTCCGAACGTCGTAATCGCACTCTATTAGATATGGTGCGATCTATGATGTCTCTTGCCGATTTACCACTGTCTTTTTGGGGCTATGCTTTAGAGACTGCCGCATTCACTTTAAATAGGGCACCGTCGAAATCCGTTGAGACGACACCGTTTTAATTATGGTTTGGGAAGAAACCTAAGCTGTCGTTTCTAAAAGTTTGGGGATGCGATGCTTATGTCAGGAAACTTCAACCTGAAAAGCTCGAACCCAAATCGGAAAAATGCGTCTTCATAGGATACCCTAAAGAAACCATTGGGTATATCTTCTACCTCAGATCCGAAGGCAAGATCTTTGTTGCCAAGAATGGATCCTTTCTAGAGAAAGAGTTTCTCTCGAAAGAAGTAAGTGGGAGGAAAGTAGAACTTGATGAAGTATTACCTCTTGAACCGGAAAATGGCGCAACTCAAGAAAATGTTCCTGAGGCGCCTGCACCGACTAGAGAGGAAGTTATTGATGATGATCAAGATACTTCTGATCAAGCTCCTACTGAAATTCGAAGGTCCACAAGGACACGTTCCGCACCAGAGTGGTACGGCAACCCTGTCTTGGAAATCATGTTGTTAGACAACGGTGAACCTTCGAACTATGAAGAAGCGATGGCAGGCCCGGATTCCGACAAATGGCTAGAAGCCATGAAATCCGAGATAGGATCCATGTATGAAAACGAAGTATGGACTTTGACTGACTTGCCCGTTGAACGGCGAGCCATAGAAAAAAAATGGATCTTCAAGAAGAAGACAGACGCGGATGGTAATGTGACCATCTATAAAGCTCGGCTTGTCGCTAAGGGTTATCGACAAGTTCAAGGAATTGACTACGATGAGACTTTCTCACCGGTAGCGAAGCTAAAGTCCGTCCGAATCATGTTAGCAATTGCCGCATTCTACGATTATGAGATATGGCAAATGGACGTCAAAACGGCATTCCTTAATGGTTTCCTTAAGGAAGAGTTGTATATGATGCAGCCGGAAGGTTTTGTCGATCCTAAGAATGCTGACAAGGTGTGCAAGCTCCAACGCTCGATTTATGGGCTGGTGCAAGCATCTCGGAGTTGGAACATTCGCTTTGATGAGATGATCAAAGCGTTTGGGTTTACGCAGACTTATGGAGAAGCCTGCGTTTACAAGAAAGTGAGTGGGAGCTCTGTAGCATTTCTCATACTATATGTAGATGACATACTTTTGATGGGAAGTGATATAGAACTCTTGGACAGCATCAAGGCCTACTTGAATAAAAGTTTTTCAATGAAGGACCTTGGAGAAGCTGCTTATATATTAGGCATCAAGATCTATAGAGATAGATCAAGACGCCTCATAGGTCTTTCACAAAGCACATACCTTGATAAGATTTTGAAGAAGTTCAAAATGGATCAGTCCAAGAAAGGGTTCTTGCCTGTTTTGCAAGGTGTGAGATTGAGCTCGGCTCAATGCCCGACCGCGGCAAAAGATAAAGAAGAGATGAGTGTCATCCCCTATGCTTCAGCCATAGGATCTATTATGTATGCCATGCTGTGCACCAGACCTGATGTAAACCTTGCCGTAAGTTTGGTAGGAAGGTACCAAAGTAATCCCGGCAAGGAACACTGGACAGCGGTCAAGAATATCCTGAAGTACCTGAAAAGGACAAAGGACATGTTTCTCGTTTATGGAGGTGACGAAGAGCTCGTCGTAAAGGGTTACATCGACGCTAGCTTCGACACAGATCTGGATGACTCTAAGTCACAAACCGGATACGTGTATATGTTGAATGGTGGAGCAGTGAGGTGGTGCAACTGCAAGCAGAGCGTCGTGGCGGGATCTACATGTGAAGCGGAGTACATGGCAGCCTCGAAGGCAGCACATGAAGCAATATGGGTGAAGGAGTTCATCACCGACCTAGGAGTCATACCCAATGCGTCGGGGCCAATCAAACTCTTTTGTGACAACACTGGAGCTATTGCACTTGCCAAGGAGCCCAGGTTTCACAAGAAGACAAGGCACATCAAGCGTCGCTTCAACTCCATTCGTGAAAATGTTCAAAATGGAGACATAGAGATTTGTAAAGTACATACAGACCTGAATGTAGCAGATCCGTTGACTAAACCTCTCCCTAGGGCAAAACATGATCAACACCAGAATTCCATGGGTGTTCGATTCATCACAATGTAACTAGATTATTGACTCTAGTGCAAGTGGGAGACTGTTGGAAATATGCCCTAGAGGCAATAATAAAAGCATTATTATTATATTTCTTTGTTCATGATAATTGTCTTTATTCATGCTATAACTGTATTATCCGGAAATCGTAATACACGTGTGAATAATAGACACCAACATGTCCCTAGTAAGCCTCTAGTTGACTAGCTCGTTGATCAACAGATAGTCATGGTTTCCTGGCTATGGACATTGGATGTCATTGATAACGGGATCACATCATTAGGAGAATGATGTGATGGAAAAGACCCAATCCTAAGCATAGCATAAAGATCGTGTAGTTCGTTTGCTAGAGCTTTTCCAATGTCAAGTATCTTTTCCTTTGACCATGAGATCGTGTAACTCCCGGATACCGTAGGAGTGCTTTGGGTGTACCAAACGTCACAACGTAACTGGGTGACTATAACGGTGCACTACAGGTATCTCCGAAAGTGTCTGTTGGGTTGACACGGATCGAGACTGGGATTTGTCACTCCATATGACGGAGAGGTATCACTGGGCCCACTCGGTAATGCATCATCATAATGAGCTCAAAGTGACCAAGTGTCTGGTCACGGGATCATGCATTACGGTACGAGTAAAGTGACTTGCCGGTAACGAGATTGAACAAGGTATTGGGATACCGACGATCGAATCTCAGGCAAGTAACATACCGATTGACAAAGGGAATTGCATACGGGGTTGCTTAAATCCTCGACATCGTGGTTCATCCGATGAGATCATCGTGGAGTATGTGGGAGCCAACATGGGTATCCAGAGCCCGCTGTTGGTTATTGACCGGAGAGTCGTCTCGGTCATGTCTACATATCTCCCGAACCCGTAGGGTCTACACACTTAAGGTTCGGTGACGCTAGGGTTGTAAGGATATGTATATGCAGTAACCCGAATGTTGTTCGGAGTCCCGGATGAGATCCCGGACGTCACGAGGAGTTCCGGAATGGTCCGGAGGTAAAGATTTATATATGGGAAGTCCTGTTTCGGGCATCGGGACAAGTTTCGGGGTTATCGGTATTGTACCGGGACCACCGGAAGGGTCCCGGGGGTCCACCGGGTGGGGCCACCTGTCCCGGGGGGCCACATGGGCTGTAGGGGGTGTGCCTTGGCCTACATGGGCCAAGGGCACCAGCCCCAAAGAGGCCCATGCGCCTAGGGTTACAAGGGGAAAGAGTCCTAGGAGGGGAAGGCACCTCCTAGGTGCCTTGGGGGGGAGGGAAACCCCCCTTGGCCGCCGCCCCACCCTAGGAGATTGGATCTCCTAGGGCCGGCGCCCCCCCTTGGCCCTCCTATATATAGTGAGGGAAGGAGGGCTTTTCTCCCACGCCTTTGGTTGCCTCCTTCTCCCTCTCCAACACCTCCTCCTCCTCCATAGCGCTTGGCGAAGCCCTGACGGAGTACTGCAGCTCCATCATCACCACGCCGTCGTGCTGCTGCTGGTGCCATCTCCCTCAACCTCTCCTCTCCCCTTGCTGGATCAAGAAGGAGGAGACGTGGCTGTTCTATACGTGTGTTGAACGCGGAGGCATCGTCCGTTCGGTGCTAAGAGCTTCGGTGATTCGAATCACGTCGAGTACGACTACCTCATCCCCGTTCTTTGAACGCTTCCGCTCGCGATCTACAAGGTACGTAGATGCATCTAATCACTCGTTGCTAGATGAACTCATAGATAGATCTTGGTGAAACCGTAGGAAAATTTTTGTTTTCTGCAACGTTCCCCAACAGGTTGGAGCCACCAACCGGTAGTAAAGGCCTGTTTTGGCCAGGCCAAGCGGCGGGAACCGCACCCCCTTTAGTACCGGGTGGTGGTTCCAACCGGTACTAAAGCCCCCCCTTTAGTACCGGTTGGTGCCACCACCCGGTACTAAAGGGGGTGCGCTGGCAAGGTGCGGTGCGGCAAGTTTAGTCCCACCTCGCTAGCCGAGGGGCGTCCGCACTGGTTTATAACCCCCCGTGCGGTAGCTCTCTCGAGCTCCTCTCCAAAGCAGGCCTACTGGGCCTACATGTTCTGTGCTGCCCTGTGGGCCTACTGGGCCTTTGCGGGCCTGCATCCTGGCCCAACAACAGGTTGGGTTTCTAGCCGTATGCAGGCTGCTTTGGCCTAGTAGGCGGGCTTTTTATTTTTATTTTTTTGCTTTATTTAATTTTGAGTTGTTTTTTTGTGTATTTAGAGTTTCTTTGTGAATATTTTTGCTTTAGGTACAAAAAATTACAAACTTTCTGTTAGTGTCCGTAGTTTTCAAATTTGAATAGTTTAAATTTTGAATTATTTGAAATTAGTGTGAATCACTAGTTTGTGAATAACTTAACTTTAAAAATCAATAAAGGCATGAAAGAATTTGTTTGCACATAAAATTTCTTCGCGTTTCAAATGCCAAAACACATAACTATCCTAACTATTACAGAGATTCCCTCCTGGGTGTGAAACACAGAAGAAAGTGATGATAGTGAAGCCGATCACATCCCAGATCTTTGGGTGTGAAACTTTTTCTTCGCGTGTGTCCCTTTGCGCCGTAACCATGGAAAATCTTCATCATTTAACGGGATGCTCGGGTCAATATTCACTGTGAATGGAGCAATTTCATCAAACTTTTCATAATCTTCTGACATGTCTGTCTTGTCATCCACTCCCACGATGTTTCTCTTCCCAGAAAGAACTATGTGCCGCTTTGGCTCATTGTATGATGCATTCGCTTCCTTATCTTTTCTTTTTCTTGGCTTGGTAGACATGTCCTTCACATAGAAAACATGTGCCACATCATTGGCTAGGACGAATGGTTCGTCTGCATACGCAAGATTGTTGAGATCCACTGTTGTCATTCCGTACTGCGGGTCTTCCGTTACCCCGCCTCGTGTCATATTGACCCATTTGCACCGAAACAAAGGGACCTTCAAACCACGTCGATAATCAAGTTCCCATATGTCCTGTATATAACCATAATATGTTTCCTTTCCCGTCTTGGTTTTTGCATCAAAGCGGACACCACTGTTTTGGTTGGTGCTCTTTTTATCTTGGGCGATCGTGTAAAATGTATTACCATTTATCTCGTACCCTTTGAAAGTCATTATATTCGAAGATGGTAACTGGGACAACAAGTACAAGTCATCTTCAATAGAGGTGTCATGCATGGTACGTGTCTGCAACCAGCTGGTGAAACTCCTGGTTTGTTCACGTGTAATCCAGTCATCAGACCACTCCGGGTGTTTGGAGCGTAGCAAATTCTTGTGTTCATCCATATACGGAGCCACCAAGGCGGAATTCTGTAGAACTGTGTAGTGTGCTTCAGTGAGAGAATGTCCGTCCATACATATTATTTATTCCCCTCCTAGCGTGCATTTTCCATCCAGTCTGCCCTTATGCTGCGATTCAGGAACACCAATCGGCTTAAGGTCAGGAATAAAGTCAATACAAAACTCAATGACCTCCTCATTTTCATGGCCCTTGGAGATGCTTCCTTCTGGCCTAGCACGGTTATGAACATATTTCTTTAAGACTCCCATGAACCTCTCAAAGGGGAACATATTGTGTAGAAATACAGGACCCAAAACATTAATCTCTTCGCATAGGTGAACTAGGACGTGCGTCATGATGTTGAAGAAGGATGGTGGGAACACCAACTCGAAACTGACAAGACATTGCACCAAATCATTCTCTAACCTTGGTATGATTTCTGGATCGATTACCTTTTGAGAGATTGCATTGAGAAATGCACATAGCTTCACAATGGCTAATCGAACGTTTTCCGGTAGAAGCCCCCTCAATGCAACTGGAAGCAGTTGCGTCATAATCACGTGGCAGTCATGAGACTTTAGGTTCTAGAACTTTTTCTCTGCCATGTTTATTATTCCCTTTATATTCGACGAGAAGCCAGACGGTACCTTAATACTAAGCAGGCATTCAAAGAAGATTTCCTTCTCTTCTTTGGTAAGAGCGTAGCTTGCATGACCCTGATGTATGCCGTCTTTTCCGTGCATACGTTGCTGGTCCTCCCGTGCCTCAGGTGTATCTTTTGTCTTCCCATACACGCCCAAGAAGCCAAGCAGGGTCACACAAAGATTCTTCGTCACGTGCATCACGTCGATTGCGGAGCGGACCTCTAGATCTTTCCAATAGGGAAGGTCCCAAAATATAGATTTCTTCTTCCACATGGGTGCGCGTCCGTCAGCGTCATTCGGAACAGGTTGTCCACCAGGACCCTTTCCAAAGACCACCTTCAAATCCTTGACCATATCATGTACATCAGCACCAGTATGGTGGCGAGGCTTCGTCCGGTGATCCGCCTCACCTTTGAAATGCTTGCCTTTCTTTCTTACGAGATGCCTGCTCGGAAGAAATCGACGATGTCCCAGGTACACATTCTTCTTACAATTAGCCAAATATATACCGTCGGTATCGTCCAAACAGTGCGTGCATGCACGGTATCCCTTGTTTGTCTGTCCTGAAAGGTTACTGAGAGCAGGCCAATCATTGATGGTCACGAACAGCAACGCCTTTAGGTCAAATTCTTCCCCCATGTGCTCATCCCACGCACTTACACCTGTTCCATTCCATAGTTGTAAGAGTTCTTCAACTAATGGCCTTAGGTACACATCAATGTCGTTGCCGGGTTGCTTAGGGCCTTGGATGAGCACTGGCATCATAATGAACTTCCGCTTCATGCACAACCAAGGAGGAAGGTTATACAAACATAGAGTCACAGGCCAAGTGCTATGGTTGCTGCTCTGCTCCCCCAAAGGATTAATGCCATCTACGCTTAGACCAAACCATACGTTCCTTGCGTCATCTGCAAACCCCTTCCCGTACTTTCTTTCGATTTTCTCCACTGCGACCCGTCAGCGGGTACTCTCAACTTTCCGTCTTTCTTACGATCTTCTCTGTGCCATCGCATCGCCTTGGCATGCTCTTTGTTTTGGAACAAACGTTTCAACCGTGGTATTATAGGAGCATACCACATCACCTTGGCAGGAATCTTCTTCCTGGGGCGCTCGCCCTCGACATCACCAGGGTCATCGTGGCTGATCTTATAGCGCAATGCACCACATACTGGGCAAGCGTTCAAATCCTCGTACTCACCGTGGTAGAGGATGCAATCATTAGGGCATGCATGTATATTCTGCACCTCTAACCCTAGAGGGCAGACAACCTTCTTTGCTTCGTACGTACTCTCGGACAATTCGTTGTCCTTTGGAAGCATATCCTTTATCATTACCAGCAACTTTCCAAATCCCTTGTCAGATACACCATTCTCTGCCTTACATTGTAGCAATTCCAGTGTGGTGCCCAGCTTTTTCTTGTCACCTACGCAATTCGGGTACAATAATTTTTTGTGATCCTCTAACATGCACTGCAACTTCTTCTTCTTCAAATCACTTGCGCAGTTTCTCTTTGCATCGGCAATGGCCCGACCTAGATCATCAACGGGCTCATCCGATGCCTCTTCTTCATCTTCTTCCCGCATTGCCGACTCAGCTTCTTCCCGCATTACCGGCTCAGCTTCTTCCCTCATTGTTGTATCATCGTATTCAGGGAACCCATGGACAGGATAGCTGTCGTCGTCCTCTTCTTCTTCATTGTCTTCCATCATAACCCCTCTTTCTCCATGCTTGGTCCAAACATTATAGTGGGGCATGAAACCGGACTCAAACAGGTGGACGTGAATGGTTCTTGACGTAGAGTAATTGCGACCATTCTTACAGCCAGCACATGGACAGTGCATAAAACCATCCGCTCGCTTGTTTGCCCCAGCCGCAAGCAGAAAAGTACGCACGCCATTAATGAACTCGGGAGAGCATCGGTCATCGTACATCCATTGCCGGCTCATCTTCAATACACAGCACCGAAAACATCAAATTAATACAATACATAAAGTTCATACATAAAGATCATACAACACTTAAATGCAACAAACAAATAACTCTGTAGCTAAAGAATTTAAATGCAACAACAAATGCGATCAAGATCGCAACTAAGGTAACAACTGATCCAACGGCATAATGATACCAAGCCTCACTATGAATGGCATATTTTCTAATCTTTCTAATCTTCAAGCGCATTTTCTCCATCTTAATCTTGTGATCATCGATGACATCGGCAACATGCAACTCCAATTCCATCTTCTCCCCCTCAATTCTTTTCAATTTTTCCTTCAAATCCTCGTTTTCTCTTTCAACTAAATTTAACCTCTCGACAATAGGGTCGGTTGGAATTTCCGGTTCAACTACCTCCTACATACAAATATCTATGTCAACTTGATGGACATAATTTGTCATAAACATGAAATGCAATGAATAGTTTTAAAAGAGAATATACCACATCCGAATCATAACCCGGACGAGGGCCGACGGGGACGGATATCAAAACCATGACACTATGTATAACAAACAACGTATGGGTAAGATAATTATACGAGTAACTATATATCCAAATCACACAAACATCAATTTTTTATATAAAACTTCATGAACAAGAGGCTCACCACAAGGTGGTGCCGGCGACGGGACGTTGCGAGCGATCGACGGTGGTTAAGACGGAGATTTAGAAGGTACTAAGTAAACCACACCTACATATGCAAAACTAAGTGTTATTTTTGACCTCAAATTGCATATAAATCAAATACTAGCACATATATATAATTCCTCCCAAATTACTAAAATCAAGAATCAATCACTATATAAAGCATTGCATGAGCTAATATAGCAATGAGAGATGAAAGGAAAAAGTTGATAACCTTTGTGATCATTTGAATGGATGGGGGCCTTCAAATCTTCGGCAAAATGTGTGATGAGCTTGAGAGGAAGAGGGAAAAGAACAAAGAGGAGAGGGGAAAGGGAAAGAACAGAGCGAGCTCGGGTGGACGAAGGGTCTATATAGGACGACCTTTAGTACCGGTTCGTGATACGACCCGGTACTAAAGGTGCTGGAGGGGCCCCGGACTGACAACATCCTGCCACCACTTACTTTAGTACCGGTTCATGACACGAACCGGTGCTAAAGGTTCGCCACGAACTGGTACTAATGAGAGCGGCTCGGCTAGCCGTTGGAACCGGCACTAATGTACACATTAGTGCCGGCTCAAATTCAAACCGGCACTAATGTGCTTCATGTTTGACTCTTTTTCTACTAGTGTGTGTCAGAACGGTAGGAGCAAAAACTCACCAGTGGTCAGAGTCACCCAGCCACCCAGGCGCGTCTACTCTTCACTTGAGCGTTCTCGAGTGTCGCTGCTATAACAACCTCGGCAACGTCGATGTCCTTCTCCACGCTTCACCTGCATCCTTCCCATGCTTAAGTGCAACTGACGAAGACCATCTCTTCTCTTTCCTAACATCGGATGCCTGGACAAGGAGCAAGTACATGTAGGATTTTGAGGAGAAAGGCATGCTGAGAAAACAAGGTTATATAGATTACAAATTTAATATCTGGCATATTAAATCTTATATTTCTGAAGCAAGGAATCATACAAAAAAAGTATATACAATCTTTGGCAAAAATAAGATCAGTGAAGCAATGCATGAATATGGCTGTTGGAGCATACGCATCATACACTACTCCCTGCAGCCGGTCGTCCAGTCCATATCCTAGTATATGCTTAAAGTAGCCACTCTTGCCAAAATAAGGACAAAGAAAGGTGATTGGGGAGTGTTTTGCTAGATTTTAAAAATTATGCATCGCAATGGAAAGTGAAACTGTAATGAGATGAAAATGGACTTAGATGAGAGGACGAAAGTAAGATGCAAATGAAGAGTGAAATAAAACAGAACCTTCTCTGTTGCCGCAATTGGTTCCTCTGTTCAGTAGTGCTTTTAGGGTCGTAACAACCCAGAAAAAACTCCCATATATACTTCCCCTTTGATATTTGGGTGGACACCCTGTTCGCATAACCAAAAATATAGACAACGTCCTGGTTCAATTAATCTGAGCAGTCAGAACATGTGCATAGATGCAGTATATATGCCCCAAGGGATACTAACAAAAGCCAAGAAAATGGATAGTTGTTAAGAAGAAGAAAAAATGCAAGGTTGAAAGGGTAGAAAACAATGTGAAGGGATGCACCTCCAGGGAGTAAAGAAGTGTCACTGATGAGAATACGTGGAGTAGGCTATGCAGCAGTGTATTTACCACCAATAGAGCAAGCATGATTCAGAGTCTTCCCACTGAATCTTGTATCAGTTGGAGAAACAAACTGATGGAGCCAGAATGTCAAAATATGCTTTGTGCAAATTCCTACAAGTTTTATTTTTTATGAATGATTATCTATCGGCTGTATATGTAACAATGCCTACTGCCCAGACCCTTTAAAAAAGAGAAAACTGTCAACTGTCCTGAATGTTATTTGTAGCAGTTTGACTGCAGGTGTTGTCACACATGATACATGACATTTACCCTACCCAGGGTGTGAGATCGATACAATATATCACTGAGCTAATTACGCTGCTGGTGATGAAAGATAGATATATATAGCTCACCCCACGCTGTACTCTCATGATCATTCCAGCTGCGTCTAGGCAACCCTCCTCGTTGAACAGCAGCTTCCATCTCCTTGGAGGACACAGCGTGCGGCGAGGCTGCCAAGGACAAGAAGGAAAAATCAATATAAACCAATCGATGACCAATACACACATGTCATGAATCTCTCTCTCTCTAATCTTCTTTGGGGACTCTGAAATTTCATATGCATATATATAGGGATTTATGCTTCTGTTGTAATCGTGTCGCGTAGATGTTCAGACGGGAGGTAAGAGCGGTGGAGGGCAGGGGCGGCCAGTAGGGAGGAGACCTGCGGCGAAGGGCGGCTCCGGCGGCCCGTGGCGAAGGGCGGCTCCGGGGCGGCATGCGGCTCGGCGACCTGCGGCCCGCGGCGAAGGGCGGCTCTGGCGACAGCTCGGCGACCTGCGGCCCACGCCCGACTGCGGGAGGAGGAACGGCGCGGGGGCGTGCGGGAGGAACGGCACAGGGCCATGAGGTCGTGCGGGCGGGGTGAGAGGTCGTGCAAACGTTTTTTTAGCGGTGGATGGACTGTGTGTGGCTTAATTGCGTGGCTTGTTGGGTTAAACACGAAAAGATTATGGACCATCAGATTTTGTAGATGGACGGATATAATTGTTTGAATCTGCCCCTCTCTTCCTTTTATAGTGGTAGTAGATAGTAGATGAAGCAGAACATCGACTTACTAGGTTGCGGGTTTGTATGTAACTGATAAAATGTGATCTTGCTCTCCTACAGGAGCTCCTAGCATTGGAAGAACAGATTGGATATGTCAATACCAGAAAAAATGAGGTTAAATATGTATGTTTCCATGGCAGCTTGCATTTCTGATCTGTCCCTTGTGGAGAATGATGCTTGCATAATATGTCAGATATTTCCATTTCAAATTTTCTGCAAATCAACAACTATTTTACAACCCATTTTTTATCTGATAATATATCCATCCATTTCCAGCGGCGCGTCGTGACGAGGCGAGCGAGGAGGAGGAGCGCGCGTGTAGGTCTCCTCTTCTCATGCTCATACAAGTGGTAGAAGAGCTCACCTTATAAAGAGGCGCAACTCTCTCTCAACTTCTGGGGTGGGACTAAACTTTAGCCTCACTCACTCCACTCACATGTGTGCATGAATGAGTCAAAATAATTTCAGAATTTTAGTTGGGCTTTGGGCCAAAGGCCTACTAGCAAAATTCCAACATAGAACCCTTGTGTTAATTCCGATAAGGCAAGTTTCTCCTAGACACGATCTGATTTGATTGCATGCCTTTACTAGGTAAATCGAGCATCGCCTCCCACCAGATTTTGCAGCGCCCCCTCCATACATTACCGTGCTATGAGTGAGGACACCCTCGATGCTCACGCGGCTGGTCCTCTTCTAGGACGCCGTCCCCGCCCCTCTGCAAGCTCGTAAGGCCTCGAGCGAATGCGTCGATCTAGATGCCACCGCCCAAATCCTCCCTCCATGGCCTCCTCCCTTCACTGCTTGGAACCGTAACCTGCACGCCGCGGAGGCCACTGCCGACTGCCGACCCACTCCAGCACCTCACGGCTCCGACCTTCACTGCAACAAGGCAGTTAGTCACCGGCTCCCATGTACTCCGGATCCATGGATGCATGCATGTGAAGAAGACGTTCACAGCGGCATGGCTGTCAAGTCTCCCAAATTCGACACCGGTAGCTAGCGCAGG
Source organism: Triticum urartu (assembly GCF_056163025.1). Taxonomy (NCBI): domain Eukaryota; kingdom Viridiplantae; phylum Streptophyta; class Magnoliopsida; order Poales; family Poaceae; genus Triticum; species Triticum urartu. Next base: position 24,187,009 of record NC_141875.1, read on the forward strand.
AGAACTGAGTGCTACCTGAACAATGAGGAGAATCATGGCTCCACATCCCTCTTACTTGTCAGTACCGGCATGCTTGATTGTGCTCGCCAACTCGAGCCTCGAAACTCGACCAGGGAGCGGAAAGACGTTTACGATCCAAACGATGAAGAGCACCTTGACTGACTGCTTCATGGTCATTTGTCACGTCACCGTTGACCCTGGGTTGCAGGTTAGCAATGTCATTGTGGCAGGAGCATCGCCACCATTGACCATTCGATTTGTGCAGGACTGCGGGCAACTTGCCGAAGGCATCAAACCACTTCCATCTGTAGGTTATGTTTGGGCGGCTGTGATGTTTGCGTATGCAACATATCATATTGCTCAATTACTTTGGTTGTGCCATCCGTTCCGATTGCTACATGCCTAGAACACCTAGCTCAGGGCTCGTAGTTGCTGTAACATACCATCCATTTATGCGGCTCAATCAGTTTCTCAGTGTTCTCTGTTTTAGCGAACGCACATTTGGATTGAGTGGCGTAAATAGGGGAACTGTTTGATTTTGGTGCAAACATGATTCTGATGCTTATTTTTTGTTCCCCTTTCGATATAGGTCTGCACTAAGCTTTCGAGAAATTAGGAAGTCATGGCACACTCAAACCTGAACAAGCCTTGCGGAGCCTCGTCACAAGTATGTGCATGAATGTGGGGATGGAGGATCTTTCTCCGAAGAAGACATATAATATTCCTTGCTGTCCTCACTTGGCATAGCCAAGATCAAACTGAACAAGAGAAAAGAAGAGAGGCAAAGAGAGGTGAGTTGTCCACTCCTAGATTGCTACATGACAATCCTCGTGTCTTCGATTTGATCAAAATTCTACTATTCACAATAAATCTGAATGTTCTCGGATATTATTCTTATGGAGTCTTTGGGAGTTGGTAGTATTCAACAGAAATAGTTCAATTCCCATGAGAATTTTTTTAACATATTTTTATATTTGATACGGAGTCTAACAACTGTTGGTGATTGAGAAGGGACCTGTGGCATGACTAAACATGTGAATTGCAAGTACAGATGTCCCTAAAATAACAAGGTGAAATATTGTTTTTTCTTGCTATGAAGAGATGGCATCATAATTCACTTCCATGTCAATTTGTATCAATATCATTAATCCAGTCACAGTTCATGATTTTCTATTGTTTGAATATGTGAGTAATTCACTTTTCGTCCATTTGCTAACTAGGAATCTGTGTATAGCTGACGGTGGATCTGTATATGAAAGTGTGATCGGGCATAAACATGAAATAACTAGGAATCAAATATTGACTGTACTTTATGTGTGCGTTTGGATGAACTGATTTTTAGACACAACAATAAGTTGTAAAACTAAGATGAATGTTTTAAAGTTATATCCAATTGCATAGTAAAAACTATAATACTATTTTGCTTCGGTGCATCAGTTTAGATGAGTCTATCATTGGCGTGACATTATGCGGGATGTCCAAACATCTCCATTTCTTGTACAGAATGAAAACCATGGCACTTTTTTGGGATTGGAGGGAGTAGCTTTTAGTTATGTGCATCCGTACTTCTCCAGTTCTTGTAGAGAATGAAAACTATGTGTGGTGTGTTATCAGAAGTTGCGTATAACCATTTAAGGAAATGTCAAAAAACTCAAAATCCTATTAACTAGCAGCAGCTTCATACGTACTGAACTAATTTGCAGTAAAACTCTAGCAAACAGCAAACATGGTCTCCTCTTCCAGTAAGCCAGTGGTAACCATCTTTGTCCCTGATTTGCTGGACTGCTTAGTGCTTACAGAAGTAAGCTTGTTATATGTCTCTTTGATCTCTTGCAGAGATATACAATATGTTGTGGGAAGACCTAATTCTCTCATTTCTCGTGAACTGTGGTCAGCTACTGATAATTTCAGTCCTAATAATCTTCTTGGTCAAGGAGGATATGTGTCAGTATATGGTTCGTTCATCCCGTCCGTACAGTTTTGAATTTTCTTAAAAAAATGTTTGTTAAGTAACTTGTGATTAAATTCGTAGAAAAGAGGGGGAGGGGGATTTATTCATAGTTTTAAATAGCCCTGCTATAGCCTTTTCAGCAGGGTGCTGCTAAATGGTACTCATGTACAATAGTCCGCTAATATTAGCCTGCTAGAGCTCGCTATCGCTCCACTATAACTGTTTTGAAAGACCGCCGCTATTTGGCAGAGCCCGCTATTTAAAACACTATTATTACAACATACATGGAGGAAATGATGTTTGACAGTGCGGTGGCTGAAACTTCTGTTGTCGAAAAATGGTGCCTTTTTGTAGGGAAAGTTAACCGATGGTAGCTAGGTTCATGGCAGTGAAGCAGCTGTCTGAAGCATCATATCAGAGAAAAATGGAATTTGCAACGGAAATAGATATCTGGAGTGCAACACCGTAATCTTGTGAAGTTGTATGGTTGATGCTGGTTATGAGTACCCGGAGAATGGGAGCCTGGACCTTGCCCTATTTGGTATAGATTCTTTTCATTGATGCAGCTACAAATCTGCAGAATAAGGCTTTGTATATACAACTAAGGACTTAAACCTACATTTGCATGCAAAGGAAAGTCAACACTGGATTGGCCGACACGTTTTGCAATATGCTTAGGCATTGCAAGAGGTCTGGCCTATCTTCATGAAGAATCTAGCATTTGTGTTGCGCACAGGGACATCAAGGCCAGCAATATGTTACTTGATGCCAATCTCAATCCTAAGATCTTAGGGTTTTCGGGGTTGCCAAACTTTATGATGACCTGAAGACATGTGAACACGAGGGTTGCTGGCACATTGTTAGTGCATTTCCACCTTGCTAACCTCTGTCCATGTAGTATTTTTGTATGTAGTTGATGGCATGTTGATCCTATTGATCCTACTGGCTGATGTTGATGACTTCTCGGCCATGAATTACTCATCCGCACTCTACAAGGTCGCGTCGGCTCCACGTTGGAGCGGTGGAGGTGGCTCGGCGGCATGCGTTCAGCCCGCATCGAAGTTTGTGGTGGGTCGAAGCCCCAAGGACTCGGTTATAACTTCTGTTTTCTTTGGAGTGCTTGTACCACCGGCGTTCTTTAATATATGATCTGGGGTCTTTTCCACAAAGAAAGGGCTATCTATCATTTGTAAGGTATTACACACTACAGAGTGATATGTTTTTGTACCACTTTATTTTATGCATCTGATGTGATAGTACACATCGTCGAATTTTAAAAAGAATCAAAATCAATTACAAGTGAAGTGTATTTCAATTATTTGTTGTCTGGCTATTTTTTCTATACATGTGAAATTTGACACGCCTTATGCTTATATATGTAACGAGTAAATTCTCTGAAAATGCCCGTGGCAACGCACGGGCAGTCTACTAGTGTCCGATAGTTAGTTTGTTGGGTGCCCCGGCTTTCAGCCGTTGTCGCGTGTAGTGTGCTTGATGTTCCCTCTAGATTTTTTTATTATTGTTATGTACGCGTTTTCATGGTTTAGATGATGGTTTTTGAATATTTTTTGGTTTTTTTGTTTTCGTCCGATTTTCCCTAGATTTTAGAGAAAATATAAAAAAATGCGCGAAAAGAACATGTTTTTTTCTTTCACGAGAGGCACTGATTTGCTTCTCGTGGAGACACTGATTTGCTTCTGCAAGGGGCACAACTACGCCTCTTGGAAAAATGAAAACAACGATTTTTTTTTCTGGTTCCATGAGATGCACAAATTTGCTTTCGCGAGTTGTGCCTCTCGAAAAGGGAAAAACATTTTTTCCCCGAGCCACACAATCCAGATCCAAAGGATGGCAGGTATTGACGAAACTTGCACTAAAACAAAGAACTACCATGTTTTTTTTCTTCTGGAAACTGCCACCACCCCTAACACTAAAAAGGCCATCTCGCGCATTCGCAAATGCCATGTTCGATGGCAAACATTTCCTGGGGATTAGTGCCCTATTACATATGCTTTTTCCGTCTAGATAGTTTTATTCCTTACTACAATCATTTTTGGTATCTAGTTGATGCAAGCATGCATCCCCATGTTGATGGCTATCTTAGTTAATCTCTATTTTCAGTTTCTATGCTTCAAATTAAGACGAGTTATCCTAAGATAACACATTTTCATGCTTTGTGCTGACCGGGTTTCCAAATTATACTTCATATGCTCCTTTAGTTACATAGAATGCTTCCTTACTGGCTGCTACTCCCATCTTTATTACAAATTATTTTCGTCACTGTTATCGCCACTATACACTATGCCAAGCCAATATTATACTAACTATGATTCTTTTGTATACGTAGTTTTCTTCCATAGTCTATGTTTCAAATTTTTGTGTGTGTTTCTAATGTTCTATTTTTTTTTCAATCTCATTTTAATCAAAACACTGCCCCAAGTATGTTGTGATAGATCAACTCGTCGCTTCGTGTAAGCCATGCTTCCTACTTTTGTTTCACATATGTTCCCTATAGCAGTGATTTTACGCTTTCACTGCCTATCATGTATGTTTTGATCAATCAAATCACTCCTTTGTGTAAGCCATGCTTCCTACTTTTATGTTTCACAAATTGTTCATGTACTAGTGAATTTTTTATGCTTCCACTGCTTATCATGTATGTTTTGATCTATCGAATTACTCCTTCGTGTAAGTCATGCTTCCTACTTTTACGTTTCACATATATTTCTGTAGCAATGAAATTTTCTCAATCTCAATTTTCCATGCTTCCACTACATGTATGTGCTGATAGATCAAATCGTTGCTTCTTGTAGGCCATGCTTATCTCATTTTCCTGTGACTCTATTTTCCTATCATTTATGTTGTGACAGATCAAACATCTCTTATTTCCTCATGCATGTGTGCTTCTTTTGTTCAGATGTTTTGCGCTACATGACTCTAACCATGCATCATTGGTTTCTCAAATGTCTCGCACTAACCTCTCCCCACAATGTTGGCAGTGCCAATTTGAAGGCAACAAAGGAGGTGGTGGAGACATGGTCGGAGATAGTGACCAAGGCCATCCACGAGGATATCATTGCTTACGTAATCCACCGACTTGGTGATGCATTGCCGCCCATTCTCGAGTTTGTGAGATCTATCTTTCGTAGCCGTGCAACGATCATGATATCACCATGTCATGATCAACCGATGGCGGCGGTAACCCACTACTTGCCACCATCATGGTGGGAGTAACTTTCATTCGGCAATCTTCCGTGTAGGCCTTCCCTGGCACACCATTGCGGCCCAAGACAATATGCTCACTTCACAGCCGTCTTAGAAGTTGACCCTTGTATCATATTTTTGTTGTAATATAATTATTATTTTGTTGTTTTATTTGTATTAGGTTGTATTGCATCGAAGCATATTCCATTCGTTGCAAACAAACTTTTGTTTGTTTGGAAACAATGACTAATTTATGTTTTAGTGGAAGAAAATTCAATTCTTGTCCATAGAAGCAAGTTTAAGTTGCAAAAGAAGCAAATTTTCTTGTCAATATAAACAAATCCTTGCTTTGCTAGAAACAAAGGGAACATTTATAACTTCAACAAAATTCTATTAGATCGAACACACATTTCTATTGAATCGAACAATTTTGGTTGTAGTTGAAGCAGATTATCAAGTAGTAGGAAGCAAATATGTGTTGTGGGATCTCATAAAAGGAAGCAAACATAATCATACAGGAAATATACGAGGTTGCATGTGTGGGTCGCATGTTCAATATAAAACTACAACACATGAATCTACTCAGAGGAATAAACTCAGGGATATACTCGAAGGAGGAACAAACAGTAGGAGAGAGGTGGTTAGCGAGGATACTCGGGCGAGCTTAGTAGAAGCAAGTTCCATGAAACACCTAATTAAAGAAGCAATCCAACTACAGCCCACGCGTAGAGCTATTAGCAGATCCAACGACCAACATGTTTCCAATCCCACAACCATCGAATAATCTGATGGAAAGCAAGGATCAGTAGTGGATTAGTAGTCTGATCCCTAGCGGCTCCCTGAAATTATGGTGAGGTAAGGGTTTCATCTCCTTCCCGTTTCAATTAGTAGGAGTGGACTTGCATTCAATTCGCCTTTGACTTTTTTGTTTGGATCCTCAATATATGATACTAGATAACACCCCGCTGTTGCTACGGAATTTTTTAGCAAAAATAACCTACGTCGGTATTTCCCCAAAGAGGAAGGGATGATACAACACAACGGCGGTAGGTATTTCCCTCAGATATGAAACCAAGGTTATCGAACCAGTAGGAGAACCAAGCAACACAACGTAAATATCACCTGCACACAAGTAACAACTTCTCGCAACCCGACGTGGTAAAGGGGTTGTCAATCCCTTCCGGGGTACGGCACCTCAAGATAGGCAAATGGACGCGAGGTAAATTTGTAATAGATTGATAGATCGAACGCCAAATAAATAAATAAAAATAAATTGCAGCAAGGTATTTTTGGGATTTTGGTTTAGTAGATCTGAAAATAAAAGCAAAGGAAAATATATCGCAAAGGCAAATAATATGAGAAAGAGACCTGGGGGCCGTAGGTTTCACTAGTGGCTTCTCTCGAGAAAAATATCAAACGGTGGGTGAACAAATTACTGTTGGGCAATTGATAGAACTTCAAATACTCATGATGATATCCAGGCAATGATCATTACATAGGCATCACGTCCAAGATTAGTAGACCGACTCATGCCTGCATCTACTACTATTACTCCATACATCGACCGCTATCCAGCATGCATCTAGTGTATTAAGTTCATGGAGAAACGGAATAATGCAACAAGAACAATGACATGATGTAGACAAGATCTATCTATGTAGAGATAGACCCCATCGTTTTATCCTTAGTAGCAACGATACATACGTGTCGGTTCCCTTTCTTTCACTGGGATCAAGCACCGTAAGATCGAACCCACTACAAAGCACCTCTTCCCATTGCAAGATAAATAGATCAAGTTGGCCAGACAAAACCCAAATATCGGAAAAGAAATACGAGGCTATAAGAAATCATGTATTAAAGAGATCAAAGAAACTAAAATACTTTCATGGATATAAAAAGATAGATCTGATCATAAACTCAAAGTTCATCGGATCCCAACAAACACACCGGAAAAGAGTTACATCATATGGATCTTGAAGAGACCATTGTATTGAGAATCAAGAGAGAGAGAAGAAGTCATCTAGCTACTAACTATGGACCCGAAGGTCTACAAATAACTACTCACGCATCATCGGAGAGGCACCAATGGAGGTGGTGAACCCCATCCGAGATGGTGTCTAGATTGGATCTGGTGGTTCTGGACTCTGCGACGGCTGGATAAATATTTCGTCGACTCCCATAGGATTTTGGGAATATTGGGGTATTTATAGAGCAATGACGTTGATAAAATGCTCATGAACACAAAAAATGTTGACAAATTGGAAAAATGATTGTGGATTTGGAAAATTTCACAAATTCAAAAAAATCTTGAGTTTAACAAAATTGTTCATGGATTTTTAAAATGTTCACGAGTTTGAAAAAATATTGGATCTAAAAATGTTCTTTAATAAATTACAAATTCAAAAGTGTTTGGGAATTTGAAACAAATCACTAATTTGAAAAATGTTCACGAATTCAAAAACATTTATAGATTCAAAAAATGTTCGCGCATAGAAAAAATGCTCATAAATTTTAAAAATGTTCATGGATTTGAAGATATTTGTAAATTCTAAAAATATAAAGGTTCAAAAAATATTCATGAACTCACTTTTTTGTGATTTTGAAAAAACATGAATTTAAAAGGTTTGCAAATTTTAAATAAGAAATGCTTGTGAATTTATGAATATGTTCGTAAAAAGAAAAGATGTTCATGAATTTTAAAAGATAAAATAAAAGAAAGAATGAAACAAGATGAAAACTAAAACAAAGGAGAACACAGAAATAAAAGCACAGAATTTGGCGGAAGAAAAACCGAATGGAAGCTTCTTAAAACCACTGTCAAACCTTTCCAACAACGTTCCGGTAGCTAACAAAGCATAGTCTTTCAAAAATGAGAAAGTGTTGATGAAGCAAGTGAGCACTTCCTAATAGGCTGGCCACTTTCCTATGCCAGTGGACGATTGAAGGTGTGATACATATCGTTTGTGCATTTAGCCCAGTCTAATCAGGCCATACCCAAGAAGATTTGGCTGTTGGCCCAGTATAACCAGGCCCATCCCGAGAGGGGCAAGTATGTTGCCCGATTCAACCGGGTTTGGCCTGATTTATTCCGAAAAATTATATGATCCATGGGGCATTTTTCGGAGTTGAGACTCCTCAAATAAAAAAATGTTCAACATGAAAGGATTTTTGTCTCCTCGAAATGAAGAACTTTGCTTTTGGAATTATTTTCAACCGAGGTCGTTTGCAACCTCCAAAGACATGATAAGACAGATGCATCTCAGAAACATACTTTATTAAAGCATAACAAAAATCTACTTCATGATGGCTTCAAACGAGAAAGCTGTACAATATGAAAGTCCTTCGTCTGATCTAGACAAACAAATTTTATTTCTCTATCATCTCAATCCAAGGTTGTATGCAACCTATACAACCAAGACAGGTTGACTTCCTTTTGACATGCATGGAATTCTGGACACACTTGTCCGAGTTGTGTTAGATTTAGATATTTAGACAAAATTTTGATTCATTTTCTTGTACGAGAAATCTAGTCGTCTCACATACATATGAGAGGTGATGGACTTTTGAGCAATACACAATCGTCAAACAAATCTACCACTTTTATCTTTATGTCTTTATCTCTCTCACGTTTTCTCTTTCTCTTGTTTTTCGTTGTTCTTCGTGTTGTAGGACAACAAACCTCGAGGCCTTGGGGGTGATCAAGTCGATCTACAGTATCCCATAGCTGCCACACACTTTGACGGGTCCCTCCCAGGCATGTTGAGTTTCAGGCTCTCAAAAGATCTCACTGTCGGATCAGTCGTCGGCCTAGGTGCACCGCCGCCACCCAAGCCGCAATGCTGTGTGTGTGTGTGTGGGGGGGGGGGGTGGGCGCCGCCGACACCACGCGATCAAGGCCCGGTGGCCTACGCCGGTTGCGGTGGGAGGGGATTAGGAGGAGGGGGAGGCGCTGGGAGGAGGAGGGAAGGGGATCCCCCAGCCGCCTCGCTCGGGGAGGCAATGCGGAGGTGAAGGCGGCAAATACGATAAACAAGCAAAAAAAGATCATTTGTCCAAGTTGGCCTTCTTTGCAGAGGATGAGTTCAATAATGTCAGGAAAATGCTATCAAAAGCTAAAATGGATCACTGTTCTATGTTGATTTCTCAGGATAAGGTTCTGGAGGAGATAGCCTCCCATGCATGACTAGCTGAAGGGCATGTTCTTAAAGATATACTATCCACCAATTGAGTCAAACATGGTTTTCACTTACAACCAGATTGCCCCTGAGTTGAGATTGGCATAAGTTTGATGAATACTTAGTTACAACGTATGCTCTTATTAAACGTGGATGTCTTCATTTAATTAATGAGATTTCTATTTCTATGCCCTTAGTTGCTTAGCACTCCTCGGTTTCCCCCCACCCAACTAACGCCCCTCACTTTTCCCCTCCATCACTCGGCCCACACTCAAGTCCGCCCATCGTTCTTGAACATTTATACTGGACTTTTTTAAATTTGCATTAGTGATCTTCTCATCATACACTAGTAGAAAAAGGGTCATTTGTCCCGATTCTAGGGGGCCTTTAGTCCCGGTTCTGGAACCAGGACTAAAGAGTCGTTATTAAAGCCTCCCCATTTAGTCTCGGTTCTTACACGAACTGGGACTAAAGGCCGTCCACGTGGCCACTGTCTGGAACTTCACCACCAACCGGGACTAAAGGTATTTTTACGAAAAATATTTTGAATTTTTTTCGATTTTCAAATTTTTGAATTATTTTCCAATTTAATCACCCCTCATCACTGCTCAATTTAACCTCTAATCTCTAATCACCCCTCATCATTCCAAATCATTTAACTTCCCGGCCGGTCACCCATCCTCTCACTACTCCAGCCTGAGCATGCTTAACTTTCGGGTTTTATTACCCCTCGTTTCCAAGTCTGCACTTGTTGTTTTCCTCACAATAGTAAGATGTCAATCCTATTAACCCTCAGGAGTTTAGCTTGAGCATGAAGTCACACGTTTCACTGTTTGACTTTGAAATTATTATTCTAAAAAACAACAATTATTTAGTAACACTAATATTTCTTAAATAAGTAGTTTGACCGTAGTTTGACCACAGTTTGACCAGATTTGACCAAAATTCAAAAAATTGAAATAATTATTTAGTAACACTAATATTCTTGACTAATTATGTAGTAACACTAATATTTCTTGAATAAGTAGTTTGACTATAATTTGACCATAGTTTGACCAGATTTGACCAAAATTCAAAAAAATTGTAATAATTATTTAGTAACACTAATATTTGTGAATAATTATTTAGTAACACTAATACTTCTTGAATAAGTAGTTTGACCAAAGTTTGACCTGATTTAACCAAAATTAAAAAACAAACTGAAATTTGAGCATAACTTTTTTTCCTTTTAGAATTTGAGGATTCTAAAAATTTGCAAACAGGTCATAGGCTGTCAAAATTGGATGCGGATTTTTTTGCTGAACATTTTGATATATTATACGTTTTTTTTCGACATCGTATGCAAAAGTTATAGCCGTTTTACTTTTTCATGACACTTTTTTGCAAAACATGTCCAAATTTAAGTTTTTTAATTTTCCTAACTAGTAGATGTAGTAATATAACTCTCGAAGGATTTTATTTTTTGAAGTTTTTACCATTTTATTTTGCTTTTTACAAAACTGAAAAGTCGATCCACTTGGGGGGTAGAGTTTGAAAATGGGGCCTTCAGTCCCGGTTTGAGACACGAACCGGGACTAAAGGACATTGCACCCTTTAGTCCCGGTTTGTGTCTCAAACCGGGACTAAAGGTGTAATCTTTAGTCCCGGTTTGAGATATGAACCGTGACTAAAGGGCTCATTTGAACCGGGACTATTGCCTTTAGCCGCACGACCCGGGACCAATGCTCACATTAGTCCCGGTTCGTGACCAAACCGGGACTAATGGGCTTATCTGGCCCCGAACGAAAGCCCTGTTTTCTACTAGTGATATGTTATGTTATATTAAAATTTTGCTTTGAGTGTACTAGTAATTACAATGTAATACTCCCATAATTAAAAAACATGCCTTTTGTACATATTTGATGTTTATTATTATCAAAATATTCTATTGTGAGTTAGCATGGAATTGTATTTTGTCACAAAAAGTTTTATTTGGTTAGTTTAGTTGGAGTTGTGCTATAAATATTGCATTGAAACACATTTCTCACTAAACAAACCAAAAACACAATTTGTGTGGAAAATAAATTATACATATTAATATTGCTTAGTAAATTTATAGCTATCTTTATTATAAGTCTTTGAAATATCCACAAAACTTGGTAGGGTGTTTATAGAGTGTGTAAAAATCCAACCAAAAACTGATAGAAGTTTGTAGAGTACGATCTACCAAGATTGGATAAAATTAAGTAAAGAATTCGTATGGGTATTCAATAAGTAGTTTTCTTTATATAATCTACTGGTAGACGGTGCTTATTTGTTGGTAAACTCGCTTCTTATTTGTGTGCTTGAGGGAGCATAGCCAGACTATATGATTTTGTAGGGATAGCCAGACTATATGATTTTGTAAAGATAGCTTTCTTTGGCCATGTTATTTTGAGAAGACATAATTGCTTTGTTAGTATGCTTGAAGTATTATTATTTTTATGTCAATATTAAACTTTTGTCTTGAATCTTATGGATCTGAGTATTCTTGCCACAATAAAGAATTGCATAGAGAAATATGTTAGGTAGCATTCCACATCAAAAATTCCGTTTTTATCATTTACCTACTCGAGGACGAGCAGGAATTAAGCTTGGGGATGCTGATACGTCTCCAATGTATCTATAATTTTTTATTGTTCCATGCTATTATATTACCAACCTTGGATGTTTTATATGCATTTATATGCTATTTTATATGATTTTTGGGACTAACCTATTAACCCAGAGCCCAGTGCCAGTTTCTGTTTTTCCCTTGTTTCAGTGTTTCGCAGAAAAGGAATATCAAACGGAGTCCAAACGGAATGAAACCTTCGGAAAATTTATTTTTGGAAAGAAAGCAATACAGGAGACTTGGAGTGCACGTCAGGGGATCAACGAGGAGAGCACGAGGCAGGGGGGCGCGCCCACCCCCCTGGGCGCGCCCTCCACCGTCGTGGGCCCCTCGTGGCTCCCCTAATGTATTTCTTCCGCCTATATATATCCATATACCCTAAAACTATCGGGGAGCAGAATAGATCAGGAGTTCCGCCGCCAGAAGCCTCCGTAGCCACCGAAAACCAATCTAGACCCGTTCCGGCACCCTGCCGGAGGGGGAATCCCTCTCCGGTGGCTATCTTCATCATCCCGACGCTCTCCATGATGAGGAGGGAGTAGTTCTCCCTCGGGGCTGAGGGTATGTACCAGTAGCTATGTGTTTGATCTCCCTCTCTCGTGTTCTTGAGATGGCACAATCTTGATGTATCGCGAGCTTTGCTATTCTAGTTGGATCTTATGATGTTTCTCCCCCTCTACTCTCTTGTAATGGATTGAGTTTTCCCTTTGAAGTTATCTTATCAGATTGAGTCTTTAAGGATTTGAGAAACTTGATGTATGTCTTGCGTGGGATACCCGTGGTGACAATGGGGTATTCTATTGATCCACTTGATGTATGTTTTGGTGATCAACTTGCGGGTTCCACCCATGAACCTATGCATAGGGGTTGGCACATGTTTTCGTCTTGACTCTACGGTAGAAAATTTGGGGCACTCTTTGAGGATCTATGTGTTGGTTGAATAGATGAATCTGAGATTGTGTGATGCATATCGTATAATCATACCCACGGATACTTGAGATGACATTGGAGTATCTAGGTGAAATTAGGGTTTTGGTTGATTTGTGTCTTAAGGTGTTATTCTAGTACGAACTCTAGGGCTGTTTGTGACACTTATAGGAATAGCCCAACGGATTATTTGGAAAGAATAACTTTGAGGTGGTTTCGTACCCTACCATAATCTCTTCGTTTGTTCCCCGCTATTAGTGACTTTGGAGTGACTCTTTGTTGCATTTTGAGGGATAGTTATATGATCCAATTATGTTATTATTGTTGAGGGAACTTGCACTAGTGAAAGTATGAACCCTAGGCCTTGTTTCAACGCATTGCAATACCGTTTGTGCTCACTTTTATCATTAGTTACCTTGCCGTTTTTATATTTTCATGTTACAAAAACCTTTATCTACCATCCATATACCACTTGTATCACCATCTCTTCGCCGAACTAGTGCACGTATACAATTTACCATTGTATTGGGTGTGTTGGGGACACAAGAGACTCTTTGTTATTTGGTTGTAGGGTTGCTTGAGAGAGACCATCTTCATCCTACGCCTCCTACGGATTGATAAACCTTAGGTCATCCACTTGAGGGAAATTTGCTACTGTCCTACAAACCTTTGCACTTGGAGGCCCAACAACGTCTACAAGAAGAAGGTTGTGTAGTAGACATCAAGCTCTTTTCTGGCGCCGTTGCCGGGGAGGTTAGCGCTTGAAGGTATATCTTTAGATCTTGCAGTCGAATCTTTTTGTTTCTTGTTTTAGCACTAGTTTAGTTTATAAAATAAAACTACAAAAAAATATGGAATTAAGGTTGCTTCATATGCTTCATCTTTTCAACGTCTTTCGTGAAAATAAGGATTCCGATGATTGTGCCAAAGTGTTAGAAGAAGAATATATTAAAATGTTTGGCACTATATCTTTGGATGATGAGCATGATTGCAATGTTGTTAGTATGAATTCTTTGAATATCCATGATGCTAATGATATGCAAAGCCACAAGCTTGGGGATGCTATGTTTGATGAAGACGATATTTTTTGTCCCCCAAGCTTTGATGAGAAAATTTATTATGATGAAAGCATGCCTACTATTTATGATGATTATATTGATGAAAGTGGATTTGGAGAGGTCATGACTTTATCTAGTGATGAATCCACTATTTCCGAAGAGGTTCCAATTGATTATGAGAACAAAGTTGTTATCTATGATGATTATTGTGATGACTTGTATGCTATTAAGAATAATGATAACCATGAAACTTGTCATCATGATTTTAGTTTTCAATTGGATTATGCCTCACATGGTAGTTATTTTGTTGAGTTTGCTCCCACCACTATTTCGATTGAGAAGAATCTTGCTTATGTGGAGAGTAGTAAATTTTCTATGCTTGTAGATCATGAAAAGAATGCTTTAGGTGCTGGTTATATTGTTGAATTTATTCATGATGCTACTGAAAATTATTATGAGGGAGGAACTTATGCTTGTAGGAATTGCAATAATATCAAGTTTCCTCTCTATGTGCTTAAAGTTTTGAAGTTATGCTTGTTTTGCCTTCCTATGCTAGTTGATTATTGTTCCCACAAGTTGTTTGCTCACAAAATCCCTATGCATAGGAAGTGGGTTAGACTTAAATGTGCTAGTAATATTCTTCTTGATGCTCTCTTTATGTTTCAATTCTTATCCTTTATGTGAGCATCATTGAAATAATCATGCCTAGCTAGGGGCGTTAAACGACAGCGCTTGTTGGGAGGCAACCCAACTTTATTTCTATTCCTTGCTTTTTGTTCCTGTTTAGTAATAAATAATTTATCTAGCCTCTGTTATTATTGAGTTTTTATGTTTTTTTAGTGTTTGTGCCAAGTAGAACCGTTGGGAAGACTTGGGGAAAGTCTTTGCGATCTTGCTGTAAAAAACAGAAACTTTAGCGCTCACGAGAATTGCTGCCATTTTTTTTATTGGAGAGTGTTATTTAGTTCATTCTTTTTGAAGATGATTAATATATAAATTCCTCAGGTCCAGCAATTTATTTTAGAATTTTTGGGGTTCCAGAAGTATATGTTTGATCCACATTACTACAGACTGTTCTGTTTCGACAGATTCTGTTTTCTATGTGTTGTTTACTTATTTTGATGTATCTATGGCTAGTAAAAGAGTTTATAAACCATAGAGAAGTTGGAATACAGTAGGTTTAACACCAATATGAATCTAGAATGAGTTCATTACAGTACCTTATGATGGTGATTTGCTTTCTTATACTAACGGAGCTTACGAGTTTTCTGTTGGTAACTGAGGGAGTCCTGGATTAGGGGGTCTCTGGACAGCCGGACTATATCCTTTGGCCGGACTGTTAGACTATGAAGATACAAGATTGAAGACTTCGTCTCGTGTCCAGATGGGACTCTACTTGGCGTGGAAGGCAAGCTAGGCAATACGGATATGGATATCTCCTCCTTTGTAACCGATCTTGTGTAACCCTAACCCTCCCCGGTGTTTATATAAACCGAAGGGTTTTAGTCCGTAGGACAACAACCACAACATACAATCATACCATAGGCTAGCTTCTAGGGTTTAGCCTCTCTGATCTCGTGGTAGATCTACTCTTGTACTACCCATATCATCAATATTAATCAAGCAGGACGTAGGGTTTACCTCCATCAAGAGGGCCCGAACCTGGGTAAAACATTGTGTCCCCTGCCTCCTGTTTCCATCCGGCCTAGACACACAGTTCGGGACCCCCTACCCGAGATCCACCGGTTTTGACACCGACATTGGTGCTTTCATTGAGAGTTCCTCTGTGTCGTCGCCGTTAGGCTTGATGGCTCCTACTATCATCGATAGCGATGTGGTCCAGGGTGAGACTTTTCTCCCCGGACAGATCTTCATATTCCGCGACTTTGCACTGCGGGCTAATTCGCTTGGCCATCTGGAGCAGATTGAAAGCTACGCCCCTGGCCATCAGGTCAGATTTGGAAGCTTAAACTACACGGCCGATATCCGTGGAGATTTGAACTTCAACAGATTCAAGCCTCTGCCTTGTGTGCCACGCGGGCACGATGAGCATGACTTAGCTCTCCCATCGGACAATGTTAAGGAGATCGCACCGGCAGCCGCTCCGACCCTCAATTCGGAGCCAGTCGCACCTTCCGCGGACGGGTGGATGGACCCCGCCACGGAGGCCTTACCCTCAGTGGCGATCGAGCCGAACATTGACCTTGCCTTGCACGAGAGCCGTGTTGTTAAAATGCCGGATCCTTCTCCGGCCACGGACTCTGAACCGCCTACGCCCGTTCCTATCGAATCCGATTGGGCGCCGATCATGGAGTTTACCTCCGCGGATATTTTTCAGCACTCGCCCTTTGGCAACATACTAAACTCATTAAGGTCTCTCTCCTTGTCAGAAGAATCCTGGCCGAACTATATCCGGCAGGATTGGGATGCGGACGACGAAGAAATTCGACGCCCACCCACCACCCACTTAATAGCCACTGTCGATGACTCAACCGACATGCTCGACTTCGACTCCAAAGACATCGACGGTATGGACGATGACGCGGGAGGCGAAAAGGAACCACCGCCCACAGGGCGCTGTACGTCATCATATGATGTATACATGGTGGACACACCAAAAGAAGACGGCGATGAGGAACAGAAGGACGCAACGAAGGCTTGTTCCCTCGAGAAGTAGTCAAAGCGGTGGCGTAAGCGCCACCCCAAATCCCCCCTTGACAGAAATAACGATCATACAGACCCAGCATTGGAGCAGGGCGAACCACTGCCGGACCACGACAATACGGAGAATCAAACTGAACAAACCAATTCTGTCAAAGATAATAGTCCGGACGACATAACGCCAAACAGGCACCCGGAGCAACAGAATGCCCGTCAAAGGCTTGTTGCCACCACGAGGAGTCTGAAAAAGGAGAAGCAAAGGCTCAAGGCTGCGCAGGACACACTCCAAATCAGATGGAATAAAGTACTCAACACAGCAGCGAAGTACGGCGGCAATCGCCCCACCAAGAGCTACACAAAGTGGAAGTTGCTACCTAAATTCGATGAGGAGGCCTTAGGCCCCCCACAACCAAAAATTAAAACAGCCATCTGGCCTGATAGACGACCTCACGGCCAACATAAAGCGGCAAGCAACGCCGCACATAAGCCAATACGCGGTCTACGCAAGGGCTCGCATCAAAGGGACGGCGAAACCAGATCCATCTATGGACCACGCAAGCGTGCTCCAGCATACGATGCAACACAACAAACATCCGAACAACGCGCCACACCCAGATATAGGGGTGCCGCACACCCCCTATGTTTCAACGATGAGGTGCTGGACCATGAATTTCCAGAGGGATTCAAACCCGTAAACATAGAGGCATACGACAGAACAACAGACCCTGGGTCTGGATTGAGGACTATATCCTCCATATCCATATGGCTCGGGGAGATGATCTCCACGCCATTAAGTATTTACCCCTCAAACTCAAAGTGCCAGCTCGGCACTGGCTTAAGAGCCTCCCCGAAAGCTCCATCGGAAGCTGGGAAGAGCTCGAAGACGCCTTTCGGGCAAATTTTCAAGGGACTTATGTCCGACCTCCGGACGCGGATGATTTGAGTCATATAACTCAACAGCCCGAAGAGTCAGCCCAAAAGCTTTGGAACAGGTTTCTTACTAAAAAGAACCAAATTGTCGACTGTCCGGACGCCGAAGCCTTGGCAGCTTTTAAGCATAGCGTCCGTGACGAATGGCTTGCCAGACACCTCGGCCAAGAAAAGCCGAGAACAATGGCAGCATTAACAAGCCTCATGACCCGCTTTTGCGCGGGCGAGGATAGCTGGCTAGCCAGATGCAGCACCAGCGACCCCAGTACATCCGAAGTTAGAGATGGAAACGGGAAATCACGGCGCAACAACAATAACAAACGCCGGAATAAAGAAGACATCACGAAGAGCACGGCAGTAAATGCCGGATTCAAAAGCTCTCGGCCAGGTCAGCAAAAGCCGCCCATCTAAAGGCGCCAGAGACGAACTGTCCAGCCTAAACAAAATTCTGGACCAAATATGTCAGATCCATAGCACCCCTAGTAAACCTGCTAATCATACCCATAGAGAATGTTGGGTCTTCAAGCAGTCCGGCAAGCTCAACGCCGTACACAAGGGGGAGGATACACCAAGCGAAGACGAGGATGAGCCTCTCAAGCAAGACACTTGGGAACAAAAGAAATTTCCACCAGAAGTTAAAACAGTAAACATGTTACACGTGATCAACAAAGCGTCACTCCCAGAAAAATATGCCCAAGGGCCTATCACCGCGGAGTCCGACCACTGGCCGTCTCAACCGATCACTTTCGACCATCGTGATTACTCAGCAAGTATCCGGCGTGTAGGATGGGATGCCCTGGTACTAGACCCAATAATTGACGGATACCACTTCACACGAGTCCTGATGGACGATGGCAGCAGTCTAAACCTGATATACCGGGATACAATCCGTGAAATGGGGATAGACCCAACAAAAATTTGCCATAGCAATACTACCTTTAAAGGAGTAACGCCAGGCCCAGGGGCTCATTGCACGGGCTCCCTGCTACTAAAGGTCATATTCTGCTTCCCCGATAACTTCCGTAGCGAACATTTAACCTTCCACATTGCTCCGTTCCAAAGTGGCTATCAAGCACTACTTGGACACGAAGCTTTCGCTCGCTTTAATGCAATACCGCACTACACTTTCCTCATGCTCAAGATGCCCGGCCCACGTGGCATCATTATAGTGAACGGAAGTATTAAGCGATCTTTGCGCGCCGAATAGAATGCGACTGCCTTAGCAGCCGCACAATAAAAACGGCCTCACCAACTAAAGCATTTGATAGGTCGTCAAGACCATGGACGTGGTTAGACGAGTCCGACGCTGCTATATGTAATTTGTACCGGATTAATGGCCACACCCCTATTACAAATACAAGGGGCTCAACGCGCGCACACAAGTGGCAATTTATACCCATTTCTAGTTATACATGGTTTCTCTAAAAACTATCTCTCTGCACGACAACTTTTCACCCAAATTCCTCTCTTTTACAGATGACCATCGTGCTACACCCGTCCAGGATACGACACAGCGGAGACACGGGCGCAGACGTGCAGCAGGGACCCGTTCCAAGGATTCTTTTTAGATTAAGACCCTGCATAAACCTTTTTTACCGTCTCTTGTTGATACACATCCACCGAATTCTCAGCACAATCGCGAAGGATGCTGACGTCTTGGCATGTGGCCACGTCAGAATAATGCACGTACCTGGACACAAGGGGCTTCTTACAAAGGGCACTATTTAGGCCCGGTTTATACCATAAAGACCGAATACCTTAGGGAGTGTTCGGCGTCGCGAGTTTGGCCTTATATGCATCAGCTCCGAATCATTGTCTTTGGTCAAATGTTGGGTTTGCCCGGCTCCTGTGTTTTGGTGCCTTACGTTCCGCTTTATCGGCTAAGGCAGCACCAGGAGAACTACTGTGATTGTGCCCTGGTTCATCCGGACGAGCACCTCAGTAGAGAAAGCCGAAAACTGACTGTCATGATATAGCGTGAGACTAGTCAACCACTCGATGACCTATCGGAATGTTAGAATTCCTCCGCCTTAACGAAGGACCGTTTTCCGGCCAGGCATATACGCACCCCGAGATCGGGAGAGTGCGGAGCCACCAGGGGCTATCTAGTAGCCCCACTGTCAAACTCCTATGGCTAAGTGAAAGTGTTAAAGCATTATAGTCCGGTTGCCTCGTTCGCTGCGCTATCACCTCATTAATAGGACCAAGACGTTGGGTTAAGTGTGAACACACGTTTTTTGCGAGCACCTCCGCATTATATGTGTGGGGGCTGAAGCCGATGACTGCAATCTTTCAGGTTATACACATGTATACATAAACGGCCACACATGAGGCATCATATTACTTTCGGGCAAAAGTATAAACACAGCCTTATAAAATTTCATAAAAACATTGTGTTAACAATGGGAATACATGTCACTCAAACATAATATTCTTCGAGCATTGGGCCTCTATCAAACGAGCACCCTCGAGAACCTCCTCGAAATAGTGTTCGGCAGCCACTCGGCCTATGGCCGAACCCTGTGCCGGAACAACGGTAGCGTCCATCTCCGCCCAGTATGCTTTAACAGGGCAAGGGCCATCCGCGAGCCTTCTATGCACACCGACCTCTTCATCGCATTAATGCGCGGCACCGCACCAAGGAATTGCTGCACTAAGCTGAAATAGCTGTTCGGCTTTGGCTTTTCCGGCCATAGCTTATCCACAACAGACCTCATGGCAAGTCCGGACAACCTATTCAGTTCGGCGCATTCGGCTAGCTGGTCAGTCAATGAAAGCGGATGCTCTGGAACGTTGAATTGCGACCAGAACAGCTTGTCCACTCCACGATCTGTTTGACCTTGGAAGAACTTGACCGCATCGGCAGCGCTCGCCGCCAAGTCCATATACGCATCTGCCGAACTCCACAGCCGATCCAGAGGGGCATACCGTGGATTTCTGAACTTCCTCCGTAACATGAAGGGCTTCCCAGCCGCAATATCCCTGGCTTCCCGCAGCTCCTCCTTCTTCACTCTCATAGCAAAGCGGGTGTCTTTGTCCGCCGTCGTGGCCTTCTCAAGGTCCGTTGCCTTCGCTCGGTTCTCTTTTTCAAGGAGCCGGCAACGGTCCGCAGCGCCTTTTAACTCTACGGCCATCTTGGCCATCTTCTCTTTGCTCTCGCAATGTGCGGCCTTCTCGGCTTTCAACTCTTCGGCCGCCTTCAAAGTAGCCGCATTACTAATCCTCGCTTGTTCTTTGGCTCGGGCAAGTTCTGCCCGCAGGGTTTCCACGGTGGCAGCTCCATCTACAGTCACAACATATTAAAGATACTGGCATCATGCTGCTCTTACTATGTGGCATTCACTAGAAAATAACACTTACCCCGTGCCTCGTCAAGCCTCTTGTTAACAAGCTCGATGTCGGCGTCCGCCGCATCCAGTCGCCGTTTTAATTCGGCAAACTCACTAGTCCGGCTAGCCACCGGAGCTTCCACCGCCTGCACATAAAGGCAATCTGGTTATTTCCTGGGACTATGATCCTCTGTTTGCCGCCGTTCTCGTAGACAACCAGAGTCTCAGGGGCTACTATCTACACAGGGCACACCTAACATGTGCGGTACTATCACATATTATCTCACGTACCTCAAAGCCTGTCAGTAGAGTCATAAAGGCTTCGTGTAATCCGCTTTCGGCGGACGAAATCCTTTCCATCACCGTACCCATCAGTGTACGGTGTTCTTCTGAGATGGCCGCTCGGCCCAACAGCTCCCTCAGAACGTCCGATCGCATACCAGATGGTGCCGGACTCTTTTGTTCGCTCTCCTCGAGAGCTGGACGCTGGGGACTTCGGGGGTCTATGGGATTATCTTCTGGCCTCACCGGATCTGGAGAGGCCCTCCGTGACGACACTTCGGGGTCGCCCGCTTCTTGAGCAGAGGAGTCCAGGGGAGGCATTTCGCTCTCCATCATCTCCGGAAGAAGATCCCCCGAAGACGAGCTCAGCTGAGAAGGGCTAAGACCTGAACTACAAGATATATGCGGCGGTTATTTTCTCAGAAGAAAGATAGTATACCTTCACTATTAAAGTATTTTTTGGATCACTTACGACTCGTTGGAGGGCTGATCCCTCCGCGGACTTTGTGCGGCAAAAGCGCCCCCCGAGGCAGGACCCTGTGTGGGAGACTTCTTCTCCCGTTTGGAGGCCTCGGCTTCCGGATCCTCGGAAGAAATCCTTTTCCTCCCCCGGTTATCCTCCTTCATGGAGGCGCTCATTCCCTCAGTTGGAACTGGCAGCGATGGGGGCCCGCGTCCGCCCATATTATCCCCCCTGTATCTTCCTTCGAGGGCTCCGGGCAAGGTGCGAGCTCGAGCATCTTTTCCAATACCAGATTTTCCAAACCCTCAGGGAGGGGGGCCAAACACCGAATCATCTTCGCCTTTGTTAGCCAGTCCTGGTCAAAGAGCGAACTCTCAGAAATAAATTCATGATGAATAAAAGACAATGTGTTCGGCTAGAGGATTTCTTACTTGTTCGACGGCGCGGTTACTTCTCAGGCCCACGTCCTCGGTAGTATCCGTACACTCTATTTGAGGTCCGAAGAATAACTTGTACATCTCCTCGTGCGTCAGGCCGAGGAAACTTTGATTGGCACGCGGTCCTTCTGGGTTGAACTCCCACAAGCGAAGGGGCCGGCGTTTGCAAGGCTGGACTTACGAACCAGCATAACTTGTATTACCACGACCAAATTAAAATCTCCCTCGAAGAGATCTCGAATGCGGCTTTGCAGTATAGGCACGTCCTTGGCTGGACCCCAGCTCAGACCTCTGCTAATCCATGACATCAGTTGTGGTGGGGGGCCCGAGCGGAAAGCGGGGGCAGCCGCCCACTTGGCACTTCTGGGAGCCGTGACGTAAAACCACTCCCGTTGCCATAATTCGGACACCTCTGGAAAGGAACCTTTCGGCCATGGAGCTCCTGCCATCTTGCCAATTGATGCACCTCCGCACGCTGCATGTTGCCCCTCGATCATCTTCGGCTTCACTTCAAAGGTCTTGAGCCACAGACCGAAGTGAGGAGTAATACGGAGGAAGGCCTCACACATGACAATAAATGTCGAAATGTGGAGAAAGGAGTCTGGAGCTAGATCGTGGAAGTCTAGCCCGTAATAGAACATCAAACCCCTGACGAAGGGATCCAGAGTGAGGCCTAGGCCTCGGATGAAGTGGGAGACGAACACAACGTTCTCGTTGGGTTCGGGAGTAGGGACGACCTGCCCTCGAGCAGGCAGCCGATGCGAAACCTCGGCGGTCAGGTATCTGGCCTCCCTCAACTTCTTGATGTCCTCTTCCGTAACGGAGGAGGGCATCCATCGGCCTTGAAGGCTGGATCCGGACATGATTGAAGATCCGGAGCACCTAACCTGGGCTTTGGGTGTTAGAACTCGAGGCAGGGGAAGGGTTCGATTGAGCACGAGAGGGAAAAAGCGAAAACCTTGTCCCTTTATAAAGAGGGTGAATATCAAGCGTCCTCTCTGTAGCCGTTTAGGACTTGCCTATAATCTAGGAGTCCTAGACACGGTTGGGTTACCCACGACCGCATTAATGAGAATCCTGTAATTGGAGGAACACGATCTCTGCTTTGACAAGATGTGTCAAGAAACCGCCTCGCGTTATGTGTAGAGCTGGTTGAAGAAAAACGGTTCGAATAATCACCGGGCCATGACATAACGTCATGCTGCCAAAACAAGCCAGCAAATTAGATCTGCGAAAATATTATTCTCTCTACGGTGGAATGTGGGACTTATTTTGCAGGGCCGGACACTATCCTCGTATTCAAATTCTTCCGTGATGTATTCGGAGAAGGAACCCGCCTTGCAATGCCGAAGACAATACTGCGCGCCGGACTCATCGTCATTGAAGCCTGGTTCATGGGCTACTGAGGGAGTCCTGGATTAGGGGGTCTCCGGACAGCCGGACTATATCCTTTGGCCGGACTGTTAGACTATGAAGATACAAGATTGAAGACTTCGTCTCGTGTCCGGATGGGACTCTATTTGGCGTGGAAGGCAAGCTAGGCAATACGGATATGGATATCTCCTCCTTTGTAAACGACCTTGTGTAACCCTAACCCTCCCTGGTGTTTATATAAATCGAAGGGTTTTAGTCCGCAGGACAACAACCACAACATACAATCATACCATAGGCTAGCTTCTAGGGTTTAGCCTCTCTGATCTCGTGGTAGATCTACTCTTGTACTACCCATATCATCAATATTAATCAAGCAGGACGTAGGGTTTTACCTCCATCAAGAGGGCCCGAACCTGGGTAAAAGATTGTGTCCCCTGCCTCCTGTTACCATCCGGCCTAGACGCACAGTTCGGGACCCCCTACCCGAGATCCGCCGGTTTTGACACCGACAGTAACTTTACTTGGAGCTATATTTTTATTCGCCACATGATATGTGTTTTGCTTGGAGCGTCAATTTATTTTGTTAGGATTTGCTTGCTGTTTGAATAAAATACCAAGATCTGAAATTATTAAATGTTAGAGAGTCTTCATATAGTTGCATAATTGTTCGACTACTCATTGATCTTCACTTATATCTTTCGGAGTAGTTTGTCATTTGCTCTAGTGCTTCACTTATATCTTTTTAGAGCACGGTGGTGGTTTTATTTTGTAGAAATTAATGAACTCTCATGCTTCACTTATATCATTTTGAGAGTCCTTAGAACAGCATGGTAGTTTGCTTTGGTTATGAAACTAGTCCTAATATGATTGGCATCCAAGAGGGATATAATAAAAACTTTCATATATAAAGTGCATTGAATACTATGAGAAGTTTGATACTTGATAATTGTTTTGAGATATGGAGATGGTGATATTAGAGTCGTGTTAGTTGAGTAGTTGTGAATTTGAGAAATGCTTGTGTTAAAGTTTGTGATTCCCGTAGCATGCACGTATGGTGAACTGTTATGTTAAGAAGTCGGAGCATGATGTATTTATTGATTGTCCTCCTTATGAGTGGCGGTCGGGGACGAGCGTTTTCCTACCAATCTATCCCCCTAGGAGCATGCGCATAGTACTTTGTTTCGATAACTAATAGAGTTTTGCAATAAGTATGTGAGTTCTTTATGACTAATGTTGAGTCCATGGATTATACGCACTCTCACACTTCCACCATTGCTAGCCTCTCTAATACCGCGCACCTTTCGCCGGTACCATGAACCCATCATATATCTTCCTCAAAACAGCCACCATACCTACCTATTATGGCATTTCCATAGCCATTCTAAGATATATTTCCATGCAACTTTCCGCCGTTCCGTTTGCTATGACACGCTCCATCATTGTCATATTGCTTTGCATGATCATGTAGTTGACATTGTATTTGTGGCAAAGCCACCGTTCATAATTCTTTCATACATGTCACTCATGCATCATTGCTATCTCGGTACACCGCCGGAGGCATTCATATAGAGTCATGCTTTGTTCTAGTATCGAGTTGTAATCATTGAGTTATAAATAAATAGAAGTGTGATGATCATCATTAATAGAGCATTGTCCCAAAAAAATAAAAAAAATAAAGGCCAAATAAAAAAAGAAAGGCCAAATAAAATCAAAATAAAAATAAAAGGGACAATGCTACTATCCTTTTTTTCACACTTGTGCTTCAAAGTAGCACCATGGTCTTCATGATAGAGAGTCTCCTATGTTGTCACTTTCATATACTAGTGGGAATCTTTCATTATAGAACTTGGCTTGTATACTCCAACAATGGGCTTCCTCAAATGCCCTAGGTCTTCATGAGCAAGCAAGTTGGATGGACACCCACTTAGTTCCTTTTGTTGAGCTTTCATATACTTATAGCTGTAGTGCATCCGTTGCATGGCAATCCCTACTCAGTCACATTGATATCTATTAATGGGCATCTCCATAGCCCGTTGATATGCCTAGTTGATGTGAGAATATCTTCTCCTTTTTGTCTTCTCCACAACCACCATTCTATTCCACCTATAGTGCTATATCCATGGCTCACGCTCATATATTGCGTGAAGATTGAAAAAGTTTGAGAACATCAAAAGTATGAAACAATTGCTTGGCTTGTCATCGGGGTTGTGCATGATTTAAATATTTTGTGTGGTGAAGATGGAGCATAGAGAGACTATATGATTTTGTAGGGATAGCTTTCTTTGGCCATGCTATTTTGAGAAGACATAATTGCTTTGTTAGTATGCTTGAAGTATTATTATTTTTATGTCAATATTAAAATTTTGTCTTGAATCTTATGGATCTGAATATTCTTGCCACAATAAAGAATTGCATAGAGAAATATGTTAGGTAGCATTCCACATCAAAAATTCTGTTTTTATCATTTACCTACTCGAGGACGAGCAGGAATTAAGCTTGGGGATGCTGATACGTCTCCAACGTATCTATAATTTTTTATTCTTCCATGCTATTATATTATCAACCTTGGATGTTTTATATGCATTTATATGCTATTTTATATGATTTTTGGGACTAACCTATTAACTCAGAGCCCAGTGCCAGTTTTTGTTTTTCCCTTGTGAAAGGATCGATATGGTTGACTAGGGGGGGTGAATAGGCAACTAACAATTTTTAATTTTTCTTTACCAAATTAAACTTCGCATCAAAGTAGGTTGTCTAGATGTGCAACTAGGTGAGCAACCTATATGATGGAATAACAACAGACAAACAAGCAAGCAAGAGAAGTAACACTAAAGAGCTTGCACAAGCAAAGGTAAGAAATAACCAAGAGTGGATCCGGTGAAGACGAGGATGTGTTACCAAAGTTCCTTCCTTTTGAGGGGAAGTACGTCTCCGTTAGAGCGGTGTGGAGGCACAATGCTCCCCAAGAAGCCACTAGGGCCACCGTATTCTCCTCACGCCCTCACACAATGCGAGATGCCGTGATTCCACTATTGGTGCCCTTGAAGGCGGCAACCGGACATTTACAAACATGGTTGGGGCAATCTCCACAACTTAATCGGAGGCTCCCAACAATACCACGAAGCTTCACCACAATGGACTATGGCTCCGTGGTGATCTCAACCATCTAGGGTGCTCAAACACCCAAGAGTAACAAGATCCGCTAGGGATAGGTGGGGGAATCGAAAATCTCTTGGTGGAAGTGTAGATCGGGGCCGTCTCAACCACTCCCGAGCAAATCAACAAGTTTGATTGGCTAGAGAGATAGATCAGGCGAAAATGGAGCTTGGAGCATTAATGGAGCTTGAGTGGGAAGTGGTAGGTCAACGTGGAAGAAGGGGACCCCCTTTATAGTGGGGGCAACAATCCAACCGTTGTCCCACCAACCAGCCCCACAGAGGGAGGTAGTACCGCTAGGCGGGGGCGGTACTACCGCTGAGCCAGCTGTACTGCCGCTCCAGCTAGCGGTATTGCCGCGTAGAGGAGAGCAGCAGGGACCTGGACCCAGAGCGGTACTACCGCGGTGGTAAGGGCGGTACTACCGCTGCAAAACGGTACTACCGCCTCTACTGCCGCAACTAGTGCCGCAAAACCCGACACGAGAAAAAGAGCCCTCGAGTCGAGGCGGTAGGAGCCAGACAGGCCAGCGGTAGTACAGCTGCGGAGTCACCGGCGGTACTACCGCTGCGGAGCGGTACTGCCGCTTGTGACCCCTCAGCGGTACTACCGCTGGGTAGCATGGTACTACCGCTGGGACCCAGACAAGAGAGAGAAGATCTCTCCGTCGAAGCTGAGGTCGAGGCGGTAGGGCCAGGCAGGCCAGCGGTAGTACTGCTGCGGAGTCACCGGCGGTACTACCGCTGTGGAGCGGTACTGCCGCTTGTGACCCCTCAGCGGTACTACCGCTAGGTTGCACGGTACTACCGCTGGGACCCAGACAAGACACAAGAGAGAAGAGATCTCTCCATCGAAGCGGAAGAGCTCTGAGGGTGAGAAGCGGATGTGTACGTGTTGATTCCACCCAAGCAATACCCCAGCGGACCCCCTCTTGATAGTACGGTGCCCTCTATGCAACTAGTCCACCGAAAGAGAAACGAAAGAGCTACACCGTCTTGAATGACACTCCGAGGGGAAGAAATCGTCTCGTGCCACGGATGAATCTCTGAAATACTCAAAGCACACGATTAGTCCGCAAACATGTTGTCATCAATCACCAAAACCACATCGAGAGATATATGCCTCAACAATCTCCCCCTTTTTGGTGGATTGATGACAACTAGGGATTTGCGCAGGGAAAAGATATAAAAGTAAGAATACTTAGAACTACAAAATATAGACGGGCTCCCCCTGAATGTGTGCACCTAGTTAGTGGAGCCTTTGGAATGCAAGACACACACATCCGGATCAACACTCCCCCTATATTTTATAGTCCAACAATTCTAAGCACAAGATAAATGAGAGTAGGGTATAAAGCAGGACAAGCATGCAACTCATAAGATACTACAGTACTGAATAGACATAAGTAATAAGGTAGCAATAGGGAGCATATGTCTCACACCATATGTCTAGAACTTAGGTCTCATAGGCACCAAACCAAACCAAACAAAGACAACGAGAGAACACACGAGAAAACACAAGACACAAAGACACACTCGCAGCACGGCAACAACACAAATCCTAAACTCTCTCCCCCTTTGGCATCGAGACACCAAAAGGGCAAAGAGCGACACTATGACTCCAGGTGATGGCAAGCTGAGGATCTCGAACATCACATCTCAGCGTGATCGTCTGCATCTCCGTCGTTGGTCGAAAATTTCTCGATGTCTGAATCGGTCCAAGGGCAATGATGGTAAATCCATTCCTCCTCTTCAGTGACCTGTCCCTCAGAACCGCTGGCAACGGTCGCACCCAGGTGACGCATGAGCTCCTTGTGGCGCACCCTGGCCTGCTTCTCCGCCACATGAGTCATGTACTGACCATGAGACTCCATGCAGAAAAGCTTCTTCATCTTGTGTTTAAGCTTCTTTGCCTAAGAAGGTTCTTCACTAGAGGGCCCAAAGTCCTTCTCGTGATCATCAGTGGCAGCCCCACCCTTAGTCTCCATGGCAGCAACAGCAGTAGACGGATCCCCGGGTTTAGGCGCTGGGGTGCCCCAATTGTCCTTCTTCCTCAGATGCTTGATCTCATGAGAAACCAAGTCTTTGGTTTCCAGCATCACTCTGGGATAGACATGTGCCCAGGCTTTCTCAATGAGCCTCATGATGAATGGACCATATATCGGGCACTTGCGCTCAGAAACGACAAAGAGAAGTTCAGACCACATAACATGAGAAATGTCCAGGCTCTCTCCAGTGTTTGCTTCCTTCTCATGCTGGCAGAAAAGAAGCATATCCACGAGATAGGAGTGGACCATATCTAGATTCCTGATGTGAGGGAAGAGAGTCTCACGGAAGACACGATGAAGAATGTCCAGATACGTAGACAACTCATAGGTTTCCTTCTTAGTCACTGGGTGAACCTTCACAGTGCAGTAGGGCAAAAGGGCTTGCTTGTGAGTGGATGTAGTATTGCGGTGAGGGCGGAAGCCTACTGGAGTACTCTCAAGCCCGCGATTTTCCACATCAAGTAAGTCCATGAAGGCCTTCCACTTGACGGAAAGCAACTTGCCATTGGTCATCCAAGTCAGGGTCCTGTCGGCATCAGTTCCAAGATGAACGGTAGCAAAGAATTGAGCCACCAAATCTGCATCGAAATCCTTGTTGAACTGCATGATCCTGAGAATGTTCAACTGATTACACATCTGAAGGGCTTCGCCAAAGTACTCAGGGTCCTTCCATGGCATCAATGTCGATGGAGAGAACATCAACATAGAGATTCTTCTTGGCCTTGATCCCATCAAAATAGATGGCAAACTGAAAGCGGTTCCAGAACGGGTGGTTGACCAAAGTGGGATCTTGGTCCGCCTCATAGGGGTTGCGGCGACGCTTTTCCCAAAACTCCTTGGCAGTCATCTCAGTCACAGTCTTTCCCTTTGGCTCTTGGCGGGTCTCTTCGACTGCTGAGGTGGTGGAGGTGCACTTGCGGATATGCCTGCTGGTGGCGGTTGAGTGCTAGAGGAACCACCTGCTGGCTCAGAGGTGCGGTAGCGCTTTGACATTGCACGCCCGGGGTTGACACGGCGAGCTTGATGCTCAGGATGTTCATCACCTCGAACCAAACACAAGAACACGCAAAACAACCAGAAAGAACGAGCATAAGCCATCAAACACAACAAAAGGATCAAGGTATGGCAGGAACATGATGGAACTTGGCAGGCAGCGGTAGTACCGTGACATGCTCGCGGCAGTACCGCGCAAGCGGTAGTACCGCTCCAAAGAGAGCGGTAGTACCGCTCGAGGCGGGGAAACAACAGTTCCCTACTACCGTGGTCAGATCCAGCACTACCGGCCTGCCAAATTCAAAAATATTCCTACCAAACTCTAATCTAGATAGTCTAGTTGCCTTCTCCAACCTACTCAAGCCTAGATTTAGCCAAAAATCTAGAGATGCAACCACCATTGCCCCTAAGAAGCAAGATCTGAAAATGAGACAAAAAGAGAGAAGGAACGGGGGCAATACCAGCATCCATGGCAAGAGAATGAGGTGGGGATCGACTCCACCGAAGGAAATGGAGAGGGATGCCCCGAAGACGAAGATCCACCGGAGCCCTCCCGTGGTGATGCGAGGATGGAGAAAGGAAGAGGAATGAGGGGGCGAAGCGAATGGGTATGGGGGAGAAGAAACCTCCCCCTGCCCCGATATAACCCCCTAGTCCCGTCCCGCAGCGGTAGTACTGCGCTGGGGGGTGGTAGTACCGCTTATGAGCGGTAGTACCGCGCACCACCAGCAGTAGTACCGCCTAGCACGCCACGACAACTAAACCACATGGCTTAGCTTGAAAAAAAGAACAAAAGGCAAGAAGAAGAGAGAACACACCAGGAAGAGGCCAAGACACACCTCTTCAAGAGAGGGCGGTGGCCGAGGCCACCTATGTTTGAGTCAAGAGGTATGGTGTCGCGAAGATTTTAACCTTGGGCCCATGACCAAAACTCGTCTTTGAAGCACAAGTACCATCAACAATGGCTAATGTGAAAGACTTGATCAATTTATGCATAATGGGGGGAGGGAGAGTTCATTGAGAGAACAACACTCCCCCTATGTCCATGCCTACATCTAAACTAGACAACAAATTGAGTGTGGTGGGATGTGCAAGGGTTCAAGTCACATTGCTCGAATCAATGATATTTAGCTCATGCCTTAACTCGCGAAATCTTGCTGCATCCAAGGGCTTCGTGAAAATATCTGCAAGGTTATCATGAGTGTTGACATAGTTGAGCTCGATCTCTCCTCGCCTAATGTGATCCCAGATGAAGTGATACCGAATCTCAATATGCTTCGTCTTGAAGTGTTGCACCGGGTTGAGAGAGATCTTGATGGCACTTTCATTGTCACACCAAAGAGGCACTTTGTCACAAATGACACTGTAATCCTTTAAAGTTTGCCTCATCCATAGGAGTTGTGCACAACAGCTACCGGCCGCTACATAGTCTGCTTCGGTGGACGAGAGAGACACACAACTTTGCTTTTTGGAAGACCAACTTACCAAAGAGCAACCAAGGAATTGGCACCCTCCGGAAGTGGACTTCCTATCCACTTTGTCTCCCGCCCAATCGGAATCCGAATACCCTACAAGCTTGAAGTTTGATCCTCTTGGGTACCATAAGCCAAAGTTTGGGGTATGAGCCAAATATCGAAAGATTCGTTTGACCGCCACATAGTGACTTTCCTTAGGTGCGGCTTGAAACCGTGCACAAATTCCCACACTCAACATGATATCCGGTCTAGATGCACAAAGGTAAAGCAAGGATCCAATCATGGAGCGATATACCTTTTGATCCACCGCTTTACCATTGGGATCAATGTCAAGTTGGCACTTGGTAGGCATTGGAGTGGTAGCCAGCTTGACATCACTTAGCTTGAATCTCTTGAGCATGTATTGAGTGTATTTGGCTTGGTTGATGAAGGTTCCTTCTCTTCTTTGCTTCACTTCAAACCCTAGAAAGAACTTCAACTCTCCCATGGAAGACATCTCGAACTTTGAGGTCATGAGAGCGGCAAATTCCTCATTGAAAGCTTTGTTAGGGGAACCAAAGATAATATCATCAACATATAATTGGCACACAAACAACTCCCCTTTGACCTTCTTAGTAAAAAGAGTGGGGTCGATTAGCCCAACTTCAAAACCACGGTCTTGTAACAACTCGGTAAGGTGGTCATACCACGCACGTGGGGCTTGTTTAAGGCCATAGAGTGCCTTATCGAGTTGATACACATGATCGGGAAAGTAGGGATCCTCGAACCTGGGGGGTTGCTTGACATAAACCAATTCATTAATAGGACCATTAAGAAAAGCACTCTTCACATCCATTTGTTGTAACTTAAAGTTATGATGAGAAGCATATGCAATCAACATGTGAATGGATTCAAGACGAGCAATGGGAGCAAAGGTTTCACCGTAGTCGATACCCTCGACTTGGGAGTAGCCTTGTGCTACCAAACGAGCCTTGTTGCGAATGATAATCCCATGGGCATCTTGCTTGTTCTTAAATATCCACTTGGTTCCAATGACATTGTGGTTCCCCGTCGGTCTTAGCACCAGTCTCCACACTTTGTTGCGCTCGAAGTTGTTGAGTTCTTCATGCATGGCATTGAGCCAATCCGGATCTTCAAGCGCCTCATAGACCTTGTGGGGCTCGACACAAGAGACAAACGCGTGATGCTCACAATAGTTTGCTAATTGTCTACGAATGCTTACCCCCTTTCTTAAGCTTCCAAGCACATTCGTTATGAGATGATCCTTGGTGGAGAGCTTTGAAGCAACCTTGGCGGCACGACGCTCCAATTCCTCCTCGTGGGTGAGACGAGAAGTGGTCACTTGATCATCTTGAGCGTCGTCTTGAGCTTGTTCTTGTTCTTGAACTTGCTCGGAGGAGAGAACTTGACCTTGGGCATCACTTGGTGTGTCAACACCGTCTTGAGCATGATCTTGCCCTTGGTCTTGTTCTTGAGGATGAGGTCCTTCATGTTGTTCTTCGGAAGCGTGTGGGCCTTGGGTTGGTGATGGCTCCACTAGAGTGGAGCATTGTCCTTCTCCTTCGTCCACAAGGGGTTCCTCAATGGGTAGGATAAAGCCAACACCCATTCTTCTTATGGCTTGAGGAGGAATTTCATCACCTACATCACAAGTGCCACTTTGCTCCACTTGGGAGCCGTTATTTTCATCAAACTCCACGTTACACGTCTCCTCAATAAGTCCCGTAGATTTATTGAGGACACGGTAAGCATGAGAGTTTGTAGCATAACCAACAAATATGCCCTCATAAGCTCTAGCTTCAAATTTAGACAACCGAACACCTTTCTTGAGAATGAAACACTTACACCCGAACACCCGAAAGTACTTGAGGTTGGGCTTGTTACCGGTGAGTACCTCATATGGAGTCTTGTTCAAGCCCTTGCGGAGGTAGAGCCGATTGGATGCATGACACGCGGTGTTGATGGCTTCGGCCCAAAAGTTGTATGGAGACTTGAACTCCGCCATCATGGTCCTTGCCGCATCCATCAATGTCCGATTCTTCCTCTCCGCAACACCGTTTTGTTGAGTGGTGTAAGGTGCGGAATATTGATGCTTGATCCCCTCATCACTAAGAAACTCATCCAAGGTGTAGTTCTTGAACTCAGTGCCGTTGTCACTTCTTATTGTCAAGATCTTTGCATTGTGTTGACATTGTGCTTCATTTGCAAAGTCAATGACGGTTTGTTGGGTCTCGCTCTTCCTCTTGAAGAAATACACCCAAGTGTATCTTGAGTAGTCATCCACAATCACCAAGCAATACTTACTACCCCCAAGACTATCGAAGGATGGAGGCCCAAAGAGATCCAAGTGAAGGAGCTCCAAAGGCCTCTTTGAGTAAATGATAGTCGTGGGAGGGTGAGCCTTCTCATGTAGCTTTCCTTCGATACAAGCACTGCAAGCACGATCTTTAGCAAAACTAACATTCATTAGTCCACGGACATGGTCCCCCTTGAGAAGACTTTGCAAAGATCTCATATTGACATGGGCTAAACGGCGATGCCAAAGCCATCCCACATCAACTTTAGCCATTAGGCATGTCGTGGTCTTAGTGGGTCGCTCCGAAAAGTTAATCACATATAGACCGTTCTCGACATGCCCAACAAATGCTACTTTAAGAGTCTTGCTCCACAAGAGGGCCATAGTATCGATATCAAAGAAGGTGGCAAAGCCCATGATTGCAAGTTGATGAATGGATAGTAAATTGTATGCAAGGGACTCAACAAGCATGGCCTTCTCGATCGTGAGATCATGAGAAATGACTACCTTGCCAAGTCCCAATACCTTAGAAGATGAGGCGTCACCCCACTCGACATTGGTGGGCATAGATGGAATCGTGTGCATGTCCACCACCAAGTCTTTGCTTCCGGTCATATGATTTGTGGCTCCGCTATCGAGCAACCATGATCCCCCACCGGAAGCAAACACCTACAAGAGATCAATGCTTGGTTTTAGGTACCCATTTTGTAATGGGTCCTTTGATGTTAGTAAAAAGGGTCTTTGGAACCCAAATAGACCATTCAATGTACTCATGAGGGAAACCAACAAATTTGGCATATACATGCCCATCACTAGCCCGACATAACACATAAGAAGGATTAAAGTCGTCGGCTTTGATGGGAGGAGTGGCATTGCCCTTTTTGACACAGCCACCCTTCGCATTGTTCTTCTTCTCCTTGGAAGCACTCTCTCCCTCCTTCACAAAGGTTTGCATGAGAGAAGGAGGTCGTTTGGTCTTGTCATTCTTCTTCTTGTTCTTGGACTCGGGCACGTACCCAATCCCTTCCTTGGCCACAACTCCCTTTTGGTTGGTCAAGAGGTCTTTGAGGTTCTTCTTGCCTTGTATGCAAGACGCAAGACCTTTCTCAAGTTGCACCTTTAGCTTAGCATTCTCCTCAACAAGATGCACATGCTCACAACACGGGTTAGTAGAATTTGCGTTATCAATTAACATCATATGAAGAAAAGTGGCTTTTTCCTTGGTTAGCTTTACTTGAAGTTGATCATGAGACTCTTTGAGGCTAGCATGAGCACCCTTCAAGACCTTGTGAGCCTTTTCAAGTAGATCAAACTCCTCTCTGAGTCTAGCAAGATCAACCTCAAGTTCGGCCTTCTCGGATTTTAGCACAGAGACACAATGAGAGCATGATCACAATATTTCTTTAACTTAGCATGATCAACGTTGTGTGACTCCTCAAGAGCCAAACGAAGACCACACTCTTCCTCAAGAGCATTGGAAAGATCCGAGATCTCATCAGCATAGTCATGACTATGCCCTTCCATCTTAGAGATGGTATCTTCATGAGCCTCGATCATGTCATTGGCTTCACCAAGTTGTTCCAAGAGAGCAACAAAGTGCTTCTTGGATTTACCCTTAAGTTTGCCCATAAAGGCGTCAAACTCATTCACCTCCACATTAGCTCCCTCATGTTCATCAATGCAATCCGTTGCTACGTCTTGAGCTTGCGTTAGTTTTCCCCGAAGAGGAAGGGATGATGCAGCAGAGTAGCGTAAGTATTTCCCTCAGTTTTTGAGAACCAAGGTATCAATCCAGTAGGAGGCCACGCTCAAGTCCCTCGTACCTGCACAAAACGATAGCTACTCGAAACCAACGCGATTAGGGGTTGTCAATCCCTTCATGGTCACTTACGAGAGTGAGATCTGATAGATATAATATTTTTGGTATTTTTGGTATAAAGATGCAAAGTAAAAAAGTAAAAGCAAAGCAAGATTAAAGTAATGGAGATTGATATGATGAGAATAGACCCGGGAGCCATAGGTTTCACTAGTGGCTTCTCTCAAGAGCATAAGTATTCTATGGTGGGTGAACAAATTACTGTTGAGCAATTGACAGAATTGAGCATAGTTATGAGAATATCTAGGCATGATCATCTATATAGGCATTACGTCCGTGACAAGTAGATCGAAACGATTCTGCATCTACTACTATTACTCCACTCATCGACTGCTATCCAGCATGCATCTAGAGTATTAAGTTAAAAACAGAGTAACGCCTTAAGCAAGATGACATGATGTAGAGAGATAAATTCATGCAATATGAAATAAACCCCATCTTGTTATCCTCGATGGCAACGATACAATATGTGCCTTGCTGCCCCTTCTGTCATTGGGTAAGGACACCGCAAGGTCGAACCCAAAGCTAAGCACTTCTCCCATGGCAAGAACTACCAATATAGTTGGCCAAACCAAACGCATAATTCGAAGAGACTTGCAAAGATAACCAATCATACATAAAGGAATACAGAGAAGATTCAAATATTATTCATAGATAGACTTGATCATAAACCCACAATTCATCGGTCTCAACAAACACACCGCAAAACAAGATTACATCAAATAGATCTCCATAAGAGAGGGGGAGAACTTTGTATTGAGATTCAAAGAGAGAGAAGAAGACATCTAGCTACTAACTATGGACCCGAATGTCTGAGGTAAACTACTCACACTTCATCGGAGGGGCTAGGATGATGTAGAAGCCCTCCGTGATGACGGCCCTCTTCCGGCGGAGCTCCGGAACAGGCCCCAAGATGGGATCTCGTGGATACAGAAAGTTGTGGCGGTGGAATTAGGTTTTTGGCTCCTGTTCTGATTGTTTGGGGGTACGTAGGTATATATAGGAGGAGGAGTACGTTGGTGGAGCACCGAGGGGCCCACGAGGCAGGGGGCGCGCCCCCCACCCTCGTGACCACCTCTTTGACCCCCTGGAGTAGGGTCCAAGTCTCCTGGATCACGTTCGGTGAGAAAATCACGTTCCCGAAGATTTTATTCCGTTTGGACTCCGTTTGATATTCTGTTTCTCCGAAACACTGAAATAGGCAAAAAAAACAACAATTCTGGGATGGGCCTCCGATTAATAGGTTAAGTGGAAAATAAAGCCCAATATAGTCCAAAACAGTAGATAATATAGCATGGAGCAATCAAAAATTATAGATACGTTGGAGACGTATCAGGCATCCCCAAGCTTAATTCCTGCTCGTCCTCGAGTAGGTAAATGATAAAAAGAGAATTTTTGATGCGGAGTGTGCTACTTGGCATAATTTCAATGCAAATCTTCTTAATTGTGGTATGAATATTCAGATTAGAAAGATTCAAGACAAAAGTTTATATTGACATAAAAATAATAATACTTCAAGCATATTAACAAAGTAATTATGTTTTCTCAAAATAACATGGCCAAAGAAAGTTATCCCTACAAAATCATATAGTCTGGCTATGCTCCATCTGCACCACACAAAGTATTTAAATCATGCACAACCCCGATAACAAGCCAAGCAATTGTTTCATACTCTAACTTTTTCAAAAAAAATCAATCTTCACGCAATACATGAGCGTGAGCCATGGATATAGCACTATAGGTGGAATAGAAGGGTGGTTGTGGAGAAGACAAAAAGGAGAAGATAGTCTCACATCAACTAGGCATATCAACGGGCTATGGAGATACCCATCAATAGATATCAATGTGCGTGAGTAGGGATTGCCATGCAACGGATGCACTAGAGCTATAAATGTATGAAAGCTCAACAAAAGAAACTAGTGGGTGTGCATCCAACTTGCTTGCTCACGAAGAACTAGGGAAATTTGAGGAAGCCCATCATTGGAATATACAAGCCAAGTTCTATAATGTAAAATACCCACTAGTATATGAAAGTGACAGCATATGAGACTCTCTATATGAAGAACATGGTGCTACTTTGAAGTACAATATATGAGACTCGCTATATCATGGTTCTACTTTGAAGCACAAGTGTGGAAAAAGGATAGTGGCATTGCCCCTTTTTATTTATTTTATTTTTTTGGCCTTCTTTTTTTTCTTTGGCCTTTCTCTTTTTTTATTGGGACAATGCTCTATTGAATGATGATCATCACACTTTTATTTATTTACAACTCAATGATTACAACTCGATTCTAAAACAAAGTATGACTCTATATGGATGCCTCCGGCGGTGTACCGGGATATGCAATGAATCAAGAGTGACAAGTATGAAGAAATTATGAATGGTGGCTTTGCCACAAATACTATGTCAACTACATGATCATGCTAAGCAATATGACAATGATGAATGTGTCATGATGAACTAGATGGTGGAAAGTTGCATGGCAATATATCTCGGAATGGCTATGGAAATGCCATAATAGGTAGGTATGGTGGCTGTTTTGAGGAAGGTATATGGTGGGTGTATGATACCGGCGAAAGGCGCGTGGTATTAGAGAGGCTAGCAATGGTGGAAGGAAGAAAAGTGCATATAATCCATGGACTCAACATTAGTCATAAAGAACTCATATACTTATTGCAAAAATCTACAAGTTATCAAAGCAAAGTATTACGCGCATGCTCCTAGGGGGATAGATTGGTAGGAAAAGACCATCACTCATCCCCGACCGCCACTCATAAGGAAGACAATCACAAAATTAATCATGCTCCGACTTAATCACATAACGGTTCACCATATGTGCATGCTACGGGAATCACAAACTTTAACACAAGTATTCTTTAAATTCACAACTACTCAACTAGCATGACTTTAATATTATCACCTCCATATCTCAAAACAATTATCATGCTTTAATATTTTCTTAGTATTCAACATACTCAAAAGAAAGTTTCACAAATCTTGAATACCAAGCATATTATTATTAATAAAATTACCATGCTATTAAGAGACTCTCAAAATAATTTAAGTGAAGCATGAGAGATCAATAGTTTCTTTAAAACAAATCCACCATCGTGCTCTAAAAGATCTAAGTGAAGCACATAGAGCAAAATTATAACGCTCAAAAGATATAAGTGAAGCACATAGAGCAAAATTACTTAGCTCAAAAGATATAAGCGAAGCACATAGAGCAAAATTACATAGCTCAAAAGATATAAGTGAAGCACATAGAGTATTCTATCAAATTTTAATTCATGTATGGCTCTCTCGAAAGGTGTGTACAGAAAGGATGGTTGTGGCATACTAAGACACAAAGACACAAATAATACAAGATGCTCCAAGCAAAACACATATCATGTTGGTGAATAAAAATATAGCTCCAAGTAAATTACCGATGGAAGTGGACGAAAGAGGGGATGCCTTCCGGGGCATCCCCAAGCTTTGACTTTTTGGTGTCCTTGGATTATCTTGGGGGTGCCATGGGCATCCCCAAGCTTAGGCTCTTGCCACTCCTTGTTCCATGATCCATCAAAAGAATTCACCCAAAACTTGAAAACTTCACAACACAAAACTCAAGATAGAAAACTCGTGAGCTCCGTTAGTGAAAGAAAACAAAAGACCACTTCAACGTACTGTAATGAACACATTATTTATTTATATTGGTGTTAAACCTACTGTATTCCAACTTCTCTATGGATTATAAACTATTTTACTAACCATAGATTCATCAAAATAAGCAAACAACACACGAAAAACAGAATCTGTCAAAAACAGAACAGCCTGTAGTAATCTGTAGCTAGCGCACGATCTGGAACCCCAAAAATTCTAAAATAAATTGCTGGACGTGAGGAATTTATCTATTAATCATCGTCAAAAAAAATTAACTAAATAGCACTCTTCAAATAAAAATGACAGCAGTTCTCGTAAGCGCTAAAGTTTCTGTTTTTACAGCAAGTTGAACAAGACTTTCCCCAAGTCTTCCCAACGGTTCTACTTGGCACAAACACTAATTAAAC
The DNA here is from genome assembly GCF_056163025.1 of Triticum urartu. Taxonomy (NCBI): domain Eukaryota; kingdom Viridiplantae; phylum Streptophyta; class Magnoliopsida; order Poales; family Poaceae; genus Triticum; species Triticum urartu. The sequence continues at coordinate 24,226,331 of NC_141875.1, forward strand.
ACAAAAAACACAACAAAAACAGAGGCTAAATAATTTATTTATTACTAAGAAGGAGAAAAAGCAAGGAATAAAAATAAAATTGGGTTGCCTCCCAACAAGCGCTATCGTTTAACGCCCCTAGCTAGGCATAAAAGCGAGGATAGATCTAGGTATTGCCATCTTTGGTAGGCAACCCATAAGTGGCTCTCATGATAGTTTCATATGGTAATTTTATTTTCTTTCTAGGAAAGTGTTCCATGCCCTTTTTTAATGGAAATTTAAATCTAATATTTCCTTTCTTCATATCAATAATCGCACCAACCGTTCTAAGGAAAGGTCTACCAAGAATAATAGGGCAAGAAGGATTGCAATCTATATCAAGAACAATGAAATTTACGGGCACATAATTCCTATTTGAAACAATAAGAACATCATTAATCCTTCCCATAGGTTTCTTAATAGTGGAATCCGCAAGATGCAAGTTTAGAGAGCAATCATCAAAATTACGGAAATCTAGCAGATCACACAAAGTCTTGGGAATAGTAGAGACACTAGCACCCAAATCACACAAAGCATAAAACTCATGATCTTTAATTTTAATTTTAATAGTTGGTTCCCACTCATCATAGAGTTTTCTAGGGATAGAAACTTTCAACTCAAGTTTTTCTTCATAAGATTGCATCAAGGCATCAACAATATGTTCGGTGAAGGCTTTATTTTGACTATAAGCATGTGGAGAATTTACCACGGATTGCAACAAGGAAATACAATCAATTAAAGAACAACTTTCATAATTAAATTCCTTGAAATCCAATATAGTGGGTTTAGCAACATCTAGATTTTTATTTCTTTCAATCCCACTTTCATCAATTTCATCATTAAGATCTAAATACTCTGAACTTTTAGAATGCCTTCTAGGTAAAGGAAGATCATATTCAGTTTCATCAAGATTCATATTGCAAAACAAAGATTTAATAGGGGACACATCAATAACTTTTAGATCTTCATCTTGCTTTTCATAGGAATTGGAGGAACACGCTTTAATAAAGGCATCTTTGGAAGCACGCATCCTAGCGGTTCTTTCCTTGCACTCATCAATGGAAAGTCTCATGGCTTTGAGAGACTCATTGATATCATGCTTAGGAGGAATAGATCTAAGCTTTAAAGAATCAATCTCAAGAGAAATTATATCAACGTTTCTAGCCAAATCATCAACTTTAAGCAATTTCTCCTCAAGCAAAGCATTAAAATTATTTTGTGAATTCATAAATTCTTTAACACTATTCTCAAATTCAGAGGGCATCTTATTATAATTTCCATCAGAGTTGTTGTAGGAATTCCCATAATTATTAGAAGGATTACTAGGATATGGCCTAGGATTAAAATTCCCTCTATAAGCGTTGTTACCAAAATTATTCCTACCAACAAAATTCACATCCATAGATTCATTGTTATTCTCAATCAAAGTAGACAAAGGCATATCATTAGGATCAGAAGAAACACTCTTAGTAGCAAATAATTTCATAAGTTCATCCATCTTTCCACTCAACACATTGATTTCTTCTATCGCATGCACTTTTTTATTAGAGGATCTTTCAGTATGCCATTGAGAATAATTAACCAAAATATTATGTAGGAGTTTTGTAGCATCTCCTAAAGTGATTTCCATAAAAGTGCCTCCCGCGGCCGAATCTAAAAGATTTCTAGAAGAAAAATTCAATCCGGCATAAAAATTTTGTATGATCATCCACAAATTCAAACCATGAGTAGGGAAATTACGTATCATTAATTTCATTCTCTCCAAGCTTGTGCAACATGTTCATGATCAAGTTGTTTAAAGTTCATAATATCGTTTCTAAGAGAGATGATCTTAGCGGGAGGAAAATACTTAGAGATAAAAGCATCTTTGCACTTGTTCCATGAATCAATACTATTCTTAGGCAAAGACGAAAACCAAGCTTTAGCACGATCTCTAAGCGAAAAAGGAAATAGTTTCAATTTAACGACATCTTTTTTCTTCTGCATATCACATAAATCAACGAAGTTATTCAGATGAGTAGCGGCATCTTCACTAGGAAGGTCGGCGAATTGATCTTTCATAACAAGATTCAACAAAGCAGTATTAATTTCTCAAGATTCAGCATCGGTAAGAGGAGAAATCAGAGTGCTAAGGAAATCATTATTATTGGTATTGGTGAAGTCACACAATTTGGTAGTATCTTGAGCCATCGCGACAAACAAGCAATCTAGCACACGAGAAAACAATAGCAAATGGGGAAAAGAGGCAAATAGAGAGGGAGGATAGAGGGAGAGAGAGAGGGCGAATAAAACGGCAAGGGTGAATTGGGGGGAGAGGAAAACGAGAGGCAAATGGCAAATAATGTAATGCGAGAGATAGGGATTGCGATGGGTACTTGGTATGTTGACTTTTTGCGTAGGCTCCCCGGCAATGGCGCCAGAAATCCTTCTTGCTACGTCTTGAGCTTGCGTTGGTTTTCCCTGAAGAGGAAGGGATGATGCAGCAAAGTAGCGTAAGTATTTCCCTCAGATTTTGAGAACCAAGGTATCAATCCAGTAGGAGGCCACGCTCAAGTCCCTCGTACCTGCACAAAATGATAGCTACTCACAACCAACGCGATTAGGGGTTGTCAATCCCTTCAGGGTCACTTACGAGAGTGAGATCTGATAGATATAATATTTTTGGTATTTTTGGTATAAAGATGCAAAGTAAAAAGTAAAAGCAAAGCAAGATTAAAGTAATGGAGATTGATATGATGAGAATAGACCCGGGGGCCATAGGTTTCACTAGTGGCTTCTCTCAAGAGCATAAGTATTCTACGGTGGGTGAACAAATTACTGTTGAGCAATTGACAGAATTGAGAATAGTTATGAGAATATCTAGGCATGATCATGTATATAGGCATCACGTCCGTGACAAGTAGATCGAAACGATTCTGCATCTACTACTATTACTCCACTCATCGACCGCTATCCAGCATGCATCTAGAGCATTAAGTTAAAAACAGAGTAACGCCTTAAGCAAGATGACATGATGTAGAGAGATAAATTCATGCAATATGAAATAAACCCCATCTTGTTATCCTCGATGGCAGCGATACAATACGTGCCTTGCTGCCCCTTCTGTCACTAGGTAAGGACACCGCAAGATCGAACCCAAAGCTAAGCACTTCTCCCATGGCAAGAACTACCAATCTAGTTGGCCAAACCAAACAAATAATTCGAAGAGACTTGCAAAGATAACCAATCATACATAAAAGAATTCAGAGAAGATTCAAATATTATTCATAGATAGACTTGATCATAAACCCACAATTCATCGGTCTCAACAAACACACCGCAAAAAGAAGATTACATCGAATAGATCTCCACAAGAGAGGGGGAGAACTTTGTATTGAGATTCAAAGAGAGAGAAGAAGACATCTAGCTACTAACTATGGACCCGAAGGTTTGAGGTAAACTACTCACACTTCATCGGAGGGGCTAGGATGATCTAGAAGCCCACCGTGATGACGGCCCTCTTCCTGCGGAGCTCCGGAACAGGCCCCAAGATGGGATCTCGTGGATACAGAAAGTTGCGGCGGTGGAATTAGGTTTTTGGCTCCTGTTCTGATCGTTTGGGGGTACGTAGGTATATATAGGAGGAAGGAGTACGTCGGTAGAGCACCGAGGGGCCCATGAGGCAGGGGCGCGCCCTAGGGGGGGGCGCCCCCCACCATCGTGACCTCCTCTTTGACCCCCTGGAGTAGGGTCCAAGTCTACTGGATCACGTTCGGTGAGAAAATCACATTCCCAAAGATTTTATTCCGTTTGGACTCAGTTTGATATTCTGTTTCTTCGAAACACTGAAATAGGAAAAAAAACAATTCTGGGTTGGGCCTCCGGTTAATAGGTTAGTCCCAAAAATAATATAAAAGTGGAAAATAAAGCCCAATATAGTCCAAAACAGTAGATAATATAGCATGGAGCAATCAAAAATTATAGATACATTGGAGACGTATCATCCGTCGAAGAAGGATGATTAACGATGGTAGTTTTGATGTTGGAGGTTACCTTGTTGGTGGCTTTAGCCATGAGGCACTTGGCGGTGATGCTCTCATTGGGTGAGTCGAAGAGAGACACCCGTGGAGTCGTCGCAATGGCAACAGAGGCCTTGGCAACCGACTCACCATCTTCATCATCGTCATCATCCTCATTGTACTCTTCTTGTACCACCAATGCCTTGGGGGGAGTCTTCTTGGTGAAGTTGCTCTTGTTGGGGAACGACTTGGCCTTGTCCTTTCGGATGAGCTTGCCACCATTGTCTTCCCTCTTCTCATATGGGAACTTCACAACAAAAAGACTCACATTGCCACAATTGTAGCAAGTCCTTACACGTTGCTTGCTCTTCGTGCCACTTGAGTTGTTTTTGTTAAAGTTTGGCCTTGAGTTTTTCTTGCTCCAAAATTGCCTTGAAGCAAGTGCCATGTGTTCATGATATGCATACTTTGTATCTTCGGGATTTCTCTCCTCTTCTTCCTCTTCTTCTTCTTCAACGCAGAGCTTGGCCTTCAATGCAAGGTTGGGCTTCTTTGCCCTTTGAGAACGAAGCACTGCATTGTCGGCGGTCTTGTCCAAGATGTTCATGGCCACAAACTCATCCAACACTTCACTTGAGGTCAAAGTGTGGAAGTCCGACCTTTGACAAATGATGGAGGACATGGCCTTGTGGTAGGGCATCATTGCCTTGAGGAATTTGTGCTTGATCCAATTGTCATCCATGTCCTTGCTCCCGTGATCTCGGAGTGAGACCGCGAGTTTGGTTACTCTCCGATAAAGCTCACGAGGTTCTTCATCTTCTTTCATTGCAAACTCATCGGCCTCATCTTGCACCACTTCATAGTTGGAGCGTTGAATGCTTGCGCTTCCCTGGTAGAGTGAGACAACACAAATCCATGCGTCTTTGGCCAAGGCGAAGGGCCGAAGATGAGGTAGATCTTCGGGTGGAATTGCATCTTGAATGATGAAGAGGGCATTCTCATTGAATTTATTATCCGCGACTTCTCGAGGAGTGAAGTTGCTTGGATCATGCGGATAGAAACCTTCTTCAATGATTCTCCAAAGATTAGTGTTCACATGATTTAAATGACGTTTAAAGCGGTAAACCTAAGAATCAAAGTCCTCATTTTTCACAATCTTAGGGGGAGGACCGGCATGATTCAAATGAATGGAAGGAACCGGTCCACCATAAACAAGTGGTGGTTCCACATGAGCAAAGATGCCGGTGCCATTCTTACCACTAGAAGGAGCCTTTTCGCTACTAGCTTCCCCCTTATCGGAGGTAGCATCCGTCACCTTGTCGGTGGGATTACCCACTTTCAATGGTGCGGTGGATAGTTTAAGCCCTTCAAGGAATTTAGTAAACATGCTTTCAACCTCGGTCGTCATGGAGGTTTTCAATGTCTCCAAGGCCACATTGAACTCCTCACGAGAGACCGAGGTTCCCCCATTGCCCGTAGACGAGATCGGATTCACATTGGAGTGTTCCTCCACACCGTCTACGGTATCAACCATACTCTTCGGAGAGACGAGGCTCTGATACCAATTGAAAGGATTGATATGGTTGACTAGAGGGGGGGTGAATAGGCAACTAACAATTTTTAACTTTTCTTTACCAAATTAAACTTTGCATCAAAGTAGGTTGTCTAGATGTGCAACTAGGTGAGCAACCTATATGATGCAATAACAACAGACAAACAAGCAAGCAAGAGAAGTAACACTAAAGAGCTTGCACAAGCAAAGGTAAGAAATAACCAAGAGTGGATCCGGTGAAGACGAGGATGTGTTACCGAAGTTCCTTCCTTTTGAGGGGAAGTACGTCTCCGTTAGAGCGATGTGGAGGCACAATTCTCCCCAAGAAGCCACTAGGGCCACCGTATTCTCCTCAAGCCCTCACACAATGCGAGATGCCGTGATTCCACTATTGGTGCCCTTGAAGGCGGCGTCCGGACCTTTACAAACAAGGTTGGGGCAATCTCCACAACTTAATCGGAGGCTCCCAACAATACCACGAAGCTTCACCACAATGGACTATGGCTCCGTGGTGACCTCAACCGTCTAGGGTGCTCAAACACCCAAGAGTAACAAGATCCGCTAGGGATAGGTGGGGGAATCGAAAATCTCTTGGTGGAAGTGTAGATCGGGGCTGTCTCAACCACTCCCGAGCAAATCAACAAGTTTGATTGGCTAGAGAGATAGATCGGGCGAAAATGGAGCTTGGAGCATTAATGGAGCTTGTGTGGGAATAGGTAGGTCAATGGGGAAGAAGGGGACCCCCTTTTATAGTGGGGGCAACAATCCAACCGTTGCCCCACCAACCAGCCCCGTAGAGGGCGGTAGTACCGCTAGGCGGGGGCGGTACTACCGCTGAGCCAGCGGTACTGCCGCTCTAGCTAGCGGTACTGCCGCGCAGAGGAGAGCAGTAGGGACCTGGACCCAGAGCGGTACTACCGCGGTGGTAAGGGTGGTACTACCGCTGTGAAACGGTACTACCACCTCTACTGCCGCAACTAGTGCCGCAAAACCCGACACGAGAAAAAGAGCCCTCGAGTCGAGGCGGTAGGAGCCAGACAGGCCAGCGGTAGTACAGCTGCGGAGTCACCGGCGGTACTACCGCTGCGGAGTGGTACTGCCGCTTGTGACCCCTCGGCGGTACTACCGCTGGGTACCACGGTACTACCGTTGGGACCTAGACAAGAGAGAGAAGATCTCTCCGTCGAAGCTGAGGTCGAGGCGGTAGGGCCAGGCAGGCCAGCGGTAGTACTGCTGCGGAGTCACCGGCAGTACTACCACTGCGGAGCGGTACTGCCGCTTGTGACCCCTCAGCGGTACTACCGCTGGGTTGCACGATAGTACCGCTGGGACCCAGACAAGACACAAGAGAGAAGAGATCTCTCCATCGAAGTGGAAGAGCTCTGAGGGTGAGAAGCAGATGTGTACATGTTGATTCCACCCAAGCAATACCCCAGCGGACCCCCTCTTGATAGTACGGTGCCCTCTACGCAACTAGTCCACGGAAAGAGAAATGAAAGAGCTACACCGTCTTGAATGACACTCCGAGGGGAAGAAATCGTCTCGTGCCACGGATGAATCTCTGAAATACTCAAAGCACACGATTAGTCCGCAAACATGTTGTCATCAATCACCAAAACCACATCGAGAGAGATATGTCTCAACACCTTGTTTCAGTGTTTCGCAGAAAAGGAATATCAAACGGAGTCCAAATGGAATGAAACCTTCGTAAAATTTATTTTTGGAAAGAAAGTAATACAGGAGACTTGGAGTGCACGTCAGGGGATCAACGAGGAGAGCACTAGGCAGGGGGCGCGCCCTCCACCCTCGTGGGCCCCTCATGGCTCCCCTGATGTATTTCTTCCGCCTATATATATCCATATACCCTAAAACTATCGGGGAGCAGAATAGATCGAGAGTTCCGCCGCCAGAAGCCTTTGTAGCCACCGAAAACCAATCTAGACCTATTCCGGCACCCTACCGGAGGGGGAATCCCTCTCCGGTGGCCATCTTCATCATCCCGACGCTCTCCATGATGAGGAGGGAGTAGTTCTCCCTCGGGGCTGAGGGTATGTACCAGTAGCTATGTGTTTCATCTCTCTCTCTCTCTTGTTCTTGAGATGGCACGATCTTGATGTATCGTGAGCTTTGCTATTCTAGTTGGATCTTATGATGTTTCTCCCCCTCTACTCTCTTGTAATGGATTGAGTTTTCCCTTTGAAGTTATCTTATCGGATTGAGTCTTTAAGGATTTGAGAACACTTGATGTATGTCTTGCGTGGGATACCCGTGGTGACAATGGGGTATTCTATTGATCCACTTCATGTATGTTTTGATGATCAACTTGCGGGTCCCGCCCATGAACCTATGCATAGGGGTTGGCACACGTTTTCGTCTTGACTCTCCGGTAGAAACTTTGGGGCACTCTTTGAGGTTCTATGTGTTGGTTGAATAGATGAATCTGAGATTGTGTGATGCATATCGTATAATCATACCAACGGATACTTGAGGTGACATTTGAGTATCTAGGTGACATTAGGGTTTTGGTTGATTTGTGTCTTAAGGTGTTATTCTAGTACGAACTCTAGGGCTGTTTGTGACACTTGTAGGAATAGCCCAACGGATTATTTGGAAACAATAACTTTGAGGTGGTTTCGTACCCTACCATAATATCTTCGTTTGTTCTCCGCTATTAGTGACTTTGGAGTGACTCTTTGTTGCATGTCGAGGGATAGTTATATGATCCAATTATGTTATTATTGTTGAGCGAACTTGCACTAGTGAAAGTATGAACCCTAGGCCTTGTTTCAACGCGTTGCAATACCGTTTGTGCTCACTTTTATCATTAGTTACCTTGCTGTTTTTATATTTTCATATTACAAAAACCTTTATCTACCATCCATATACCACTTGTATCACCATCTCTTCGCCGAAATGCACCTATAAAATTTACCATTGTATTGGGTGTGTTGGGGACACAAGAGACTCTTTGTTATTTGGTTGCAGGGTTGCTTGAGAGAGACCATCTTCATCCTACGCCTCCTACGGATTGATAAACCTTAGGTCATCCACTTGAGGGAAATTTGCTACTGTCCTACAAACCTCTGCACTTGGAGGCCCAACAACGTCTACAAGAAGAAGGTTGTGTAGTAGACATCAAGCCTTTTCTGGCGCCGTTGCCGGGGAGGTTAGCGCTTGAAGGTATATCTTTAGATCTTGCAGTCGAATCTTTTTGTTTCTTGTTTTAGCACTAGTTTAGTTTATAAAAGAAAACTACAAAAAAATATGGAATTAAGGTTGCTTCATATGCTTCATCTTTTCAACGTATTTCGTGAAAATAAGGATTCCGATGATTGTTCCAAAGTGTTAGAAGAAGAATATATTAAAATGTTTGGCACTATATCTTTGGATGATGAGCATGATTGCAATGTTGTTAGTATGAATTCTTTGAATATCCATGATGCTAATGATATGCAAAGCCACAAGCTTGGGGATGCTATGTTTGATGAAGACGATATTTTTTGTCCCCCAAGCTTTGATGAGTAAATTTATTATGATGAAAGCATGCATCCTATTTATGATGATTATATTGATGAAAGTGGATTTGGAGAGGTCATGACTTTATCTAGTGATGAATCCACTATTTCTGAAGAGGTTCCAATTGAATATGAGAACAAAGTTGTTATTTATGATGATTATTGTGATGACTTGTATGCTATTAAGAATAATGATAACCATGAAACTTGTCATCATGATTTTAGTTTTCAATTGGATTATGCCTCACATGATAGTTATTTTGTTGAGTTTGCTCCCACCACTATTCCGATTGAGAAGAATCTTGCTTATGTGGAGAGTAGTAAATTGTCTATGCTTGTAGATCATGAAAAGAATGCTTTAGGTGCTGGTTATATTGTTGAATTCATTCATGATGCTACTGAAAATTATTATGAGGGATGAACTTATGCTTGTAGGAATTGCAATAATATCAAGTTTCCTCTCTATGTGCTTAAAATTTTGAAGTTATGCTTGTTTTGCCTTCCTATGCTAGTTGATTATTGTTCCCACAAGTTGTTTGCTCACAAAATCCCTATGCATATCAAGTGGGTTAGAATTAAATGTGCTAGTAATATTCTTCTTGATGCTCTCTTTATGTTTCAATTTTTATCCTTTATGTGAGCATCATTGAAATCATCATGCCTAGCTAGGGGCGTTAAACGATAGCGCTTGTTCGGAGGCAACCCAACTTTATTTTTGTTCCTTGCTTTTTGTTCCTGTTTAGTAATAAATCATTTATCTAGCCTCTGTTATTATTGAGTTTTTATGTTTTAATTAGTGTTTGTGCCAAGTAGAACCGTTGGGAAGACTTGGGGAAAGTCTTTGCGATCTTGCTGTAAAAAACAGAAACTTTAGCGCTCGTGAGAATTGCTGCCATTTTTTTTGGATAGTGATATTTAGTTAATTCTTTTTTAAGATGATTAACAGATAAATTACTCAGGTCCAGAAATTTATTTTAGAATTTTTGGGGTTCCAGAAGTATACGTTTGATCCATATTACTACAGACTGTTCTGTTTCGACAGATTCTGTTTTCTATGTGTTGTTTACTTATTTTGATGAATCTATGGCTAGTAAAAGAGTTTATAAACCATAGAGAAGTTGGAATACATTAGGTTTAACACCAATATGAATCTATAATGAGTTCATTACAGTGCCTTATGATGGTGATTTGCTTTCTTATACTAACGGAGCATACGAGTTTTCTGTTAAGTTTTGTGTTGTGAAGTTTTCATGTTTTGGGTAAACATTCGATGGACTATGGAATAAGTAGTGGCAAGAGACTAAGCTTGGGGATGCCCAAGGCACCCCAATGTAATATTCAAGGACAACCAAAAGCCTAAGCTTGGGAATGCCCCGGAAAGCATCCCCTCTTTCGTCTTCGTTCATCGGTAACTTTACGTGGAGCTATATTTTTATTCGCCACATGATATGTGTTTTTCTTGGAGCGTCAATTTATTTTGTTAGAATTTTCTTGCTGTTTGAATAAAATACCAAGATCTGAAATATTAAATGTTAGAGAGTCTTCATATAGTTGCATAATTGTTCGACTACTCATTGATCTTCACTTATATCTTTCGAAGTAGTTTGTCATTTGCTCTAGTGCTTCACTTATATCTTTTTAGAGCACGGTGGTGGTTTTATTTTGTAGAAATTAATGAACTCTCATGCTTCACTTATATCATTTTGAGAGTCCTTAGAACAGCATGGTAGTTTGCTTTGGTTATGAAACTAGTCCTAATATGATGGGCATCCAAGAGGGATATAATAAAAACTTTCATATAAAGTGCATTGAATACTATGAGAAGTTTGATACTTGATAATTGTTTTGAGATATGGAGATGGTGATATTAGAGTCGTGCTAGTTGAGTAGTTGTGAATTTGAGAAATGCTTGTGTTAAAGTTTGTGATTCCCGTAGCATGCACGTATGGTGAACCGTTATGTTAAGAAGTCGGAGCATGATGTATTTATTGATTGTCCTCCTTCTGAGTGGCGGTCGGGGACGAGCGATGGTCTTTTCCTACCAATCTATCCCCCTAGGAGCATGCGCATAGTACTTTGTTTTGATAACTAATAGTTTTTTGCAATAAGTATGTGAGTTCTTTGTCACTAATGTTGAGTCCATGGATTATACGCACTCTCACACTTCCACCATTGCTAGCCTCTCTAATACCGCGCACCGTTCGCCGGTACCATAAACCCACCATATATCTTCCTCAAAACAGCCACCATACCTACCTATTATGGCACTTCCATAGCCATTCTGAGATATATTTCCATGCAACATTCCACCGTTCATTGTCATATTGCTTTGCATGATCATGTAGTTGACATTGTATTTGTGGCAAAGCCACCGTTCATAATTCTTTCATACATGTCACTCATGCATCATTGCTATCCCGGTACACCGTCGGAGGCATTCATATATAGTCATACTTTGTTCTAGTATCGAGTTGTAATCATTGAGTTGTAAATAAATAGAAGTGTGATGATCATCATTAATAGAGCATTGTCCCAAAAAAGCCAAAAAAGAGAAAGGCCAAATAAAAAAAGAAAGGCCAAATAAAAAATAATAAAATAAAAGGGACAATGCTACTATCTTTTTTTCACACTTGTGCTTCAAAGTAGCACCATGATCTTCATGATAGAGAGTCTCCTATGTTGTCACTTTCGTATACTAGTGGGAATCTTTTATTATAGAACTTGACTTGTATATTCCAACAATGGGCTTCCTCAAATGCCCTAGGTCTTCGTGAGCAAGCAAGTTGGATGGACACCCACTGTAACACCCCGGATGTAATTTACCTTATTTGTACTCCAACTCTTGCCGTTTCCGGCACTAAGTTATTTTATTTCCTCGTTGTCGGGTTTTTGTCTCCGTGTGTTTTGTCTTTGTCATGCATCTCATATCATGTCATCATGTGCATTGCATTTGCATACGTGTTTGTCTCATGCATTCGAGCTTTTTCCCCGTTGTCCGTTTTGCATTCCGGCGCTCCTATGTCCTCCGGTGTCCCTTTCTACCTCTTTTCGTGTGTGGGTGTTAAATGTTTTCAGATTGGACCGATACTTGTCATGCGGCCTTGGTTTACTACCGGTAGACCGCCTGTCATGTTTCGTACCATTTGGACTTCGTTTGATACTCCAACGGTTAACTGAGGGACTGAAAAGGCCTCGTGTGTGTTGCAGCCCAACACCCTTCCAAAGTGGCCCAAAATCCACCTAAACCTCCTCCATCACCTAGGCCGTTCGATCACGATCGCGTGGCCGCAAACTGCACCTCATTTGGAGCTTCCTAGCTCCCTCTACCTCTATAAATAGGTCCCTCCCCGAAAATCCCGGATCTCCTCTTCCAAACCCTAGAAAAATCCCCTCTCCAGCCGTCGGACAATGTCCGTTCCTAGCCGGACAATTTGCGCCGCCGCCGCCATCCAATAGGACGCCGCCATGTCATCCCGCTGGATCTCGCGCCGCCGAAGCCCGCCAGGCCCGCGCGCGGCCCTCCCGGCCCACGCGCGCCCCGCCTCCCTCAAGGTTGCGCCGCCGCCCGGAGTGCGTTCGGCCGCCGCGCGCCATCGTCAACCTCGCCGCTCCAGCGACCACTGCACCGACGCCAGCGCCACCCCGTCCTCGTCGCACCACCACCGAGCCCGCACCGCGCCTCGTTGCCGCTTCTCCGATGCCGGCGAGCGCAGCTCCGTCGCCGGCCTCTTCCCTAACCCCGCCGGCCCTCTTCTCCGGTGAACAACTCCGGCGTCATCCCCGTCTCCGGCGAACCTCGGGCGCCACACCGCTACAGTACCCGCGCCAGATCCAGATCTGGACTCGTTGAGTTGACTTTTTCGTCCCTAACCCTAGCATTTTTTGCATACTTTGACATGCCATAATTTCATCATCGTAGCTCCAATTCATGCGTGTAGCATATCAAAATGTTCGTCTCGACGGGTACATCATTTCATCTCATTGCATCATTTTCATTTGAGCTCATCTTGATGCCCGAAATGCTGTTGGAAGAGGGCTATGTGATGATAGTTGCAGATCTGTTTCAGCAAATGCACTTTTGTTATTTTTTCCATGATTAATGTGTGCATGCTATGATCCTGAGCTCTACACGTGTTTTGAAATATGCCATGTTATCTTTATAGGGGTGTATGCCATGTATTTTTGTGATCTTCGTGGTGACTAGCACAAGCATGCAAAGTAGCCTACTCAATGATGCTGATTTCAGGGACTTAGAATTTCACTAAGTCCTTGCCCTGTCATTATTTTTTTGCCATATGTTCATGTTGTTTCCTAGTGATCCGTGCCTCTTTTGAGTATGATCAGTAATGATGTTTTTAGATAATGTTGTGCTCTATCCATCCATGTCTTTGTTTGCAATTATGGAGCACCCTAACTTGAGTCAATCGAGCTCTACTTTTGCTATAAAATGTTCCTGGCAGATTGTTAACATGTTTAGCGATTTTGCCGAGCTTGTTGTTGTTGATCCGTGCATGCTATGATGTTGTTCTTGCCATGTCTAGCTTCTATGCCATGTCTATTTGCTGGGTGTATGCTTAGATTGTCATGCAATGCCTCGTAGTCAGTGCATTGAGCTCCTAAACATGCCTACTTGATATTTGTTTTGCATGCTCCAGTTTTTCACCAAGTCTGAATCTGTTTATGTTTTTGCTATGTTCACATGCTTGTAATTGTATTTTCTGATCCCTTTTGGCTCATGGTCACTAAGGGACTTTTGTTATTTTCTTAGAGTAGCTTCATACCATGCCTTGCATTGCCATGATATGTTCCTGTAGCATGTAGTTTTCGTGCTCTAAACATTGCTTCCTGATGATAAATTCCTGACATGTTGTTAATTTCACTAAGTCTGAAACCTGTTATCTTTTGCACTTTTGCCATGCTTGTTTGTACCTGCTATTGAGTGAATTAGCCGTAGATCAGTGTTCACCTTTTGTCAAGCATCATGAGTGGATCCCTGCCATGTATTTTTTTTGCCATGTTTGGGAGCAGTAGCTTATTTATCTTGATGCATTTAGAAGGCTACTTGCTGTTTATCGCAGATCGGTGCCATATTTGTTTTGCTTGCCATTTCCAAACCGTGCATCCGATTCCGGTGATCTTTATATCAATTTCAACCAAAATAAACTCACCTTTCCAGTGGCACTCTTGGTTTTCCAAGTTGAGGCCAGGTTCAATCATTCCTTTCCAAATCATGCATATGCATTACATATCGCATCCCGCATATCATACCATGTTTGCATCATGTTGCTTGAGCATTGCACGTGGTTGATTGTGTTCCTTTTTGCTTGTTGTTCTTGCTTTGGTAGAGCCGAGACACGAGTACGTGAACGAGGAGCCCGTTGAGTACGCTTTCGTGGATCAAGTCAACTCTGAGAACTTTGCAGGCAAGATGACCATACCCTCGAAATCACTTCTATCTTTGCTTGCTAGATGCTCGCTCTTTTGTTATGCCTATGCTACGATACCTACCACTTGCTTATCATGCCTCCCAAATTGCCATGTCAAACCTCTAACCCACCATGTCCTAGCAAACCGTTGTTTGGCTATGTTACCGCTTTGCTCAGCCCCTCTTATAGCGTTGCTAGTTGCAGGTGAAGATTGGAGATCGTTCCTTGTTGGAACTTGTTTATTGATGGGATATCACCATATTATCTTGTTTATCTTAATGCACCTATATACTTGGTAAAGGGTGGAAGGCTCTGCCTTATGCCTGGTGTTTTATTCCACTCTTGCCGCTCTAGTTTCCGTCATATCGGTGTTATGTTCCCGGATTTTGTGTTCCTTACACGGTTGGGTTATAATGGGAACCCCTTGACAGTTCGCCTTGAATAAAACTCCTCCAGCAATGCCCAGCCTTGGTTTTACCATTCGCCACCTAGCCTCTTTTTCCCTTGGGTTTCCGGAGCCCAAGGGTCATCTTTATTAAACCCCCCCCCCCCGGGCCAGTGCTCCTCTGAGTGTTGGTTCAAACTAGAGCCCCTTGCAGCGCCACCTCGAGGAAACTCGAGGGCTGGTTTTAGCTGTACGGATTGCTTATCCGGTGTGCCCTGAGAACGAGATATGTGCAGCTCCTATCGGGATTTGTCGGCACATTCGGGCGGTGTTGCTGGACTTGTTTTACCATTGTCGAGGATGTCTTGTAACCGGGATGCCGAGTCTGATCGGAATGTCTTGGGAGAAGGAATATCCTTCGTTGACCGTGAGAGCTTGTGATGGGCTAAGTTGGGACTCCCCTGCAGGGATTTGAACTTTTGAAAGCCGTGCCCGCGGTTAGGGGCAGATGGGAATTTGTTAATGTCCGGTTGTAGATAACCTGAAACTGAACTTAATTAAAATGCACCAACCGCGTGTGTAACCGTGATGGTCTCTTCTCGGCGGAGTCCGGGAAGTGAACACGGTGTTGGAGTAATGCTTGACGTATGTTGTTCTAGGATCACTTCTTGATCATAGTTGTTCGACCGTGCTTTTGCCTTCTCTTCTCGCTCTCATTTGCGTATGTTTAGACACCATATATGCTAGTCGCTTGCTGCAGCTCCACATCAAACCTTTGCCTTACCTATAAGCTTAAATAGTCTTGATCGCGAGGGTGTGAGATTGCTGAGTCCCCGTGACTCACAGTTTACTTCCAAAACCAGATGCAGGGACCGATGATGCCGCTCCAGATGATATGGCCGAGCTCAAGTGGGAGTTCGATGAAGACTCTCGTTGTTACTACGTGTCTTTTCCAGATGATCAGTAGTGGTGCCCAGTTGGGGCGACCGGGGACTTTGTCGCATTTGGGGGTTGATCTTTATTTTGGTTCCGTAGTCGGACCTTGAGTGTATTGGATGAATGCAATGACTTATTTATGTATTTGTGTGACATGGCGAGTGTAAGCCAACTATGTACATTTCCCCTTTATTTATTTACATGGGTTGTTGTGAAGATTACCTCACTTGCGACATTGCTTTCAATGCGGTTATGCCTCTAAGTCGTGCTTCGACACGTGGGAGATATAGCCGCATCGAGGGCGTTACACCCACTTAGTTCCTTTTGTTGAGCTTTCATATACTTATAGCTCTAGTGCATCCGTTGCGTGGCAATCCCTACTCACTCACATTGATATCTATTAATGGGCATCTCCATAGCCCGTTGATACGCCTAGTTGATGTGAGACTTGATATGTCTCCAACGTATCTATAATTTTTGATTGCTCAATGCTATATTATCTACTGTTTTGGACTATATTGGGCTTTATTTTCCACTTTTATATTATTTTTGGGACTAACCTATTAACCGGAGGCCCAGCCCAGAATTGCTGTTTTTTTTGCCTATTTCAGTATTTCAAAGAAACGGAATATCACACGGAGTCCAAACGGAATAAAACCTTCGGGAACGTGATTTTCTCACCGAACGTGATCCAGGAGACTTGGACCCTACTCCAAGGAGTCAAAGAGGCGGTCACGAGGGTGGGGGCGCGCCCCCTGCCTCGTGGACCCTCGGAGCTCCACCGACGTACTCCTTCCTCCTATATATACCTACGTACCCCCAAACGAACAGATACGGAGCCAAAAACCTAATTCCACCGCCGCAACTTTCTGTATCCACGAGATCCCATCTTGGGGCCTGTTCCAGAGCTCCACCGGAGAGGGCCGTCATCACGGAGGGCTTCTACATCATCATAGCCTCTTCGATGAAGTGTGAGTAGTTTACCTCAGACCTTCGGGGCCATAGTTAGTAGCTAGATGGCTTCTTCTCTCTTTTTGGATCTCAATACAAAGTTCTCCCCCTCTCTTGTGGAGATCTATTCGATGTAATCTTCTTTTTGTGGTGTGTTTGTTGAGATCGATGAATTGTGGGTTTATGATCAAGTCTATCTATGAATAATATTTGAATCTTCTCTGAATTCTTTTATGTATGATTGGTTATCTTTGCAAGTCTCTTCGAATTATCCGTTTGGTTTGGCCAACTAGATTGGTAGTTCTTGCCATGGGAGAAGTGCTTAGCTTTGGGTTCGATCTTGCGGTGTCCTTTCCCAGTGACAGAAGGGGCAGCAAGGCACGTATTGCATCGTTGCCATCGAGGATAACAAGATGGGGTTTATTTCATATTGCATGAATTTATCTCTCTACATCATGTCATCTTGCTTAAGGCATTACTCTGTTTTTAACTTAATACTCTAGATGCATGTTGGATAGCGGTCGATGAGTGGAGTAATAGTAGTAGATGCAGAATCGTTTCCGTCTACTTGTCATGGACGTGATGCCTATATACATGATCATGCCTAGATATTATCATAACTATGCTCAATTTTGTCAATTGCTCAACAGTAATTTGTTCATCCACCGTAGAATACTTATGCTCTTGAGAGAAGCCACTAGTGAAACCTATGGCCCCCGGGTCTATTCTCATCATATCAATCTCCATCACTTTAATCTTTCTTTACTTTTTACTTTGCCTTTACTTTTCACTTTGCATCTTTATACCAAAAATACCAAAAATATTATATCTATCAGATCTCACTCTCGTAAGTGATCGTGAAGGGATTGACAACCCCTAATCGCGTTGGTTGCGAGTAGCTATCGTTTTGTGCAGGTACGAGGGACTTGAGTGTGGCCTCCTACTAGATTGATACCTTGGTTCTCAAAAACTGAGGGAAATACTTACGCTACTCTGCTGCATCATCCCTTCCTCTTCGGGGAAAACCAACGCAAGCTCAGAACGTAGAAAGAAGGATTTCTGGCGCCGTTGCCGGGGAGTCTACGCAAAAAGTCAACATACCAAGTACCCATCACATTCCCTATCTCTCGCATTACATTATTTTCCATTTGCCTCTCGTTTTCCTCTCCCCCCACTTCACCCTTGTCGTTTTATTCGCCCTCTCTCTCTCTATCCTCCCTCTCTATTTGCCTCTTTTGCCTGTTTGCTCTTGTTTGCTTGTGTGCTAGTTTGCTTGTTTGTCGCGATGGCTCAAGATAATACTAAATTGTGTGACTTCACCAATACCAACAACAATGATTTTATTAGCACTCCGATTTCTCCTCTTACCGATGCTGAATCTTGTGAAATTAACACTGCTTTGTTGAATCTTGTTATGAAAGATCAATTCGCCGGCCTTCCTAGTGAAGATGCCGCTACTCATCTGAATAGCTTCATTGATTTATGTGATATGCAAAAGAAAAAAGATGTCGATAATAATGTCGTTAAATTGAAGCTATTTCCTTTTTCGCTTAGAGATCGTGCTAAAGCTTGGTTTTCGTCTTTGCCTAAAAATAGTATTGATTCTTGGAACAAGTGCGAAGATGCTTTTATCTCTAAGTATTTCCCTCCCGCTAAGATCATCTCTCTTAGAAACGATATTATGAACTTTAAGCAACTTGCTCATGAACATGTTGCACAAGCTTGGGAGAGAATGAAATTAATGATACGTAATTGCCCTACTCATGGTTTGAATTTGTGGACGATTGTACCGGATTGAATTTTTCTTCTAGAAATCTTTTAGATACGGCCGCGGGAGGCACTTTTATGGAAATCACTTTAGGAGATGCTAATAAACTCCTAGATAATATTATGGTTAATTATTCTCAATGGCATACTGAAAGATCTTCTAATAAAAAAGTACATGCGATAGAAGAAATCAATGTTTTGAGTGGAAAGATGGATGAACTTATGAAATTATTTTCTACTAAGAGTGCTTCTTCTGATCCTAATGATATGCCTTTGTCTACTTTGATTGAGAATAACAATGAATCTATGGATGTGAATTTTGTTGGTAGGAATAATTTTGGTAACAACGCTCATAGAGGGCATTTTAATCCTAGGCCATATCCTTGTAATCCTTCTAATAATTATGGAATTCCTACAACAACTCTTATGGAAATTATAATAAGATGCCCTCTGAATTTGAGAATAGTGTTAAAGAGTTTATGAATTCACAAAAGAATTTTAATGCTTTGCTTGAAGAGAAATTGCTTAAAGTTGATGATTTGGCTAGAAACATTGATAGAATTTCTCTTGAGATTGATTCTTTAAAGATTAGATATATTCCTCCTAAGCATGATATCAATGAGTCTCTCAAAGCCATGAGAATTTCCATTGATGAGTGCAAGGAAAGAACCGCTAGGATGCGTGCTTCTAAAGATGCCTTTATTAAAGCGTGTTCTTCCAATTCCTATGAAAATCAAGATGAAGATCTAAAAGTTATTCATGTGTCACCTATTAAATCTTTGTTTTGCAATATGAATCTTGATGAAACTGAATATGATCTTCCTTTACCTAGAAGGCATTCTAAAAATTCGGAGTATTTAGATCTTTATGATGGAATTAATGAAAGTGGGATTGAAACAAATAAAAATCTAGATGTTGCTAAACCCACTATATTGGATTTCAAGGAATTTAATCATGAAAATTTCTCTTTAATTGATTGTATTTCCTTGTTGCAATCCGTGCTAAATTCTCCACATGCTTATAGTCAACATAAAGCCTTCACCGAACATATTGTTGATGCCTTGATGCAATCTTATGAAGAAAAACTTGAGTTGAAAGTTTCTATCCCTAGAAAACTCTATGATGAGTGGGAACCAACTATTAAAATTAAAATTAAAGATCATGAGTTTTATGCTTTGTGTGATTTGGGTGCTAGTGTCTCCACTATTCCCAAGACTTTGTGTGATTTGCTAGATTTCCGTAATTTTGATGATTACTCTCTAAACTTGCATCTTGCGGATTCTAATATTAAGAAACCTATGGGAAGGATTAATGATGTTCTTATTGTTGCAAATAGTAATTATGTGCCCGTAAATTTCATTGTTTCTTGATATAGATTGCAATCCTTCTTGCCCTATTATTCTTGGTAGACCTTTCCTTAGAACGGTTGGTGCGATTATTGATATGAAGGAAGGGAATATTAGATTTCAATTTCCATTAAAAAAGGGCATGGAACACTTTCCAAGAAATAAAATAAAATTGCCATATGAAACTATCATGAGAGCCACTTATGGATTGCCTACCAAAGATGGCAATACCTAGATCTATCCTCGATTTTATGCCTAGCTAGGGGCGTTAAACGATAGCGCTTGTTGGGAGGAAACCCAATTTTATTTTTATTCCTTGCTTTTTGCTCCTGCTCAGTAATAAATAAATTATTTAGCCTCTGTTTTGGTTGTGTTTTTTGTGTTTAATTAGTGTTTGTGCCAAGTAGAACCGTTGGGAAGACTTGGGGAAAGTCTTGTTGAACTTGCTGTAAAAAACAGAAACTTTAGCACTCACGAGAACTGCTGTCATTTTTATTTGAAGAGTGATATTTAGTTAATTATTTTTTCAGATGATTAATAGATAAATTCCTCACGTCCAGAAATTTATTTTAGAATTTTTGGGGTTCCAGATATTGCGCTAGCTACAGATTACTACAGACTGTTCTGTTTTTGACAGATTCTGTTTTTCGCGTGTTGTTTGCTTATTTTGATGAATCTATGGTTAGTAAAATAGTTTATAATCCATATAGAAGTTGGAATACATTAGGTTTAACACCAATATAAATAAATAATGAGTTCATTAGAGTATCTTGAAGTGGTCTTTTGTTTTCTTTCGCTAACGGAGCTCACGAGTTTTCTACTTTAAGTTTTGTGTTGTGAAGTTTTCAAGTTTTGGGTGAATTCTTTTGATGGATTATGGAACAAGGAGTGGCAAGAGCCTAAGCTTGGGGATGCCCATGGCACCCCCAAGATAATCCAAGGACACTAAAAAGTCAAAGCTTGGGGATGCCCCGGAAGGCATCCCCTCTTTCGTCCACTTCCATGGGTAATTTACTTGGAGCTATATTTTTATTCACCAACATGATATGTGTTTTGCTTGGAACGTCTTGTATTATTTGTGTCTTTGTGTCTTAGTATGCCACAATCATCTTTTTTGTACACACCTTTTGAGAGAGCCATACATGAATTAAAATTTGATAGAATACTCTATGTGCTTCACTTATATCTTTTGAGCGTTATAATTTTGCTCTATGTGCTTCACTTAGATCTTTTAGAGCACGGTGGTGGATTTGTTTTAAAGAAACTATTGATCTCTCATGCTTCACTTAAATTATTTTGAGAGTCTCTTAATAGCATGGTAATTTCCTTAATAATAATATGCTTGGTATTCAAGATTTGTGAAACTTTCTTTTGAGTGTGTTGAATACTAAGAAAATATTGAAGCATGATAATTGTTTTGAGATATGGAGGTGATAATATTAAAGTCACGCTAGTTGAGTAGTTGTGAATTTAAAGAATACTTGTGTTAAAGTTTGTGATTCCCGTAGCATGCACGTACGGTGAACCGTTATGTGATGAAGTCAGAGCATGATTTATTTATTGATTGTCTTCCTTATGAGTGGCGGTCGGGGACGAGCGATGGTCTTTTCCTACCAATCTATCCCCCTAGGAGCATGCGCGTAATACTTTGCTTTGATAACTTGTAGATTTTTGCAATAAGTATATGAGTTCTTTATGACTAATGTTGAGTCCATGGATTATATGCACTTTTCTTCCTTCCACCATTGCTAGCTTCTCTAATACCGCGCACCTTTCGCCGGTACCATAAACCCACCATATATCTTCCTCAAAACAGCCACCATAGCCATTCATATCACAACTAGGAAGATTTGCATTGAAATTATGCCAAGTAGCACTCCGCATCAAAAATTCTCTTTTTATCATTTACCTACTCGAGGACGAGCAGGAATTAAGCTTGGGGATGCCTGATACGTCTCCAATGTATATATAATTTTTGATTGCTCCATGCTATATTATCTACTATTTTGGACTATATTGGGCTTTATTTTCCACTTTTATATTATTTTTGGGACTAACCTATTAACCAGAAGCCCAGCCTAGAATTGATGTTTTTTTGCCTATTTCAGTATTTCGAAGAAACGGAATATCAAACGGAGTCCAAACGGAATAAAACCTTCGGGAACGTGATTTTCTCACCGAACATGATCCAGGAGACTTGGACCCTACTCCAAGGAGTCAAAGAGGCGGTCATGAGGGTGGGGGCGCCCCCTCCCCCTAGGGCGCGCCCCTGCCTCGTGGGCCCCTCGGAGCTCCACCGACGTACTCCTTCCTCCTATATATACCTACGTACCCCCAAACGAACAAATATGGAGCCAAAAACCTAATTCCACCGCCGCAACTTTCTGTATCCACGAGATCCCATCTTGGGGCCTGTTCCGGAGCTCCGCCAGAGAGGGCCGTCATCACGGAGGGCTTCTACATCATCATAGCCTCTCCGATGAAGTGTGAGTAGTTTACCTCAGACCTTCGGGTCCATAGTTAGTAGCTAGATGGCTTCTTCTCTCTTTTTGGATCTCAATACAAAGTTCTCCCCCTCTCTTGTGGAGATCTATTCGATGTAATCTTCTTTTTGTGGTGTGTTTGTTGAGATCGATGAATTGTGGGTTTATGATCAAGTCTATCTATGAATAATATTTGAATCTTCTCTGAATTCTTTTATGTATGATTTGTTATCTTTGCAAGTCTCTTCGAATTATCCGTTTGGTTTGGCCAACTAGATTGGTAGTTCTTGCCACGGGAGAAGTGCTTAGCTTTGGGTTCGATCTTGCGGTGTCCTTTCCCAGTGACAAAAGGGGCAGCAAGGCACGTATTGCATCGTTGCCATCGAGGATAACAAGATGGGGTTTATTTCATATTGCATGAATTTATCTCTCTACATCATGTCATCTTGCTTAAGGCGTTACTCTGTTTTTAACTTAATACTCTAGATGCATGCTGGATAGCGGTCGATGAGTGGAGTAATAGTAGTAGATGCAGAATCGTTTCGGTCTACTTGTCACGGACGTGATGCCTATATACATGATCATGCTTAGATATTCTCATAACTATGCTCAATTCTGTCAATTGCTCAACAGTAATTTGTTCACCCACCGTAGAATACTTATGCTCTTGAGAGAAGCCACTAGTGAAACCTATGGCCCCGGGGTCTATTCTCATCATATCAATCTCCATCACTTTAATCTTGCTTTACTTTTTACTTTGCCTTTACTTTTCACTTTGCATCTTTATACCAAAAATACCAAAAATATTATATCTATCAAATCTCACTCTTGTAAGTGACCGTGAAGGTATTGACAACCCTTAATCGCGTTGGTTGCGAGTAGCTATCATTTTGTGCAGGTACGAGGGACTTGAGTGTGGCCTCCTACTGGATTGATACCTTGGTTCTCAAAAACTGAGGGAAATACTTACGCTACTCTGCTGCATCATCCCTTCCTCTTCGGGGAAAACCAACGCAAGCTCAAGACGTAGCAAGACTATCTTCTCCTTTTTGTCTTCTCCACAACCACCATTCTATTCCACCTATAGTGCTATATCCATGGCTCACGCTCATATATTGCGTGGAGATTGAAAAAGTTTGAGAACATCAAAAGTATGAAACAATTGCTTAGCTTGTCATCGGGGTTGTGCATGATTTAAATATTTTGTGTGGTGAAGATGGAGCATAGCCAGACTATATGATTTCGTAGGGATAGCTTTCTTTGGCCATGTTATTTTGAGAAGACATAATTGCTTTGTTAGTATGCTTGAAGTATTATTATTTTTATGTCAATATTAAACTTTTGTCTTGAATCTTATGGATCTGAATATTCTTGCCACAATAAAGAATTACATAGAGAAATATGTTAGGTAGCATTTCACATCAAAAAAATCTGTTTTTATCATTTACCTACTTGAGGACGAGCAGGAATTAAGCTTGGGGATGCTGATACGTCTCCAACGTATCTATAATTTTTTATTGTTACATGCTATTATATTATCAACCTTGGATGTTTTATATGCATTTATATGCTATTTTATATGATTTTTGGGACTAATCTATTAACCTAGAGCCCAGTGCCAGTTTCTGTTTTTCCCTTGTTTTAGTGTTTCGCAGAAAAGGAATATCAAACAGAGTCCAAACGGAATGAAATGTTCGGAAAAGTTATTTTTGGAAAGAAAGCAATACAGGAGACTTGGATTGCACGTCAGGGGATCGACGAGGAGAGCACGAGGCAGGGGCGCGCCCTCCACCCTCGTGGGCCCCTCGTGGCTCCCCTGATGTATTTCTTCCGCCTATATATATCCATATACCCTAAAAATAACGGGGAGCGGAATAGATCGGGAGTTCCGCCGCCAGAAGCCTCCATAGCCACCAAAAACCAATCTAGACCCGTTTTGGCACCCTGCCGGAGGGGGGAATCCCTCTCCGGTGGCCCTCTTCATTATCCCGGCGCTCTCCATGACAAGGAGGGAGTAGTTCTCCCTCGGGGCTGAGGGTATGTACCAGTAGCTATGTGTTTGATCTCTCTCTCTCTCTCTCTCTCTCTCTCTCTCTCGTGTTCTTGAGATGGCACGATCTTGATGTATCGCGAGCTTTGCTATTCTATTTGGATCTTATGATGTTTCTCCCTCTCTACTCTCTTGTAATGGATTGAGTTTTCCCTTTGAAGTTATCTTATCGGATTGAGTCTTTAAGGATTTGAGAACACTTGATGTATGTCTTGCGTGGGATACCCGTGGTGACAATGGGGTATTCTATTGATCCACTTGATGTATGTTTTGGTGATCAACTTGCGGGTTCTGCCCATGAACCTATGCATAGGGGTTGGCACACGTTTTCGTCTTGACTCTTCGGTTGAAACTTTGGGGCACTCTTTGAGGTTCTATGTGTTGGTTGAATAGATGAATCTGAGATTGTGTGATGCATATCGTATAATCATACCCACGGATACTTGAGGTGACATTGGAGTATCTAGGTGACATTAGGGTTTTGGTTGATTTGTGTCTTAAGGTGTTATTCTAGTACGAACTCTAGGGCTGTTTGTGACACTTGTAGGAATAGCCCAACGGATTGATTGGAAAGAATAACTTTGAGGTGGTTTCGTACCCTACCATAATCTCGCCGTTTGTTCTCCGCTATTAGTGACTTTGGAGTGACTCTTTGTTGCATGTTGAGGGATAGTTATATGATCCAATTATGTTATTATTGTTGAGGGAACTTGCACTAGTGAAAGTATGAACCCTACGCCTTGTTTCAACGCATTGCAATACCGTTTGTGCTCACTTTTATCATTAGTTACCTTACTGTTTTTATATTTTCATATTATAAAAACCTTTATCTACCATCCATATACCACTTGTATCACCATCTCTTCGCTGAACTAGTGCACCTATACAATTTACCATTGTATTGGGTGTGTTGGGGATACAAGAGACTCTTTGTTATTTGGTTACAGGGTTGCTTGAGAGAGACCATCTACATCCTACGCCTCCTACGGATTGATAAATCTTAGGTCATCCACTTGAGGGAAATTTGCTACTGTCCTACAAACCTCTGCACTTGGAGGCCCAACAACGTCTACAAGAAGAAGGTTGTTGTAGTAGACATCAGTGCTATATGTCAAGGATATGATGCATTATCATTTATATTCTCTGCCTTATTTTTTTATAATGGCCCGTAACTTATTCAAATTTAACAAACATTATAGGTACAATGCTTCGCATCATTGTTCCAAGAAATTAAAAATTAACTCTTATCAGTAAGAACTACAAGGAAATTTCTCAAAAACATCTTCTTCAATCTCCTCAATAGGAAATACTGCCAAGATTTCAAGGAAGAGAGTGCAATCAGATCGGAGCAGCAACATCGCCACTCTTCATATGTTTCATACACCCTTTTAAGTTGCTCATCTAATCTAGAAAGATAAGAGACCATGTATCCCTCAGATGTATGAAATTCTCTTTTGCATCAGTCACTTTTACTCCCAACCGTCTCATCATGGATGAACATCCAAATCTCCTTCTTCCTCCTTCATCTGTCACCATTCACCTTCTTCCCTGATCCCGCAGCCCCCATCCAACCCAGCCCTAACCGCCTGCCTCTGTATCCCGCGTCCGGCGGCTATCGCCACCCCGCCCTCCCCCATTGCCGTTGTTGGCCGCTGCCCCGACCATCCCTCTAAGCCCCACCACGTCGGTGAAGAATTGCGGCGATCCCCTGCACCCCCACCCCTAAAGATAGATAATGGGGCAATGGCTCCCCTTAAGATAGATAGTGGGGCAATGGCTTCATCCTAAGATAGACAGTGAGGCACCTGAGATATAGCAAAACCGAAAAGATAAAAAAAAAACCATAACCGTTGAACTTGCCTTTTTTTAGCGGTACTTACTTACCTGGTGGTAATGGGACTTTTCCATGCCGTCAAAAAATGGGACATTTCCCGAGAGCAACTAGTTAACGAGTGCTTCTTCAGGAGCCTCGCAACGATCAGCGGCACTTAGCACGCTCTCAGCCATTCATCACGTGTCGCGTTCTGGGCGCTCCCTCCAGATTTTGTTTTTTTTTCGCACGCGTTTTCGGATTTTTAAATGGTTTTTTGGGGTTTTTTCGACGTTTTGGTTTTCCACTGGTCTTTCTTAGCTTTTCAATCAAAAAAATTGAAAAAAATATTTTGCGCGAAAAACGCGTTTTCTTTTTTTTTCCTTTCATGAGAGTTACGGTTTTGCTTCCGCGAGAGGTACGGTTTTGCTTTCGCGAGAGTCACGGCCGTGCCTCTCGAAAACAAAAAAAACGTGTTTTTTGTTTTTTTTTCTTTCGCGAGAGTCACGGCCGTGCCTCTTAGAAACGGGAAAAAACGCGTTTTCTGTTTTTTTTTCTTTCATGAGAGCCACGGTTTTGCTTCCGCGAGAAGCATGGTTGTGCTTTCGCGAGAGTCACGGCCATGCCTCTCAGAAAGGAAAAAAACATGTTTTCTATTTATTTTCTTTCGCGAGAGTCACGGTTTTGCTTCCGCAAGAGTCATGGTTGTGCTTTCACGAGAGTCACGGCCGTGTCTCTCGGAAACGGGAAAAAAACCACGTTTTCTGTTTTTTTTTCGCGAGTCACGGTTTTGCTTCCGCGAGAAGCATGGTTGTGTTTTCGCGAGAGTCACGGCCGTGCCTCTCGGAAAGGAAAAAAACGTGTTTTCTGTTTTTTTTCGTGAGAGTCATGGTTTTGCTTCCGCAAGAGTCACGGTTGTGCTTTCACGAGAGTCACGGCCATGCCTCCTCGAAAACGAAAAAAAACACGTTTTCTCTTTTTTTTCTCTTCCGCGAGAGTCATGGTTTTGCTTCCGCGAGAGGCACAGTTGTGATTTCATGAGAGGCACGGACATGCCTCTTTCGAAAAGGGAACAAATCCGTGCTCCCGGTTTGTTTTTTTCGTGAAAAAAATCCGTCAAAACCTATCAACATGAGATCTAGTTTTGAAGATCTCGATGCGAGTAATCCAACGGTGTAAGCGGTTCAAGATTTGGATGCACGGTTTGAGAGATAAAACGTTTTGAATAAATGGATCTATGAAAAAAGAAAGAACTCCCAGTTTGCGACAAGTGACGCGTTGCATGTGCGCCACTTGTCGCAACTATTGGAGTGATCTTTGCAACGAGTACTCCTTAAGGCTGATCATAGTGAAGAGTAACTTAGAACACGCATATGTTACTACCTTCCTAATGGGTACTGTCATATGTGTAGTAACATAGATATCTTCATTTATTGTTTTGTAGACTCATTTTGCATTAGGGGGCGCTATGTGATGGTAACATGTTATGTTACTCTATTTGCCTCTCTCCTCATTAACTATTTGCCATCTCATCATTTTTGTTTATGTGGCACTTAAGTTACTATCTATGTTATTCCCACTATGACCAGCCTGATTAGTGATTTCGACATTTCCCATGATCTTTTAGGGAGAGACATTTTCATGAGTTGGGTCGCATTTGAGCAACGCCAGGCCTTGACCCATCACGAAGCAGGCCCATTTCCACCTCCACGCCCACTCTGCTGCCGCCCTCTTCTCCCCTCCCGGCGCGTTCCTTCCTGTAAAACCTCCTCCCGACCTCCATGGGCGCCCCACGGTAGCGCCACCCCACCCCCACCCCACCTCCCGCCCCGCCCATGGCTCGCCGCCTCCTCGCCAGCCACCTCCTCCCGCACCTCCGCCTCGGCGCGCGCTGCCCGGCGCCCCATCCCTCGCCGGCTCTCGCCGCCACCCGCCGCCTGGCCCGCGGCCCCGCCCCGTCTCCCCCGCTCTGGGCTCCCCAAGGTGCGGCCTCTCCGGATTCGCCCCCTCCCCTCCCCCCCTCCGGTCAGGTGAACCCCGTCGGCTTGTTGTCGCACTGCAACCGCAAATGGTTTCTGAATTTTCTGCGCCGCATCGTCACAGACACATATGTGTTGATACGCTATCTAGTTAAACCTACTGACCGGAGCTCTAGGATGTAGGGACTGCACGCCCCGTGCTTGTGCTAAATTTGCGCATGCTTGGTTCTGCTGTATGGCTCGAGGTTGAGAAGAGATGCTGTCAGTGTCTCTGTACAGGGCCTGAAGATAAATCAATACTATGCTTGTTTTCCTAGAAAGACAGATGAGATCAATATGATTACCAATTTGCAGATGAGAATTGGATAACACATAACCTGAGATGCTGAAATGGACATCTCACACAGATGATTTCTCAGGCAGTCAAGTGTCCTAATATGATAACCGGTTTCAGACATTTTGTAATTTCTGTATCCGTGAATTGCCTGATGCACTTAGTGCATATTATAGCTTCTAAGCTGTATTCTGACTTGCAGTGTTTGTATATGGGAAGTACTCCCTCCGTTTGGAAATAACTAGCGTGGTTTTAGTTCAGTTTCAACTAACTAAAACCACATTAGTTATTTCAGAACGGAGGGAGTAACATGCATCTTCATCATATAAAAGCATGGGAGTACTATGTTGCCATCCTTTTAGTCAGTGTCTCTGTATAGATCTGAAGATAAAACAATACTGTGCTTATTTCCCGAGACAGACAGATGAGACAGATATGATTCCCATGTTGCAGATGTGAATTACATAGTGCATAACCTGAGAACCTAGTGCTGAAATGTACATCACACAGATGATCTTTCAGCAATCAAATGCTCTCATACAATACCCGGTTTCAGATATTTTTTAATTTCTGTGTCCGTGAATTACCTGATGCACTTTGCATATTATATCGTATAAACTATATTCTGACTTGCAGTGTTTTTGTATGGGAAGTAATATGCATCTTCATCATATAAAGTCATGAGAGTACGAGGCTGCCATCCTTTTAGTCAATGCTTATGGTGTTATTCCTAATGTTTCCAGTGATTTTATATCTTTTTCACTTATTGTATGGAAGATATGCCTGGTATGGTGCTACCATAACTAGTGGTGGATGATCTAATAGGTCCACTTGGTGACATTCTTCATGTCGATGAATTACTTTTGTACAAAATCCATGCCGAGTACAATTGTGTGCCTGCAAACGAAATTATACTGAAAGGCCTTATATTTTGTCCAGGATCACGGTTCTTTGCTGATGATCGCTCACACTACGATCTGTTTGGTAAAAGAAGGCCAGGTGATGAAGAGTTCAGGAAAGCTTGGCAGGAGAATGTTGATGAGGAGGACTGCCTATGGACTGCCAGTGAAGACGAGGATGAGGAGAAGGAGAATGATACAAAAATGGAGAGGGAAATCAAGAAAGTGAAGAAGCAAGCCAAGGAAAATGCTAACCTCATTGATGGTGATGACAGTGACGAGTTAAGAAGTATATGCCCTGAGAGCGATGAAGACGATATGAATCTCTGGAGTGGCAGTGAAGAAGACGATGACAATGATATCCCTACTGAGCCACATCCCAATGAACGCAGTGATTCATATATAGATAAGGTGTTTGAATTTGATGAGACACCTAAATACCGCACAATCTCTGAGCTGTTGAAAGCCGAGAAGGAACCACCAGAACTCTCGCCAGGAAAGCAAGCAAGAAAACTTGCTGTAGAAAATGCTCTCAAGAAGTTGAAAAAAGGGCCTGACGGACGCTACATTAACGTATTTGATGTTGTCACTGATATAGATATCCTGATTGGAGCATTTGAGAACATTGTTTCAGGACCAGAGTATGCAGAGCTGCGGGAGGGCGGACCAAAGAAGCTCAATATCCAGTTCTTCAAGGATATACAAGCACGCATGAGAGACCCAAATTTCAATTTTTCTCCAGAGTTAAAGTTAAAGCCTAAGAGTAAGTTAGTGCCTAAGAAGAAATGGCAGAAAGCACAATCAAGGAAGAGGAAAAATGACAAACGTTGAGCTGGAGAAAGTCGACAGTAATGTATTTCTCTTCCAGAATGCTCTCTTCAAACGGTGGTCAAGTTATCTGTAGTGTTGTGATCTACAATGACTATCTTCTGTAACATGACAGAAGTACTTAAGAAAAGTACCTCTGTCCATATCATTTCAATGTATGTTCTGTTTGCCAAGCAAATGGGGTCCGATTTCAGTAATCTATTTTAATTCAGCAAGCCGGGACGTGATTCTATCCGTTTACACTGTAAATGACTTGCAGCTAGGTGGAAATGATGTACTCAAATTGTTGCTCTAGCATGCTTCTCTTTTATCTAAGGAAACTAATCAAATTCCTTTGAAATACTTGCTTGATGTGCGAGTGGATTGGTAATATTAGATGCTAATTACTGTTGACAACCTGGTGTTGCTGCTAAGTATTACTGAGGTCAGACTTTCCAACTCAGACTTGTGTTCCTACAGCATCAGAAGCTTGAAACACTTGTCTCCCTTCTTATTGCATGACTAGCTATAGTTTCCTTTACACAATGGTTCCTATATACGACATATAGGCCCATTCCGCTGTTTAGATTGGAGTTATGCATGATGCATTATGTTTCTTTGGCTGTCTTTTCTTCCTCTTTTTGTATTTATTGAGTGGTGGACATGCTTGGGATGAGGAAATGTAGATTTACACTTGCTGTTTTCTTACATGGTACACCTATGCTCTTGATTATTTTATCTGCGCTATGTTCAAACTCCAAATAATCTGTTTTAGGTGATTAGAGTATGATCGAATGTTACCTCTTTGGTTGGAGTACTGCTGGCGCACATTCTAGCGTGCTAATGCTAACCTTGTGCAGACTGTTGTCATTCCACTACACTATGTTTGATAGGCTGGACACTGGAGAGATTCAGTTTGCATGTTAAAAAACTTGAATCTGTTCCAGAACAGTCCAAAGCTGCTCAACCTGGCTTGCTTTTATTTGCTAGCTGGATCAGATTGTCACACTAACCATGCTCATAAACTCGCTGTCCACTGGCTATAGATGTGCATAGTATTCTGTCGGCGACTGAACTTTGGAGCTTTCAGTATGCCACCCCCTTACTCTGTACTATCTACTATCTACTCTAGTACATAAATATGGTATGAGAAGACAAGAAGTTACCTTCTCAGCATAGTTAAGTAGTGAAATCGACAAGAACAGTCAAAGATTGATTGATCTATTAATTAAAAAATGGAATATTTTGATCTGGAAGATTATTGGGGTTGTCGAAGAGTAACATGCTGAGAGTTTACCTGGATTTGTTTAGTTCCGCCTTTCAGGAAGAGGAATTGAGCAAAGGAAAGGAAGCTTCGTGTGGAATCATGCAGGTAAGTGCTCGTGCATCCTCCTAGTTAACCTTATTTTATCCACCCATCTGGCCTCAATTATAGCCCTTTCCATATTTAATTGGTTGTACCCAAACAGTACTATAAGCGTCGGCGTGCTAAGCTTCTTATCTGGAAGCACGACCGAAGAATCAGTTTTTAAATTCTTCAGCCTGTTGTTACTGTTCAAATGCTATTAGTAGGGCTTGAAAAGCATATTGTTCTGAAGCTTCCTGGATGGGTATTATGCTCAGCTGGCTCCACGCCTATTGCTCCTTTTTCTAAAGCTTTCAGACTAGTTTGATAGAAGCCTAGTTTTATTTTTCACTTTTACGAGAGAATGAAAAGGCAAAATATGCACTGAAGATTCATCTATGGGGTTTAGGTGAGAAAAGACACATTACTTTTAACCGAGGTTTGTTTAATTGTTTTAGTACTAGGATTGCTTTCAGTATGATGGTTGTCCTTCATCAATTGAATAAGTTAAGTACTTCTGCAATCATGACTTAGGATTTTCTTATGGATTCTTATGAAAAGATTTTTATCGTTATAAGCCTTCTATTTGGGTTCTTGGTTTTTAGAGGTAGTTTCAGTGAGCTTCCTCAAATTTGAGTCCGTTTAGCTAGTTCATTTATGTCATATTAATTGGATTCTAACCTCTTCACCAAAACAAACTGTGCAAAATTCCAGAAATGCAACCACCTCACTACAATGTTGGTGCACAGTAAAATCCCTCAACTTAGCTTTTTTGGGGAAAATATATAAATGCACAGCTACCACCCAATTACCAAAAGCTCTGAAGCAAAGCTCCAGCATGCCTATTCAAGAGGTGAGTGCTGCATAGCAGGAAAGAAACGCCATCGCTTACCCCAATGGCTCTTTGCTTCCTTTGTCCATGCTGCAGGGGCCAAGTTTTCTTGGTAGCTGCAAGCACCAGTTCACTGTGCTGGGCAACCTCGGGTCAAAAAAGACATGCCCCTCTGCAGTCCCGGCTGCCCCAAAGCCTCAGCATTGGCCACTCCTTTTCATGCCGCTGTCATCATAATCCCTTGTACTAAAAGCAGGTGAATAACCTACTGGTACTCTAATGACACCACCAAAGCTGCCTGCTAAAGGCTAAAGATGGTCTTTTGCGTTCGAGTTCATTCACTGTGCTGTGCTGGGCTTTCTCCATGCCCTCGCTCAGCCGAGCTCCAGCTTTTGCCCACCCCCCTTTTCTCTTCTGGTCCCTCTTCTCGCTGCTGCCTGGTTGATGAGGTCATGTACAATGCATAGCCTCAAGGTGATGCCTCGCATGTCATGTAGGATCGGATATGACGTAAAGTAGGTTCGGATAGGGAAGCGGGATCCTCTCCAGGAGACGGGTGCTTGAAGAGAAAAAGTATGGTCCGGTGACAAAAGCTGAAAAGGTTGGAATGAAAAGTAGAGATGCATGTGTACTAAAGTCTTTATTTTCTATTTCTTAATGAGGCCCACTAGTGGTAGCTTGCATCGAGGAGAAAGAATAAATGTAGATGTCTCAAATTACTTTTTGTCATGGAGCATATGTATTCATATGCCACCATTGTACGTGCCCTCGAGGCCTGCCTGCTGTACCTGGGTCTCACTCTCACATGTGTATGTGTGCGTGAGCGTGAGGGAATATGTTGACTGAAATGACGAGAAAGCTTTATATCAGCCTCAGCAGCAGCGTGGTGGGTGGTGGTGCCTATCTTTCACGGATCTTTTTTCTGTTCGGGCAAAAAACTTCTTTCCCGCAAAGCTAGTGTGTTGGGCACCAATATGGGAAGTGGCTCGTGGCCTTTCGCTAGCTCTGTAATGGAAAGGAAAATGGGGCTGTGAGTGACCTGGATTTTGGCTTTGTTTGGTGCCTGCATATGGCTTTGTCCTCTGCCATTTCGATTTTAGGACCATCAGTTTGGTGAGATGGGGATTTGCAAAACAAAACAAAAAACAAAAAAATTGGTGAGATGGGAATCTGGGCCTGGGAATTTATTAACTTGTTCGTGGGGATCAGTGGCATTGTTAATGTACATACTCCTCTTCAGATAAATTATTTGTGTACATGTTATCATGGAAATGTCTTTAACCCCTGCTGCTTCATCAGCAACTGCAGTTCATGGAATTTCTCCTCCTGTAATTCTTTTGCCTTACAGTTACTACTATGCTAGGTTTTATGCTTGCACCAACTGTGATTCATAGAATTTCTTACCCTGCAGGTAGCTCTGCACTTGCCAATTGGTCTATTCTTCCCCTCTGGATCTCGCGTTGAGTTGACCATCTCTGCTGTTAGGGGTGTTCGCTGCACGCCCGTGTTAAGTGCTTGCAATATTATAATCACCATCACTTCCAGTTAAACCCAGAGATCGAGGATTAAACAAATCTCTCCACAGAGCAATTTCCTTTCCCGAGAACCCTAATACATTCTTATAAAGGGCACTCAACTGCATACTGTGCACTACTTCAAAAAGATACAGTTAGCTAACTGCTTGAAAAACAGATAACACTGTATACCACCTCATATTTGCTTTTTCTGAACACTGATCTGTATTTCGCATATTGGTGGGAGATGGCCATTATGAACTCTGTACTATATAGTCTGGCAAAATCTTTGAGGAGATCAGAATTCATTTTGGTTAGGGACCAATGTGCTCATGAAGGGGGCTACATATTACAATCATGTCCGCATTCATTTTCAACCACCTTTTCCAGCATAAACTTTCATCATGAAATTCTATCATAATTGGCCGCCTTTGGTTTTAGCAGGCCACAGCTTTTTTGAAGCCCCAATGGACTCCTCCTCCCTCAGTAATCGTTCCTTAACTGAATGATCTCCAATGTCACAGGTGTGCAGGTTTCCTCTTGGTTCTTGGAATCCATTTGCAATGTATAACTCCTCTCCTATTCTCTCGACAGTATTTCGCCACCCAGAACACTGCCCTGAGAAATTGTTTATGGTACTATAAGATACGGTGTCATGGCTTAAAATTGCCCAGTCCAGTCCTCTGTAGCCTGTGCTTAATTTACTAGTACATGCTAATGTTTATTTTCTGTTCACATGGCATGCTCACCGGCCTCACTCATGTGGCATGATGATGATCCTCCTTTGGACGGTGTGGGACAATTTCTGCCAGCGATACAGCACCCCAGTACTGACAACTACTCAGCACAGCAAAGGTAATTACACTAAATAAACAGTTTGGTCATGGCCTCAGAGGGCATGGCCAAAGCACAAGGCAGTCAAAGGTAATTAATTACACTACACAGCTTGATCATCATCCTCTGAAGTGCCACCACTGCCTTCATTCAGTTTCAAACAGCGCATCATCCCAAGTCAACACCCATGATTCATTCATTCTTGATACACGAGAAAAACATAAAGGCAGCAAAATACTAGTGGAAAAAACATAGTACGACTGCATCACCATTGACCGCTACCACTCCTCATCGCCCAAGCTCTACATTGTGACTCTTGACACCGCTAACTACAATCCTACTACATGATGGCACAGCCCTTGGTGTTCTCGTCGCTGAACATGGTCTCGACGTCGCCGGTGCCGCCGCCGGGGTGGTAGGCGGAGGAGCCGCCGCCGCCGCCGCCGCCGGGCTGCTGGTAGTAGTAGCTGTATGGGTTGTAGTAGGCCGTGTAAGGGCTGATCTGCGGAGACCGGTGGTACATCATCTGCGGCTGCGGCTGCGGCTGGTGCATCATCATGTTGCCCCTCAGGTTGTTCATCATCGCCGCGGCCGCCGCCGGGTTGTTGTGGTACCCCTGCATGCTCGCCATCAGGTTGCCGTTCTGCTGCTGCTGCTGGAGCCCTCCGTAGCCGGCGGCACCGTAGGAGGAAGGGTGGCTGAAGCCGCCGCCTGTGTAGCCCTGTATGCCAGGAGCAGCACCGCCAGCCCCCAGGCCATGGTTCAGGCCCATCAGGCCACCGATGCCGCCAGTGTTCTTCTGAGCGCCATTCCCCATCTTGGCATTCCCTGCCGCCGCGCCCATGTTCATCTTCTGGTTCTGGTTGTTCTGATGGTGGTTGTTCCCTGCTGGGGCGCCTTTCTTGCCGCCGACATTGGCGGCATTGCCGCCGTTTTTGTTCTTGGTGTTGATCGCCGCCGCAGCCTCGGCGCGCTGCCTGAGGATGCCGAGCTGGCTCATCTTGTCCCCGAGGAAGCGGAGGTCGTCCTCATACTCATCGTCAAACTCATCATCGTCTTCGTCGTCCTCATCATCATACATATCATCTTCGTCATCCGAGCTCAGGTCAGGGAGCTGGTGCTTGCTGTGCTGGCTCTTGAAGGCCTTGAGCCCCTGCATGAGGCTCCCAACTCCGCCACCAAGCTTGCCCTGCTCCTTCTGCCCGCCGTTGCCCTTGTTGCCGCCGCCATCCTTGCTCACATTGGCAGCCTGCTTCTGCTGCTGCTGCTGCTGCTGCTTCTGCTGGTTGTTGTTGTTGTTGCCATTGCCCTTGTGGCCCTGGTTGTTGTTGCCGCTGCCGCCCTTCTGGTGTGACCACAGCTCTGCGTGCTTGCCCCCTCTGGTGAGCTTCCGGATGAGCGTCTCAGAGTCGACGCTGCCAGTCACCGTGACCTTGTGGTTGTCCACATCGATGGCCACCGAGTAGACGCCTGCAATGAACAGAAAGCAGAGAGGGAGTGTTCACAGGTTGCTCGTGAGCCATGGTAAATTACAAAGTACTACTGCTCATTACTAATGAAGCATCACAAGATTTGCAGGTTTGTGCAGTGAGTCTGGGTGGGGTTCATCCATCCATCCATCCATCCTGTGTGTGTCATTTCCTACCAGCCGTTTGTGAGATTCGACACAACAATCACCTCAGCTACTACATAATGGGTGAGTTTTGGACATATTCATTAACTATCAATTAGCTCAGGATTTACTCACAGCATCCATAACTACTTTACTTACTACATCGATTCGGTCTGAACATTTAATTAGGATGGCCCTGACGACATGAAAAGCAGGGATTTCTTGTCGTGTAAGCGCATTTGGCAAGACTCGTGGGGGTGGTTTCAGGTCCAGATGCAAGTGGGCAGGCAAAGCCCAAAGCTTGAGGCCTTTATTAACAGTTACAGCAAAGCGTGCGTCAAAGAGAACAAAGAGGGAGCTATAACAACAACAGGAAACAAGTAGCACCACCAGCAGCTTAGACCGCTAGAATGGCGCATGTGCAGCAGGAAGGAAGGAGCCAACAGAAAGAACACGCAGGATTGGATTGGATTGGAAGGCGATGGACACTAGCTGGGCGTGTGTGTACCTTCGATCTTCTGGAGCAGCTTCTTGACCTTGTGCTTGCAGCCGTCGCAGTGTATGTTCACCCTCAGGACATGGGTCTGCAGGAGGCAAGCAAGCAAAGCCCCAAGAAACAAGAACAGTTCATGAGCTCCCTCCCAATCCCAAGCACCACCACACCAAGAACAGTTTGAGCAGAGCTCCTCACAAATCCACACACTACACTACAGAGAAAAGAAAGAAATAAACAGAGAGAGTGCCAAGAGGGATGGATGGAGAGGGAGGTACCTGGATCTTGACCAGCTTGAAGTCCTCATCCTTGGTCATCTCTGCAGAGCCACCACTGCTGCGCAAGCTTTCTATGGGAGAATGGAGGCAGAGGGAGGAGGAAGAGAGCGTGTGTGTGTGTGGGTGTGGGAGGGGGAGGGGCAGTGGCTAGTGGAGGAGTGGGGAAGTGATGGTGGTGCTGGCGCTGGCGTTGGCTCTTGTACCGTTGCAGGAGGAGAAGCCACCCCTCCTTCCCTGCATTTAAGAATGTGTCGTTCGGTTCTAACTTCTACTACTCCTTCCTCCTTCCTCCCGCTCTCCCCCCACTCTTCTTATCATCTCACTGCCCCTCCCACATGGGTGAGGCCGTGAGGGGAGGGCCATCTCTTCCATCCTCCTCCTTCGCCCTGCCTGCCCTGCTGCCCCCACCTCTCCGGTAAAAAAATTATATTGCAAGGTTTGTACCGCACGGTACATGCACGGTTACTACACACGGCCTCCTCATTGTCTCACACTCTCTCGTTAGGACAGTGTGGTGAAAAAATATCTCTCTCTCTCTCTCTCTCTCTCTCTCTCTCACGCACACACACGCACGCTCTTGTCAGGATAGTGTGGTGAAAAAAATATCTCTTCTTTTGTAGTCTCTCCAGGAGGCTGTCTGAAGAGGCTGGCCGGGTTGGGGATGGGCTTTGGATTTTGGAATTGGCAGTGGGGGAGAACTATGGGTTTGTATCATGATAAAATTTTGTGAGGGGGCACTACGGTCCAGTGCT
Organism: Triticum urartu; assembly: GCF_056163025.1. NCBI lineage: Eukaryota > Viridiplantae > Streptophyta > Magnoliopsida > Poales > Poaceae > Triticum > Triticum urartu. Next base: position 24,264,247 of record NC_141875.1, read on the forward strand.
ACACTAATGACCCTACGTGGGTGCGTGTTGTACGCATGTATATAGAGTACAATAGTAGCAGCTGACTGACCAGTGGCCGGTGAAGAACATGTTGCAGGCCCAGCATGTTGCCACCTTGATGGTCCGCTGCTACTTGGCTGGCTGGCTGGCCGTGTGCCAAGCCCTCCGTATACAAATTGTTTAATTAGACAAGTACGGTGTTAGTGGACTTACTATGATTAGGGTGGCACTTTACAGTGCTTGGGGCAGGGTTGGTTGCTACAAACCAAACCGAATTGGTGAGACCCGTTCAATTAGCCACTAATGCACTGTTAACACCTCCTTTTCTTCTGTTGTGGGTGGAAGATTCATGTACCATAAAGTTGTCACTTTTTATTCGGTTTGAAATATCAACCTAGTTAAGTTGGTGAGCAACTACACTTTCAGAGCCGCTAGTCCCCACACCACACCACACCCCCACAGCCTTGATGCCTTGTGGTACTGCTAGGGTGCTGAGTCGAACAGAGTAATTAAAATGCACAATGTCACAAGGAAATTACAAGTTACTACTTATTATATTTACCCTTTCTCAAACTAACCCACTAGAGATTAATGGGAAAAAATAGTCTTGACACAGAATGTGCCATCTTTTATGTCATTGGTGTCAAGCAATCGAAAATGGACTTTAGTAAGCTCGGCAAATCCTTGGCATGTATTGTCATCATCGCGACAACCATAACTGACATGAAAAACGTTCGATTTGCCATGGTTAACAGAAAATCTGGCATTCCGACATCAGGATTTTTAACAGTACGGTAGAAAATAACCACATTTGTACCAGGCCGACGGATCACTAACGTGGGCCCACATGTCGGCCTGGCAACAGTGGCAGCAAATTTATTTTGAGCAAATCGCAACAGTAGCAAGTGGCAACACTGGGGCACGGCTTGGCTTGCTCGCTGCCCCTTCACTCCTCACTGTGGTGTGGGGCGCGGTGAGTGAGCTATAGCTGTAGCTTTGCATGCATGAACACACAACACAAGCAAGCAGGGAGGAACAGAGGAGGGCAGCAGGCAGGCGCAAGCGATGTGGACTTTTTAATACTGCTGTGCCGGATGGCAAAGAGAGGAGAAAAGCAAACAGCGACGTGACGACGGACGGACGGCTCCTTCATCGCCTCACCTCACCTATCGCTCGCTGCTGCTGCCTTGCTCCCAAGTTTGCACTCTCCAGTGATCGATCCAGTCCAGTAGCGTCTGCTGCTGCTGCTGCTCAAAGATCTTTGCTCCACGCCAGCGTGCTGCGCCATGGAAGATGCTACTGTGGTGTGGTGTCAGCGTGTGGCTAGCTAGCTAGCATCCGGAATTCATGGCTGCTACTGCTGCTGCTACCACTGGTCATCTGCTGCTGCTGCTGCTGCTCTTCAAGTCCGGGTAGCAAGCAAGTACGTACGTGTGTAACTCTGGTTGGGGCTTGACGGCCTGTGCTACCCCTATGGAAACCTGACCTTGACCTACATTACTATTCTACTGCAATGGTTTGTGTCCTCCAGGCAGCGCAGAGTTGGCCGGCTCACTGTCGAGATTATTGGAAGATCCATTTGAACGGAGGTGTCAACATGACCTCTCAGTCTCGGAAGAGAACTTGAGGGAAGCATCTCCTCGGTAAGCACTGGCAGGTGTGTTGTTTTCCTGCTCAACTTTTTCATTAACTTGTAAATGAAATGAATGCCACACGTGCCGGCAACAAGGGTAGTTGTACTGCATGAGTGGTTATAATCTGTGGCGCCGATGCGTGCGTGCATGTGCATCACAGGGCAGTGGCCGGAGCCGTGGAGCAAGCATGGTACGCCGCTGCCGCTGCTGCTGCATTGCACCGCACTGTTCCAGCACTGGCGCCACAGTGCCGCTGCGCCGAGCGTGCATGCACCGCACCGGGGTGGACGACCCGAACTTTTTGATCATCTTGGTAATTAAATTTCGGATCCCCTCCCTCCAGCTCCTGGCCTGCCCCCTCCAACGGGTAAAAAAGGACCGGGCCGGCCAGGCGTGGGTGACAGTTTGGCTGTCTGCACTGCACACTGTGTTATGATGGCCTTGATGTTTACTTATTACCGCCACCTGCACCCGCCTCTCCTCTGTGTGGCGGGGCGGTGAAAAAAGTGAGGAGAGGGGGAGGAAGAAAAGGCTGGTGAGAATGCATGCAGTAGGCCCCTTGACAGCACCCAACAGTGGCCGGCTTCTTTCGCTGGATTTCAGGGCTGCGCTTTTGGCATCTCTCTGTTGGCCGGGCCGAGATATCCTCTTGCTTGCTAGCTAGCTCACCAACAAATGGATGAGGCGAACGTGTGCGTGCGTGTGTTTCATCCCATGTGCCGATGTTTTTCACCCGGTCTGTGTCTGTTGTGCTGTCCAAGTGGGTGAGAAGCGGACGGCCTGGATGAACACACGTAATAATCAGACGGCCGACGATGCCCGAGCAGCGCGTGGATTTGCTCCCGGTGATAAGGAAGTTGGAGACACCATGATGGTCCAAGTGAGAACCTTGCCATCAGAACGAGAAACACATCCCATCACGTCAAACCGGGAGATGTATAGATAGATAGACAGATGTCCAAAATCCAAGCACGTACTCCAGAAACTCTTTTGTAAATCCATCACGTCGACTTGAACACCATAGACATGACTGCAGAAATAAATCCATCTACGGTATACATACCTCCGTCTACGTGCCTCGCCTCCACTGTTTGGTCTTTTCAGCCGGACCCGTGCACCACTCGCTTGGCTCTCCCTCTGATAGATCTGCTTGGTCACTCCAGCCCTGCACGCACTCAAATCAGAATTCAGAACCACCTTCCTCCCCTGTCGAATTGCTGGGCGACCAAGAAAAAGAAATCCCGTGAAATGAGTATTAAAACGGAGACGCAGAGTGCTCTGGAGCAGCAGCAGACGGACGGATGGAATCTGCAAACCAGCCACGCAATAACTATCTGGAGATCTTTAGCGCAGACTCAGAACGAACGCCAGGGATGGATGAAGCTTCATCAGTTTGTTACCACTACCAACCGTCTCATCCTTGAGTAAATACCAGCACCAACTTTCCAAAACCCTTGAGAGAAGGCATGCGCTTGAGGAGGAGAAGCTTTCTCTTGACTAGCCACGATGGATAATAACATAGAGTAGTAGCATACCCATGTTACTATTCTATGTTACTACATTTATAGTGGGGAATAACATATGTGTGATAACATGCAACACTTCATTTATTAGGCTATAGACTCATTTTGCCTTGATTTGTGTGATGTTTCTCATACTAGTAGTAACTAGCTATGTTACCACATGCCTCTCTTTCTTTATTTATTGTTTGCCACATCATCTATTCTATCTAGATATGTGTGATGTTACTACCTATGTTACTCTCACTATGGCTAGCGCAAGGGCCATCTCCTTCGCTTTGGTGGCGGCGTTCGTGGCCTCGATGTCGACCTGCCTCTGCCTGGCCTTGACGTTGTCGGCCTCGATGTCGAGCTGCCTTTGCCGGGCCGCCTCCTTCATGTCGATCTTCCTCCTCTTGGCCGCCTCCTCCATCTCAAGCTTCTTTGTTTGAAGGTCTAGGTATTGCTTCACACTAGTGCAGAACCGGGCAATAGCACCGCTTCGTAAGGCCCTTTAGTGCCGGTTCCATAACTGGCACTAAAGTGTGGGCACTAAAGCCCCCCCTTTAGTACCGGTTCAGCACGAACCGGTGCTAAAGGGCAACCACGTGGTACTAAAATGTTTGGGCGGTTTTTGGTTTTATGATTTCTTTTTCATTTAATTTTTTGTTTTCCGTTTTAATTCTTTTTCCTTTGCTGGTATTTTACCGGTACTAATATAATGGTGATGTGTAGTATCGTAAATGATATAAATGATATAATAACTCATCATCATCATATTAATTAATATAAAAACTCTTGCATCATATATATCATCACCAACGGTTTTCATAGCAAAGATATCATCGAGTTCAACATGGTAATGATATTATAAGCGTTCATAACACCACAAAAGCAAATCACTGTTTGAGATTAAGTTCAGGACGAAGAACACAGACATGAGAGGACAAGTACTAAGAGCATGAACTAGCTAATTAATCACTCCTGCTGCTCTCTCTTAGGTAAAATAGTATAGAACATGTATAGCTTTGCTGATTCATCATATTGGAGCATGCAGATGAACCTGTCTCCTAATCGTGGGTTGCGCTTCTGATTGCTGCCCCCTAATACTTCTCTGTGATCGTTCATAATTTTGCTCCAGTCTTTTACTATTAAGCATTCCTCGCTATTAGAAATCCTGAATGCACTAAAGTGCATTGTAGGATATCTTGGCCGTAAGCTAACAATATTCATGATACCTTTAGTCTCGATCCAATCAGGCACAACATTCATCGGGAGTCCCTGTTGAAGAACATCGTATAGTAACATACTTAGCAATGAAGTTTAGCTTAAAAAAATAATGTATGCAAAAGATGCACTGAGAAAAAATAGTAGAAATATTACCATCTTTCCTAAATATATGTGACCGTAGTTCAGTACGAACACTATTGGTCGCACGTTTTGAGTACTAACATTTCTAAGTGCAGGAAAGAAATTTGTCTTGGCAGCATCAAGATCCTCAAGCCATGAAACATAATGACTTGTCTCCTCGCAGTTTAGTTCAGCCCCAGGACAGTGGATGGTCCTGTCTACCAAGCGCCGGACATGTTTGCTTGACTGGAACTAAGCTGTCAATATTAATTGAGATCTATTAATTATTCAACTGGTTCAAATAATCTCATATCGAAGACATAAATATGGTTGAGAAACTTACATAATGGTAGAACTGGAGGCGTCTGCACATCGACCCAGATGTCTCTATTACCTTCAATATCATCTTCCGGACGAATATCAAAGGTGATAATCATATCAGGCTCAAATGCATTAGCCTTGCATAGTGCTTGCCAAGTTTTGCATTCAAAATAGGTGTATGTGTCTGCATTGTATAATTTGACGTTGAAGGTATAACCATGCTCGGTCTTCAAGTAAACTCTTTTTACCTCCATAGTTTCGTTAGGATTGAAACCTATCTTATCCAAGACAAAAATTCTTGCATGGCAGGGGATACGCTAGTAGAATAGTGAAAAATTAAAATTAAAAGGTGAAGCAAAATGAAGCATAAGTCATGCTTAATTACGAAAAAAGACTTGTCGTTGTGACTTACTGTATCCACTTCGAAATTCCCATCCAGCTTGATGCTGAAGCGTCTATCATCAACTAGAAAATTTTGGCCGCACAGGCCTCGCTGGTCTTCGCAGTATTCACACATAATGAAATCGTGTTCGTCGTCAGACGACATTCCTATGTTCATAGATGAAACATTAAACACTTATTAGTTCTATTAATTTAACTAATTCTGTTAATTCAACTAGTTCAACTAAGCACTTACAAAGAATATACCTAATTAATTAAACTAATTCAACTAACTAGTTCAACTAATTAATTGAACTAATTCATCTAATATCTAACATATATGTTCATATATAGGTGAAACATTAAACACTTACTAGTTCTATTAATTCAACTAAATAAACTAGTTCTATTAATTCAACTAAGCATTTACTAAAAATAAACTAGTTCTATTAATTTCTTACTAAAATAAAGTAGGTAGTTCTATATAGTAATATTTTGATTAGATCATCAAATCTCATATACCTAAATTTTCTTACTAAAAATAAACTTGTTCTATTAATTTTCATACTAAAAATAAACTAGTTATATTAATTCATCTAGTTCAAATAATCTCATATATATACCTAATTAATATCTAGCTATACTAATTCAACTAGTTCAACTTGTTCTAATTCATGTAAAATATATTTGACATTAATATTTAACATCTTTTCCATATAATTCATCTAACCATTAACATTCTAACATTATTATCTACGTAATTTATCTAACATTAATCTAAACAACAGAAAATAGAAAAATAAGTAAAAATTAACAATGTGTGTGTATGTGTGTGTGTATGTACGACCGGGGGACGGCAACGTACGGGCGGCGGCGGGCGACGGCGGGAGGACGGGCGCGGCGGGTGAGAGGCGGCGGCGACGTACGGGCGCGGCGGGGGCGAGGGTCGGGCGGCGACGGCGACGGGCGGCGGGGGCGGCGAGGGTGGCGCGCGATGGGGCGACGGGCGCGCGGCGAAGAAGTTTGGATCGAGAAGAACTACTGGTGGTCGATGAACTGATTTTTTCGTAGGTTCCATATATATAGGAGGGGTCTTTAGTGCCGGTTGGAGCCACCAACCGGTACTAAAGGCCAATTTTCGCCAGGCCAAGGGGCGGGAAACGGCCCCTTTAGTACCGGTTCGTGCCATGATCCGGTACTAAAGACCCCCCCTTTAGTACCGTGCGCTGCCACCGGCGGTGCACAATGTTTAGTCCCACCTCGCCGAGCGAAGGGTAGCCGCACAGGTTTATAAATCCAGCCGCGGCTGCTCCTTCGAGCTTCTCTATATAGCAGGCTTTTGGGTCTAATTAACTAGGGCGCGCTGCCCTGTGAGCCTGCTGGCCCTTCTGGGCCTGCATTTGCACACCCTAGGTCTGGCAGGCCCACTGGGCAGCACGCCAACAAATTTTTTATATGGTTTTTTCTTTTCTGTATTATTTATTTTCTTTTATTTATTTTTGAGTAGTTTTTTATATAGTTTTTTCTTTCTGCATTATTTATTTTCTTCTATTTATTTTTGAGTAATTCTTTTGTATAGTTTTTTCTTTTCTGCATTATTTATTTTCTTCTATTTATTTTTGAGTAATTTTTTTGTATATTTTTTTTATTTTCTGCATTATTTCTTTTCTTTTATTTATTTTTTTTCTGGAAATTGAATGCTGCATACTGAACAATTAGGTAAATGACCGAAAAACAACAAATGATGTCAGAACATGTTGGAAATTGATGACGTCGCTTTGAATGCTGCATACTGAACACAAAAGAAGTCCGGAGTTCAAATAAGTTTAAAAAACATTGAAGTGGCCGTGTAACAGATGAGTTCTCCTCCGAAACCCTGATACTCCGAAAGAGTTTGTCCAGTTTGTACACGAAGTGAGTCCAGTTTTTGCCGTGACCCTCTCTACTCTTTCGCGCATGCTATGCGGGTGATATGGTGATACCATGCCAAGTTTCAACATTTTCAGGATTCATTTTGTAGTGATTTTCAATTTCACGGTCATTTAGCTCTCTAAACAATTAGGTAAATGACCGAAAAACAACAAATGATGTCAGAACATGTTGGAAATTGATGACGTCACTTTGAATGCTGCATACTGAACATAAAAGAAGTCCGGAGTTCAAATAAGTTTAAAAAACATTGAAGTGGCCGTGTAACAGATGAGTTCTCGTCCGAAACCCTGATACTCCGAAAGAGTTTGTCCAGTTTGTACACGAAGTGCGTCCATTTTTTGCCGTGACCCTCTCTACTCTTTCGCGCATGCTATGCGGGTGATATGATGATACCATGCCAAGTTTCAACATTTTCAGGATTTATTTTGTAGTGATTTTCAATTTCACGGTCATTTAGCTCTCTAAACAATTAGGTAAATGACCGAAAACAACAAATGATGTCAGAACATGTTGGAAATTGATGATGTCGCTTTGAATGCTGCATACTGAACACAAAAGAAGTCTGGAGTTCAAATAAGTTTAAAAAACATTGTAGCGGCTGTGTAACAGATGAGTTCTCGTCCGAAACCCTGATACTCTAAAAGAGTTTGTCCAGTTTATACACGAAGTGCGTTCAGTTTTTGCCGTGACCCTCTCTACTCTTTCGCGCATGCTATGCGGGTGATATGATGATACCATGCCAAGTTTCAACATTTTCAGGATTCATTTTGTAGTGATTTTCAATTTCACGGTCATTTATCTCTCTAAACAACTAGGTAAATGACCGAAAACAACAAATGATGTCAGAACATGTTGAAAATTGACGACGTCGCTTTGAATGCTGCATACTAAACACAAAAGAAGTACGGAATTCAAATAAGTTATTAAAAATAAAAAAAGGGTGCAATGATGGTTAATTTGCTTCAGGCCATTCGGAATAGTGTAGACTGCACTGCACATAGCTCAGTGCAATCTATGCTATTCCGCAAGGCTTGAAGCTAATCAACATGTAGGTGAGCATTGCAACTCTTCGTCATTGTCTGTGCACTCACGACTTATAAACCGCTCATACTGCCTCTCTTGGCGAGGTGGGACTAAAAATCAGCTTACAAAGAAACTCTAGTACCGGTTCATGGCATGAACCGGTACTAAAGGTCTTCGTGGGGGCCCAGACTGACCATAGCCTGACACAGCCTCATTAGTACCGGTTCGTGGCATGAACCGATATTAAAGGTTACCCACGAACCGGTACTAATGATGCCCGCCCGCCTAGCCGTTGGAACCGGCACTAATGGTCACATTAGTGCCGCCTCAAATTCAAACCGGCACTAATGTGCTTCACATTTGACCCTTTTTCTACTAGTGTCATTTGCTCCTCCTTGCTTTGCCGCTTCTTCTCGTCCCTCACATCCTTTTGGGACATCATGCCATGCAAAGTGTCATGCAATGCCATGGATGAGGCATCACGTATGTCATCAACCTTGGAGTTGGTCTTGCCCCTCGGCCTCTTCAAGGCCTCGCCATCTCCACCTCCGGCGTACTTGGCCGTCTTTAGTCCTCTCTTCCTTTGTAGTTCACGGTATTGGTCCTTGAACTTAGGGCAATTGTTGATAATCGTCCAACAATGCGTAAGAGTGAATGGCTTGTCATTGTGCCGGGCCTTGAATGCCTCCAAAGATTGGAATGCCTAAAGCACATGATCAACAACAAGTGAACATGCAAACATATACACGGCCGAAGTGTCATGGCCGTAGCAAGGAAAGGGCTAGGAAGAGGAGAGCATACCATGTCCCCAATGCCGAGACCACTCAAGGGCCGTGCTTCAACGCTCTCTAATGTGGCGCAATACTTGTTGCACTCTTGTTGGATGAACAACCATCTGTTTTGAATCGAGCCGATGCCACGGTTGCTTGTAAATTGGTAGGGCTCAAACACCTTCCTTTCATGGAATGTTTTGTGGACTCTCGTCCAAAAAACAATGCCCTTTTGTTGCGCGCTGGTCCTCGGATCTTGGCTAATCTCCATCCAAGCTTGGCAAATCAACTTGTCCTCATCTTGTGTGTATGAACCCGTGCGAATGCTCTTCCTCTTCTTTTGTGCTTCCGCTCTTTGGTTGAGCTTGTCGATGAACAATGGCTCGCCACTAATATCAACGTCACTGCCTTCTTCTTCATCACCTTCGACATAGATGTCATCGTCTTCATGCCACGAGTCACCATGGTCGTAGTCAGCACGGTCGTCGGCCTCTTCATCGGGCACGTACTGTTGGAAATATGCCCTAGAGGCAATAATAAAAGCATTATTATTATATTTCCTTATTCATGATAATTGTCTTTATTCATGCTATAATTGTGTTATCCGGAAATCGTAATACATGTGTGAATAATAGACACCAACATGTCCCTAGTAAGCCTCTAGGTGACTAGCTCGTTGATCAACAGATAGTCATGGTTTCCTGACTATGGACATTGGATGTCATTGATAACGAGATCACATCATTAGGAGAATGATGTGATGGACAAGACCCAATCCTAAACATAGCACAAGATCGTATAGTTCGTTTGCTAGAGTTTTCCGATGTCAAGTATCTTTTCTTTAGACCATGAGATCGTGTAACTCCCGGATACCGTAGGAGTGCTTTGGGTGTACCAAACGTCACAACGTAACTGGGTGACTATAAAGGTATACTACGGGTATCTCCGAAAATGTCTATTGGGTTGACACGGATCAAGACTGGGATTTGTCACTCCGTATGACGGAGAGGTATCACTGGGCCCACTCGGTAATGCATCATCATAATGAGCTCAAAGTGACCAAGTGTCTGGTCACGGGATCATGCATTACGGTACGAGTAAAGTGACTTGCCGGTAACGAGATTGAACGAGGTATTGGGATACCGACGATCGAATCTCGGGCAAGTAATATACCGATTGACAAAGGGAATTGTATACGGGGTTGCTTGAATCCTCGACATCGTGGTTCATCCGATGAGATCATCGAGGAGCATGTGGGAGCCAACATGGGTATCCAGATCCCGCTGTTGGTTATTGACCGGAGAGCGATCTCGGTCATGTCTACATGTCTCCCGAACCCGTAGGGTCTACACACTTAAGGTTCGGTGACGCTAGGGTTGTAGGGATATGTATATGCAGTAACCCGAATGTTGTTCGGAGTCTCGGATGAGATCCCGGACGTCACGAGGAGTTCCGGAATGGTCCGGAGGTAAAGAATTATATATAGGAAGTGCTATTTCGGCCGTCAGGACAAGTTTCGGGGTCACCGGTATTGTACCGGGACCACCGGAAGGGTCCCGGGGGTCCACCGGGTGGGGCCACCTATCCCGGAGGGCCCCATGGGCTGAAGTGGGAAGGGATCCAGCCCAAAGTGGGCTGGGGCGCCACTTTCCCTAGGGCCCATGCGCCTAGGGTGGGGGAAACCCTAAAGGGGGGGCGCCCCCTTGCTTGGGGGCAAGCCCCCCACCCCTTGGCCGCCGCCCCCCCTAGGAGATTGCATCTCCTAGGGCCGGCGCCCCCCTAGGCCCCCCTATATATAGTGGGAGGGATGGAGGACTTCTTACCTTGGCCTTTGGTGCCTCCCTCTCCCTCTCCAACACATCCTCCTCCTCCATAGAGCTTGGCGAAGCCCTGCCGGAGTACTGCAGCTCCATCACCACCACACCGTCGTGCTGCTGCTGGAGCCATCTTCCTCAACCTCTCCTTCCCCCTTGCTGGATCAAGAAGGAGGAGACGTTATGCTGACCGCACGTGTGTTGAACGCGGAGGTGCCGTCCGTTCGGCGCTAGGATCTCCGGTGATTTGGATCACGTCGAGTACGACTTCCTCATCCCCGTTCTTTGAACGCTTCCGTGCGTGATCTACAAAGGTATGTAGATGCAATCCAATCACTCGTTGCTAGATGAACTCCTAGATGGATCTTGGTGAAACCGTAGGAATTTTTTTGTTTTCTGCAACGTTCCCCAACACGTACTCGGCGCGGCCATCCTGACTTTGGGTCTCCTCGGGGTCGTAGGCACGGCCATGCCCACTCTCGAAGATCACGTCCTCCATGTACTGGCTATAGAAGGGGTCGTCGACCGTTGGCGTTGGGGTTGGCATTCCGTCAAACAAGACGCGGGGGTCGGCATGGTGCCTGTGAACGGTGCCCGTGCCTGCTTTCTTTGCATCTCGACGGACGGCCGCCCGCCGCTGCTGGACCCATGCGTGACGTTGAGGTCGATGACGGTCGCGGGGCGCGGTGTGGACGGCGCGAACAAGCCCACGTCCGGCGACGCACAGAAACGGGTCTGGCCGTCGTGCCTTGGCGGAGGAAAGCCGGGCAACATGGGCACGGCGCGCGACATCGGCGACTGGCAGTGCGTAGGCCGGGCGACCGACGAGCCTGTGCTCGCCGGGCCGACGGCCGCTGCAGGGAACCCGGCCGGACGGCCCATGCCGCCAAGCATGAGGATGGCGTGCGCTTTGTTGACGAGGTCCTCCTTCTCGTCGGCAGCGGCCTTGCGCCGCGCGGCCTCCAGCTCCTCGCGTTGGGCGGCATTGACCTTGACGGCCGCTCTCTGTTCCCTCCTCTTCGCCGATTCCGCGTCCAACTTGGCGATCTCCTCCGGCGTGCACTCCGACCGCGGCTTCCTTGGCGCCTTCTTCTTCACCTTTGTGGGCGGGTCGACGGTCAAGCCGCCGGAACTCGGCGGGGCGTCGGCCATGGCCGGGGGAGAGAGGAGCGGCGGGAGGGACGTGGAAGGGTTTGGAGGAAATGTCGGCAAATGGGCGTGGGTGGGTTTTGGTTTCTCCCACCGACAGGCGGGCCAGGGGAGGACAAGCGCGCGTGTCCTGCCCGTCCGCGCGCTGTCCGTTTCACCCCAAAACCGGCGCAAACTTGGGCCGGGGATGGGTCGAAAGCGGACACAAAGCGGACAAAAGTCCGTTTGCGCCCGCGCGCTGGGCCGTCTCGTTTGTCCGTTTTACCCTAAACAGACTGGGGCGGACATGATAGGGTCGCGCGGTGGAGTTGGCCTTATGCACTGATATTTTCGTTTCTGAGTACGTACATGCTTGTATGTATGTATATACTCCATCTGTTTCAAAATAGATGACACAACTTTATACTAATTTTGTACTAAAACTAGTGCAAAGTTGAGTCATTTATTTTGAAACGGAGGGAGTATGTATGCATTAATCATGCATTGCATGTCTTTTGCTTACAGATTGGCATGCATGCATGAGGGTCAGGATTAAGTGGAGGGTAGTACCCGTCTGAACAATGTCTCTCATCGAGTCGAGTGGTCATTTCTGGAGCGGTACACTGCCGTATGAATGTCAGGCGTATGGATTTTTATACGCAGTCACAGAGCGAGCCTGCCGTCGTGCGTGGACGTGGCGGCAGCAAGGTGAGGCGACAATGCCCTGCACTGTGCATGGACCGGCTCAAGGAAGAAAGCTTTTCGAAGAGAACAAGGGAAAAATCAGTCGCCATGGAAGGGTGCCTTGGGCAATGGCGCCAGCCAATCTACCTATACCTATCTACAGTAGTACTTCCTCCATTTCAAATTACTTGTCGTAAGTATGGATGTATCTAGATGTATTTTAGTTTTAGATATATCTATTTTTATAACGAGTAATTTGGAACGGAGGAAGTATATCTAGTGGCACTCGTATGTGGCTAGCTAGCTAGGTACCGTGCCACTGTTGCTCGTTTCTTTCGGTGTCATCCACTGCTTGCTGCTGTGCTTAGTAGCCTTTTTCCAATGGCGACTATGCACCTGCACCATCGCATTGCATCAACCACAACAAATGCATGCCTTTTTGGCGTCATGCATAGCAGCTGCGCTTAGCTTTGGGTGGCTTGGAAAGTGACCAACCTCAGGGCCAGGACAGGGTACTCTCTTAGGGCCTCTTTGATTTGCAGGATTATAAAAACATAGTGATATGAACTAGATTACTGACTCTAGTAAATCCTTTGGGTGTTGATCACATATCGATGTGAACTATGGATGTTAATCACATGGTGATGTGAACTATTGTTGTTAAATCACATGGTGATGTGAACTAGATTATTGACTCTAGTGCAAGTGGGAGACTGAAGGAAATATGCCCTAGAGGCAATAATAAAGTTATTATTTATTTCCTTATAATCATGATAAATGTTTATTATTCATGCTAGAATTGTATTAACCGGAAACATAATACATGTGTGAATACATAGACAAACAAAGTGTCACTAGTATGCCTCTACTTGACTAGCTCGTTAATCAAAGATGGTTATGTTTCCTAACCATGAACAATGAGTTGTTATTTGATTAACGGGATCACATCATTAAGAGAATGATCTGATTGACATGACCCATTCCATTAGCTTAGCACCCGATCGTTTAGTATGTTGCTATTGCTTTCTTCATGACTTATACATGTTCCTATAACTATGAGATTATGCAACTCCCGTTTACCGGAGGAACACTTTGGGTACTACCAAACGTCACAACGTAACTGGGTGATTATAAAGGAGTACTACAGGTGTCTCCAAAGGTACATGTTGGGTTGGCGTATTTCGAGATTAGGTTTTGTCACTCCGATTGTCGGAGAGGTATCTCTGGGCCCTCTCGGTAATGCACATCACTTAAGCCTTGCAAGCATTGCAACTAAATGAGTTAGTTGCGGGATGATGTATTACAGAACGAGTAAAGAGACTTGCCGGCAACGAGATTGAACTAGGTATTGGAATACCGACGATCGAATCTCGGGCAAGTAACATACCGATGACAAAGGGAACGACGTATGTTGTTATGCGGTCTGACCGATAAAGATCTTCGTAGAATATGTAGGAGCCAATATGGGCATCCAGGTCCCGCTATTGGTTATTGACCGGAGACGTATCTCGGTCATGTCTACATAGTTCTCGAACCCGTAGGGTCCGCACGCTTAAGGTTTCGATGACAGTTATATTATGAGTTTATGAGTTTTGATGTACCGAAGGAGTTCGGAGTCCCGGATGAGATCGGGGACATGACGAGGAGTCTCGAAATGGTCGAGACGTAAAGATTGATATATTGGACGACTATATTCAGACATCGGAAAGGTTCCGAGTGATTCAGGTATTTTTCGGAGTACCGGGTAGTTACGGGAGAAGCAATGGGCCTTGATGGGCTTTAGTGGGAAGAGGAGGAAGGGCCAAGGGGCTGCTGCGCCCCCCTTCCCCTCTAGTCCGAATTGGACTAGGGAAAAGGGGGCCGGCCACCTCTCCTTCTCCTCCACTTCCTTCTCCCTTCCTCCCCTCTTGGTGGACTCCTACTAGGACTTGGAGTCCTAGTAGGACTCCACATCCTGGCCGCACCTAGCCTTGGCCGGCCTTCTCCTCCTCCATCCTTTATATACTGAGGCAAGGGGCACCCCATAGAAACAAGTTGATCCACATGATCTATTCCTTAGCCGTGTGCGGTGCCCCCAGCCACCATAGTCCTCGATAATACTGTAGCGGAGTTTAGGCGAAGCCCTGCTACTATAGTGCATCAAGATCGTCACCACGCCGTCGTGCCGACGGAACTCTTCCCCGACACTTTGCTGGATCGGAGTCCGGGGATCGTCATCGAGCTGAACGTGTGCTAGAACTCGGAGGTGCCGTAGTTTCGGTGCATGATCTGTCGGATCGTGAAGACGTACGACTATATCAACCAAACGCTTCCGTTGTCGATCTACTAGGTATGTAGATCATACTCCCCCTCTCGTTGCTATGCATCACCATGATCTTGCGTGTGCGTAGGAAATTTTTTGAAATTGCTACGAAACCCATCAGTGGCATCCGAGCCTAGGTTTTATATGTTGATGTTATATGCACGAGTAGAACACAAGTGAGTTGTGGGCGATATAAGTCATACTGCCTACCAGCATGTCATACTTTGGTTCGGCGGTATTGTTGGATGAAGCGGCCTAGACCGACATTACGCGTACGCTTACGCGAGACCGGTTCTCCCGACGTGCTTTGCACAGAGGTGGCTTGTGGGTGACAGTTTCTCCAACTTTAGTTGAACCGAGTATGGCTACGCCCGGTCCTTGCGAAGGTTAAAACGGAGTCAAATTGACAAACTATCGTTGTGGTTTTGATGCGTAGGTGAGATTGGTTCTTACTTAAGTCCGTAGCAGCCACGTAAAACTTGCAACAACAAAGTAGAGGACGTCTAACTTGTTTTTGCAGGGCATGTTGTGATGTGATATGGTCAAGACATGATGCTGAATTTTATTGTATGAGATGATCATGTTTTGTAACCGAGTTATCGGCAACCGGCAGGAGCCATATGGTTGTCGCTTTATTGTATGCAATGCAATCGCGATGTAATGCTTTACTTTATCACTAAACGGTAGCGATAGTCGTAGTAGCACAAGCTTGGTGAGACGACAACGATGCTACGATGGAGATCAAGGTGTCACGCCGGTGACGATGGTGATCACGACGGTGCTTCGGAGATGGAGATCACAAGCACAAGATGATGATGGCCATATCATATCACTTATATTGATTGCATGTGATGTTTATCTTTTATGCATCTTATCTTGCTTTGATTGACGGTAGCATTGTAAGATGATCTCTCACTAAATTATCAAGAAGTGTTCTCCCTGAGTATGCACCGTTGCGAAAGTTCTTCGTGCTGAGACACCACGTGATGATCGGGTGTGATAGGTTCTACGTTCAAATACAACGGGTGCAAAACAGTTGCACACGCGGAATACTCAGGTTATACTTGACGAGCCAAGCATATACAGATATGGCCTCGGAACACGGAGACCGAAAGGTCGAGCGTGAATCATATAGTAGATATGATCAACATAATGATGTTCACCAATGAAACTACTCCATCTCACGTGATGATCGGACATGGTTTAGTTGATTTGGATCATGTGATCACTTAGAGGATTAGAGGGATGTCTATCTAAGTGGGAGTTCTTAAGTAATATGATTAATTGAACTTAAATTTATCATGAACTTAGTCCTGGTAGTATTTTGCAAATTATGTTATAGATCAATAGCTCGCGTTGCTGCTTCCCTATGTTTATTTTGATATGTTCCTAGAGAAAATTGTGTTGAAAGATGTTAGTAGCAATGATGCGGATTGGATCCGTGATCTGAGGTTTATCCTCATTGCTGCATAGAAGAATTATGTCCTTGATGCACCGCTAGGTGACGGACCTATTACAGGAGCAGATGCAGACGTTATGAACGTTTGGCTAGCTCAATATGATGACTACTTGATAGTTTAGTGCACCATGCTTAATGGCTTAGAATCGGGACTTCAAAGACGTTTTGAATGTCATGGAGCATATGAGATGTTCCAGGAGTTGAAGTTAATATTTGAAGCAAATACTCGAGTTGAGAGATATGAAAGTCTCCAACAAGTTCTATAGCTAAAAGATGGAGGAGAATCTCTCAACTAGTGAGCATGTGCCCAGATTGTCTGAGTACAACAATCGCTTGAATCAAGTGGGAGTTAATCTTTCAGATAAGATAGTGATTGACAGAATTCTCTAGTCACCATCACCAAGTTAGTAGAACTTCGTGATGAACTATGATGCGGAAATTGACGAAGGTAGAAATCGAGAAAACATCAAGTGTTGATGGTAGACAAGACCACTAGTTTCAAGAAAAGGGCAGAGGGAAGAAGGGGAACTTCAAGAAGAACAACAAGCAAGTTGCTGCTCAAGTGAAGAAGCCCAAGTCTGGTCCTAAGCCTGAGACTAAGTGTTTCTACTGCAAAGGGACTGGTCACTGGAAGCAGAGCTACCCCAAGTGATTGGCAGAAAAGAAGGATGGCAAAGTGAACATAAGTATATTTGATATACATGTTATTGATGTGTACTTTACTAGTGTTTATAGCAACCCCTCAGTATTTGATACTAGTTCAGTTGCTAAGATTAGTAACTCGAAACGGGAGTTGCAGAATAAACAGAGACTAGTTAAGGGTGAAGTGACGATGTGTGTTGGAAGTGGTTCCAAGATTGATATGATCATCATCGCACACTCCCTATACTTTCGGGATTAGTGTTGAACCTGAATAAGTGTTATTTGGTGTTTGCATTAAGCATGAATATGATTTGATCATGTTTATTGTAATACGGTTATTCATTTAAGTAAGAGAATAAATTGTTGTTCTGTTTACATGAATAAAACCTTATATGGTTATACACCCAATGAAAATAGTTCGTTGAATCTCGATCGTAGTGATACACATAATCATAATATTGAAACCAAAAGATGCAAAGTTAATAATGATAGTGCAACTTATTTGTAGCACTGCCGTTTAGATCATATTGGTGTAAAGCGCATGAAGAAACTCCATGCTGATGGGATTTTGGAATCACTTGATTATGAATCACTTGATGCTTGCGAACCATGCCTCATGGGCAAGATGACTAAGACTCCGTTCTCCGGAGCGAGCAACTGACTTATTGGAAATAATACATACTGGTGTATGCGGTCCGATGAGTGTTAAGGCTCATGGCAAGTATCGTTATTTTCTAAACTTCACAGATGATTTGAGCAGATATGGGTATATCTACTTGATGAAACATAAGACTGAAACATTTGAAAAGTTCAAAGAATTTCAGAGTGAAGTGGAAAATCATCGTGACAAGAAAATAAAGTTTCTACGATCTGATCGCGGAGACAAATATTTGAGTTACGAGTTTGGTCTTCAATTAAAACAATGTGGAATAGTTTCACAAACTCATGCCACATGGAACACCACAGCATAATGGTGTGTCCGAACGTCATAACCGTACTTTATTGGATATAGTGCAATCTATGATGTCTCTTACCGATCTACCACTATCGTTTTGGGGTTATGCATTAGAGACAGCTGCATTCACGTTAAATAGGGCACCATCTAAGTCCGTTGAGACGACACAATCTGAACTGTGGTTTGGCAAGAAACCAAAGTTGTCGTTTCTTAAAGTTTGGGACTGCGATGCTTATGTGAAAAAGTTTCAACATGATAAGCTCAAACCCAAATCGGAGAAGTAAATCTTCATAGGATATCCAAAGGAAACTATTGGATACACCTTCTATCACAGATCCGAAGGCAAGACTTTTGTTGCTAAATTCGGAAACTTTCTAGAGAAGGAGTTTCTCTCGAAAGAAGTGAGTGGGAGGAAAGTAAAAAACTTGATAAGGTAATTGTACCTTCTCCCTTATTGGAAAGTAGTTCATCACAGAAATCTGTTCCTGTGACTACTACACCAATTAGTGAGGAAGCTAATGATGATGATCATGTAACTTCAGATCAAGTTACTACCGAATCTCGCAGGTAAACCAGAGTGAGATCCGCACCAGAGTGGTACGGTAATCCTGTTCTGGAAGTCATGTTACTAGACCATGACGAACTTGCGAACTATGAGGAAGCGATGATGAGCCCAGATTCCGTAAAATGGCTTGAGGCCATGAAATCTGAGATGGGATCCATGTATGAGAACAAAGTATAGACTTTGCTTGACTTGCCCGATGATTGGCAACCATAGAAAATAAATGGATCTTCAAGAGGAAGACGGACGCTGATAGTAGTGTTACTATCTACAAAGCTAGAATTGTCGCAAAAGGTTTTCGACAAGTTCAAGGTGTTGAGTACGATGAGATTTTCTCACTCGTATCTATGCTTAAGTCTGTCCGAATCATGTTAGCAATTGCCGTATTTTATGAAATCTGGCAAATGGATAAACAAAACTGCATTCCTTAATGGATTTACTAAAGAAGAGTTGTATACGATGCAACTAGAAGGTTTTGTCGATCCTAAAGGTGTTAGCTAAATATGCAAGCTCCAGCGATCCATCTATGGACTGGTGCAGGAATCTCGAAGTTGGAATATACGCTTTGATAAGTTGATCAAAGCATATAGTTTTATACAGACTTGCGGTGAAGCCTGTATTTACAAGAAAGTGAGTGGGAGTACTACATCATTTCTGATAAGTATATGTGTATGACATATTGTTGATCGGGAATAATGTAGAATTATTCTGCAAAGCATAAAGGAGTGTTTGAAAGGAGTTTTTCAAAGAAAGACTTCGGTAAAGCTGCTTATATATTGAGCTTCAAGATCTATAGAGATAGATCAAGACGCTTGATAAGTTTTTTCAATGAGTACATACCTTGACAAGGTTTTGAAGTAGTTCAAAATGGAACAGTCAAAGAAGAAGTTCTTGCCTGTGTTGCAAGGTGTGAAGTTGAGTAGGACTCAAAACCCGACCACGGCAGAAGATAGAGAGAGAATGAAAGTCATTCCCTATGCCTCGGCCATAGGTTCTATAAAGTATGCCATGCTGTGTACCAGATCTATTGTATACCCTACACTGATTTTGGCAAGGGAAGTACAATAGTGATCTAGAAGTAGATCACTGGACAGCGGTCAAAATTATCCTTAGTGGAATAAGGATATGTTTCTCGATTATGGAGGTGACAAAAAGGTTCGCCGTAAAGGGTTACGTCGATGCAAGTTTTGACACTGATCTGGATGACTCTAAGTCTCAATCTAGATACATATTGAAAGTGGGAGCAATTAGTTAGAGTAGCTCCGTGCAGAGCATTGTTGACATAGAAATTTGCAAAATAATTACGGATCTGAATATGACAGACCCGTAGACTAAAATTATCTCACAAGCAAAACATGATCACACCTTAGTACTCTTTGGGTGTTAATCACATAGTGATATGAACTAGATTACTGACTCTAGTAAACCCTTTGGGTGTTTATCACATATCGATGTGAACTATGGGTGTTAATCACATGGTGATGTGAACTATTGTTGTTAAATCACATGGTGATGTGGACTAGATTATTGACT
The DNA here is from genome assembly GCF_056163025.1 of Triticum urartu. Classification (NCBI taxonomy): domain Eukaryota; kingdom Viridiplantae; phylum Streptophyta; class Magnoliopsida; order Poales; family Poaceae; genus Triticum; species Triticum urartu. Next base: position 24,284,236 of record NC_141875.1, read on the forward strand.
CTAGTGCAAGTGGGAGACTGAAAGAAATATGCCCTAGAGGCAATAATAAAGTTATTATTTATTTCCTTATAATCATGATAAATGTTTATTATTCATGCTAGAATTGTATTAACCGGAAACATAATACATGTGTGAATACATAGACAAACAAAGTGTCACTAGTATGCCTCTACTTGACTAGCTCGTTAATCAAAGATGGTTATGTTTCCTAACCATGAACAATGAGTTGTTATTTGATTAACGGGATCACATCATTAAGAGAATGATCTGATTGACATGACCCATTCCATTAGCTTTGCACCCGATCGTTTAGTATGTTGCTATTGCTTTCTTCATGACTTATACATGTTCCTATAACTATGAGATTATGCAACTCCCGTTTACCGGAGGAACACTTTGGGTACTACCAAACGTCACAACGTAACTGGGTGATTATAAAGGAGTACTACAGGTGTCTCCAAAGGTACATGTTGGGTTGGCGTATTTCGAGATTAGGTTTTGTCACTCCGATTGTCGGAGAGGTATCTCTGGGCCCTCTCGGTAATGCACATCACTTAAGCCTTGCAAGCATTGCAACTAAATGAGTTAGTTGCGGGATGATGTATTACAGAACGAGTAAAGAGACTTGCCGGCAACGAGATTGAACTAGGTATTGGAATACCGACGATCGAATCTCGGGCAAGTAACATACCGATGACAAAGGGAACGACGTATGTTGTTATGCGGTCTGACCGATAAAGATCTTCGTAGAATATGTAGGAGCCAATATGGGCATCCAGGTCCCGCTATTGGTTATTGACCGGAGACGTATCTCGGTCATGTCTACATAGTTCTCGAACCCGTAGGGTCCGCACGCTTAAGGTTTCGATGACAGTTATATTATGAGTTTATGAGTTTTGATGTACCGAAGGAGTTCGGAGTCCCGGATGAGATCGGGGACATGACGAGGAGTCTCGAAATGGTCGAGACGTAAAGATTGATATATTGGACGACTATATTCAGACATCGGAAAGGTTCCGAGTGATTCAGGTATTTTTCGGAGTACCGGGTAGTTACGGGAGAAGCAATGGGCCTTGATGGGCTTTAGTGGGAAGAGGAGGAAGGGCCAAGGGGCTGCTGCGCCCCCCTTCCCCTCTAGTCCGAATTGGACTAGGGAAAAGGGGGCCGGCCACCTCTCCTTCTCCTCCACTTCCTTCTCCCTTCCTCCCCTCTTGGTGGACTCCTACTAGGACTTGGAGTCCTAGTAGGACTCCACATCCTGGCCGCACCTAGCCTTGGCCGGCCTCCTCCTCCTCCATCCTTTATATACTGAGGCAAGGGGCACCCCATAGAAAAAAGTTGATCCACGTGATCTATTCCTTAGCCGTGTGCGGTGCCCCCAGCCATCATAGTCCTCGATAATACTGTAGCGGAGTTTAGGCGAAGCCCTGCTACTGTAGTGCATCAAGATCGTCACCACGCCGTCGTGCTGACGGAACTCTTCCCCGACACTTTGCTGGATCGGAGTCCGGGGATCGTCATCGAGCTGAACGTGTGCCAGAACTCGGAGGTGCCGTAGTTTCGGTGTTTGATCGGTCGGATCGTGAAGACGTACGACTACATCAACCAAACGCTTCCGTTGTCGATCTACTAGGTATGTAGATCATACTCCCCCTCTCGTTGCTATGCATCACCATCATCTTGCGTGTGCCTAGGAATTTTTTTGAAATTACTACGAAACCCATCAATATGACGCATTCTGCGCCAAAGGGTCGTCGTTTCCCACAGGAGACATGGCTAGCAAGTAGCGGCCGAGATTTTGGCAGGCCCATCTTAGCAGTTACGCTATCGGTTTTAGGAACCTTTGACAAGTTTTTGTCTGGGTTTTTTTTCCTGTTTTGGAAACCTTATAGAAGGTTCTTGAACTGGTTATTTATTTTCGTGTTTCTTTTTATTTTTTATTATTTGGCTTAGATAAATTCAAAAAAAAATCAGAACTTCAAAATTGCAAAAACTGTTGGGAATTTCAATTTTGTGTTCACGTTTTTAAGAAAAAAGTTCATGTTTCATAAAAATGTTCGGAATTTTGTGCACAAGTTCTCAATACATGTTTGGAATTTTAAATTTTGTTCAGATTTAAAATTTTGTTCCCACTTTCAAAAATTGTCTGTGTTTTCAAAATTTTCTTTGTGTTTCTTAAAAAATGTTTGAAATTTCAAAGTGTTCCGTTTTTTCTAGAATTTTAAAATTGTTTCCGTTTGTAAGAACTTGTTCAGAATTAAAAAATTATTCATAATTTCCATGATTTATTTGTAAAAAAAACGCAGTCTCTTTCCACTGTTTATCATTGCACTGAACATGCATACTTACAGTGGTTTGTGTGTCATTTAGGAGCAGAGAGGTGATTCCAGAAGAGAGAACCGACCCACCTTCAGGGGAACATCTCATCTCTTTTGGTAAGCATCGATAGGTCAGGCAGATCACTTCAGATCTCCGTCCCTCCGCCGCCGTCGGGGGATGCCGCCATCCTAAGCCCGGGGGCTGACGGCGGTGGCGGAGGGCATCGCCTCTCTCCCGCGTCTCTAGGGTCATGCGGGGCCCCGATTCATGTGGAGGCGCGCCCGATCCGATTGGCACGACGACGATGGTGGCGGTGTGGCATTGGAGGTGGCCAGCCCTGTTCGAGCGGCGGCGGTGTAGAGGGCCTGGTGGTCGCGTCGGCGGCATCTCCGGTCAGATCTGTTCTGGTCAGTGCAGCCGGCGGTGGTGGTAATCTCTTTCGTTAGAGGTGGTCGGCCAACGGCTGGGTGGTCGGATCTCATGATTCGTCATCTAGTCCCGGCTACGAGTCGGGGAGACATAGTTGCCAGTGAAAACCGAGTCGTTGATGATTAATGGCGGCGTTTTTCGTCGTTACCTTGATGAAGGAATCGTCGTGTAACTGTTGTTGACCCACTCATGCTGCTTCGGGGGAAACCCTAGAATCTGGTCTTCCAGATCAGATGATGGCGGTACTGCGGTGCCATTTCTCTCTTGGGAGCATCGTTTGTGGAGCAGTGCTGAAAGACAGAGGCGGGAGGTGGAGCAGCTTCGCCTTGCACGGAGCTTCGCTGGAGCTGTCAAGTCATGTCTGGCCGACAGGTGCTACGCGGAGTCATGCCTGGTTGGCAGGTGCCACGCACGACAGATCTTTCAGAGTCTTCACGTCTGGATGAACAAGCGGAGGGCGCCCAATGGCTCCACAGCCCTGCGGCGGGTCTGACGGATGTCCGGGCTGCCGCGACAGTGCCTCTCGATGACACTTTGGTAGTCATGGTAAAAGTGTGATGGCGTTGATGTAGTGCATATAGATTTAAAAAAAAATCAAACTTCATAAATCTTTACCGGGTTTGTTAAAAGAAACATTTACATCTAGAGTGCCAAATATATGTCATTAGGTTCATCAAAAAATGCAGCTTCATATTTTATATATTCTGTATTGTAGAGATAAATAGTTCATTTATAAACTTGGTCGATGTTTGTAAAGTTTGACCTTTAAAAATATCATAATATATTATGGAACGTAGGGAGTTTTTATTCTGAAAAAAAGCCGCACCTGCCCTATTTGGGGTGGGGTTGGTGAAAAAAAGTGAGGGGGGAAAGGCTGAGGAGAATGTAGGCACCTTGACAGCACCCAACAGTGGCGGTTTCTTTTGCTGGATTTCAGGGCTGTGCTTTTGGCATCTTTCTGTTGGCCGGGCCGAGATATCTTCTCGCTAGCTACTCCTAGCTAGCCCACGAACAAATGGATGAGGTGAACGTGTCCGTGCATGTGTTTCACCCCATGTGCCCCGCTGCACACCAAGGCTAGCAATCTGTGAGTGCCTGTGTTTTTCACTTGGTCCGTGCCTGTTTTCTTGTCGAAGTGGATGAGAAATGGACGGCATGGATGAAGACACGACGCATAAATCTCTCGGATCAGACGGCCGAGGAGGCATGAGCAGCACGTGCATTTACTCTTGAGTGATAAGGAAGTTCCTTAACAAACTGAACAGATGAAGAAGCTTCTTCTCACGATCTGTGATCTTGAGACAACTTATTTACTGAAGGATAAGATAGTTGGTAGTAACAGACTGATGAGGCTTCATCACTGGCGTTCGTTATGAGATAAAGATCTCTTCCAGGCAGTAGTTATTGCGTGGCTGGTTTGCAGATTCCATCCGTCTGCTGCTGCTCCAGAGCACTCTGCATCTCCGTTTTAATACTCATTTCACGGGATTTCTTTTCTTGGTCGCCCAGCAATTTGACAGGGGAGGAAGGTGGTTCTTAATTATGATTTGAGTGTGTGCAGAGCTGGAGTGACCAAGCAGATCTATCAGAGGGAGGGAAGGAAGCAAGCCAAGCGAGTGGTGCCCGGGTCCTGCTGAAAAGACCAAACAGTGGAGCCTGCCGGTGGCGACGCACGTAGACGTAGGTATGTACCCCCGTTTCATAATATAATAGCGTTTTTGACACTACGCTAGTGTAAAAAACGTTTTTATATTATGAGACGGAGGAAGTATACAATAGAAGAATTTATTTCTGCAGTCATGTCCATGGTGTTCAAGTCGACGTGATGGATTTATATCCATGATAAAAGAGTTTCTGGAGTACGTGCTTGGATTTTGGATATCTATCCATCTATCTATCTCCCGGTTTGACGTGATGGGATGTGTTTCTCGTTCTGATGCCAAGGTTCTCAGTTGGACCATCATGGTGTCTCCTCTCCTATCCTCTCCTGCTTGCTTGCACCTCAAGCTCCAGGTGACAGACAATCTTTCCTCAGATTTGCATCGAACGCCCTTGCTTATGCTGATCTTTTCGTTTCTCGTTTCAAAAAAATCGTTTATGAGTCCATGCTGGTATGTATGGATGCATGCATGCATGCATGCATGTGTGATCCTGCTGCCTTTTGCTAACAGATTGGCATGCATGCATGGGGGTCAGGATTAAGTGGAGGGTCGTAGTACCCTTCTGAATAATGTCTCTCATCGAGTGGTCATTTCTGGAGCGGTACAGTACACTGCCGTATGAATGCCATCTCTGCCGGAGCGTACAGGCGTATGGATTTTTATACACAGTCACGGAGCGAGCCTGCCGTCGTGTGTACGTGCTGCTGCGTGCGTGGACGTGGCGGCAGCAAGGTGCGGCGACAACGCCCTGCACTGTGCATGGACCGACTCAAGGAAGGAAGAAATCCTTTTCGAAAAGAACAAGAGAAAAAATCAGTCGCCATGTAAGCGAAGGGTGCAGTAGCGGGTTTGTCCTCACCGCCGTAGGGCAATGGCACCAGCCAATCTACCTATACTACTCCTATGTGCATTAGCTAGCTAGGTACTGTACGTGCCACTGTTGCTCGTTTCTTTCGGTGTCATCCTCTGCTTGGTGCTTTGCTTTGCCTTGCATGGGATTGTCCCGGCCGGGGCGCCATGATGCAGTCAAATCATCATCAGGAGCCATGTAGCAAAGGCACTACGGCCATGTACGTAGTAGCCTTTTTCCAATGGCGACTATGCACCTGCACCATTGCATTGCACCAACCACAACAAATGCATGCTTCTTTGGGCGCCATGCATGGCAGCTGCGCTTAGCTCTGGGCGGCTTGGAAAGTGGCCAACCTCAGGGCCAGGGCAGGGTACTCTCTAGTATACCACATGAATTGGGCGAGCCTCAGTGAGCGTTGCTGCATGCATGCATGCATGGCTGCTTGGCAGCTGAGAAAGTAACCAAAGACGAGTGCTACACCACACAGTGATCTGATGGCTGTGTGTATCTCATGGCCATGGCCAGGAGAAACTGTTCCCTCACAGGGGAGGAGCTTGTCGCCGGTCGATCATGTGAACGTGCCCGTCCCCTACCCCGACCGGAGCCTAGCTGCTATACTAGTCGAAGAGCTCAAGCGTTTCCACGCAACTACTGTTTCCTCAGCTGTCACCGATGAACTCCTAAGGCCAACTCCACCGCGCGACCTCAAACGGACGTCCGCTTTGTCCGGATTCTGTCCGTTTGAGTAGGACAATGGGGTCATGTCTGGACAGTTTCTGGGAGTCGGTGGCCGTGCGCCCATGCGCGGACGCATTCCAGCCGCATCCTGTCCGCATACATTTTTCTTTGCAAGCCCTTAACTTTTTTTTTCATCATTCATTTTTGATATATGGGAATACATCACCAAATTTTGACTAGAAAAGTAAGACTAAAGAAAACAAGAACCACAAGAATACATTTTAGAAGATATCCAACTTCCATAACTGCTCATGTAAGTTAGATTAGTGCCTTCTCGATGCATTTATTGTTTATCTGCGGAGGAGGCTCGATCTTGCATGTTTCTTTCTTCTTCGAGTCTAAAGAAGTAGAGGTTGTTTTCTCGTATCTAGTCTCATGTCTAGTCTCTAATCTAGCAACAAGTGCAATAGTCTCATCTCTAGCCTCTATGCTAGCTAAAAGTGCACAAACATCTACTAAATTGCACGCTGTCAATATATCGATGTACTCTTCTTCCCAATACCAAAACTTGCATACATGCTACAAAATAAAATTTTAAGTTAGCACAATTAGTCATATCTAAGAGCACAACCGAAGCTAAAAAGAGCACATACCCCACCGTTTAAGCACTTGATAAACACCCATCTGGGATGTTCCGGCGTTGTAGATACGCGGCGCACAACCTTCTCTGGGCAGTGGTCGCACTTAATGGGTGACAACGGTGCACCGATGAGCTTTTGGGCTAGCACCGAGCCCGGCTGACCGCCATTCGTGTATCTGCCGGCGGACCACCGACTGCTGGGGAACGCGGTAATTTTAAAAATTTCCTACGCACACGCAAGATCATGATGATGCATAGCAACGAGAGGGGAAGAGTGTTGTCCACGTACCCTCGTAGACGGTAAGCGGAAGCGTTATGACAACGTGGTTGATGTAGTCGTACGTCTTCACGATCCAACCGATCCTAGTACCGAAAGTACGACACCTCCGCGATCTGCACATGTTCGGCTCGGTGACGTCCCAAGAACTCACGATCCAGCAGAGTGTTGAGGGAGAGCTTCGTCGGCACGACGGCGTGATGACGGTGATGATGATGCTACCGCAACAGGGCTTCGCCTAAGCACCGATACGATATGACCGAGGTGGATTATGGTGGAGGGGGCACCGCACACGGCTAAGAGATCAATGATCAACCTGTGTGTCCTAGGGTGCCCCCTGCCCCCGTATATAAAGGAGCAAGGGGGGAGGCCAGCCGGCCCATGCAGGGTGCGCCAGGAGGAGGAGTCCTCCTCCTAGTAGGAGTAGGACTCCCCTTTCCTACTCCTACTAGGAGGGGGAAAGGAAGGAGGAGAGGGAGAAGGAAAGGGGAGCGCCGCCCCCCTTCCCTAGTACAATTCGGACCAGAGGGGGAGGGGGTGCGCGGCCTGCCCTGGCCGGCCTTCTCTCTCTCTCTCTCCACTAAGTACCATGTGGCCCATTACTTCTCCCCGCGCGGGGGGGGGGGGGGGGGGGTCCGGTAACCCTCCGGCACTCCGGTTTTCTCTGAAATCACCCGGAACACTTCCGGTATCCGAATATAGTCGTCCAATATATCAATCATTGTGTCTCGACCATTTCGAGACTCTTCGTCATGTCCGTGATCACATCCGGGACTCCGAACTACCTTCGGTACATCAAATCACATAAACTCATAATACCGATCGTCACCGAACGTTAAGCGTGCGGACCCTACGGGTTCGAGAACTATGTAGACATGACCGAGACACATCTCCGGTCAATAACCAATAGCGGAACCTGGATGCTCATATTGGCTCCTACATATTCTACGAAGATCTTTATCGGTCAAACCGCATAACAACATACGTTGTTCCCTTTGTCATCGGTATGTTACTTGCCCAAGATTCGATCGTCGGTATCTCAATACCTAGCTCAATCTCGTTATCGACAAGTCTCTTTACTCGTTCTGTAATGCATCATCCCACAACTAACTCATTAGTTGCATTGCTTGCAAGGCTTATAGTGATGTGCATTACCGAGAGGGCCCAGAGATACCTCTCCGACAATCGGACTGACAAATCCTAATCTCGATCTATGCCAACTCAACAAGTATCATCGGAGACACCTGTAGAGCACCTTTATAATCACCCAGTTACATTGTGACATTTGGTAGCACACAAAGTGTTCCTCCGATAATCGGGAGTTGCATAATCTCATAGTCATAGGAACATGTATAAGTCATGAAGAAAGCAATAGCAGTAAACTAAAATAGTAAAGTGCTAAGCTAATGGAATAGGTCAAGTCAATCACATCATTCTTCTAATGATTTGATCCCGTTTATCAAATGACAACTCATGTCTATGGTTAGGAAACATAACCATCTTTGACCAATGAGCTAGTCAAGTAGAGGCATACTAGTGACACTCTGTTTGTCTATGTATTCACACATGTATTATATTTTCGGTTAATACAATTCTAGTATGAATAATAAACATTTATCATGATATAAGGAATTAAATATTAACTTTATTATTGCCTCGAGGGCATATTTCCTTCCCCGACGGTGTAGATCTGAGCGGCTAGAGGAGGAGCCATTGCCTGCATGCGGCCTTGCGGCCCTGCCAGGGCCTTCCGGCCCGGTGCCCGATCAGTCCATGGCGCGGCGCGGCCTCCCACAGCCGGGAGAGCTCAAGACCAACCGGATCCGCCCCAAATCCGGCCGGCGGGTGCACAAATCAGGTGGCCGTGGTTGGGTAGCTCGGGGGCGCTGGGGGGAAGGGGCTAGGCGAGCGCGCGTCCGAGCTGCACAGCTGCAATGGCAGCGGGGGCGGCGAGGGGAAGAATGGGGAAGAGTGGAGGGGGTGCGGCCGGAGGGAGGGAGGGGGCGGATAGAAAAAGGTGTCCCTGTGCCACCGACGGGTGGGCCAGGGGAGGACACACGCAGACGGCCCGCCCGTCCGCGTGTTGTTCGTTTCACCCAAAAGCGACGCAAACTTAGGCTGGGGATGGGTCGAGAGCGGACAGAAAATGCACAAAAGTCCGTTTGCGCCCGCGCGCTGGGCCGTTCGGTTCGTCCGTTTTACCCCAAACGAACGCACGCGCACAAGATGGGGTCGCACGGTGGAGTTGGTCTAAGAGCAACTCCAACAGGCCGGCCGTGGAGAGCGCCATGGCCTCCGCCATGCGCGCCTGGTATGCCTCCTCCTCCTCCTCGCCCTCCTCCTCCTTGCATCCTCCTCCTCCTCACTTTCACGGAGGACGGCGGCTAGCGCCGCCTGGTAGGCGGCTTTCTCCTCCCGATCCTCGTCGCGCACGACGACGGTCGGCGGCAGGGAGCCACAGCGGACGTCGTGGATGCTGCGCCTCCTGGCCTCCTCGTGCTCGAAGGCGAACCACCGCTGCCACCTGGGCGATTCGAACGCGTACGCCAGGTCTTGGTGCTGCTCCGGCGCAGCAGCTGCCTCCGGCGCCGCACCTCCTCCGTGTGCGTCCGTGTCGACCGTGGCGCCGCCGGCACTGGGATCCTCTCCGTATCCAAGTGCCAGTCATGTGGCAGCGTCACATCGGGGTAGGGAAGGGGGACGCGGTGCTCCCAGTGCCATTCCGCCTGGTGCATTGGGACGACGATGCCCTGCCTCGGTCGATGGGAAGACGATGTCGGAGGCGGGGGGAGCGCGCGGGAAGGGCCGGCGGGGGCCTTGCCCTTTCCCTTGCCGTAGAAGAGGCCTGTTGTGGTGGCTAGGGTTTGCTAGGCTTTGTCGCCGACGAAGAGCACAGGGGTGGCGAGATGGGGACGGGGCGTCTGGAAGCGGATGAGGACAGCTCCCCACTACACGCTCGGATTAAAAAAGGCCAACCGCCGTCGCTGACGCGTGGGCCCATGGTGGGCGGTCGTCAATAATAAAGCTGACCGCGGTAGTTGGGCAGCCGCCAGGAGGGGACGCAACAGACACCGAGAGGACGCGCGGCGAGTCCCCATCGCGTCCGCGCCGACGCATTACAGCCGCATATGGATCCGCGCGAACGCGTCTTGGGAATGGGTCGGTGCACTAGACCTACACTTTTGTTCGCGGTGACCCAAACAGATGGCTTTAGATAAAATTGGTACCTGCGTTGGAGTTGCTCTAACTCATGTCATATATCTTGATGGTGTCTCTACTGAGGCCACCATGGATGATGGTGTTGTCGTCAGTAGAAGCTTAAGGTTAGAGCTCTGACATCTCAAATTCGCATGTTCACTACTATTCCTTGGGTTTTCTACAGCTTTTTTCTGACACTATTTTTCTACAACCAGCAAGTACTTGCCCGCAAAAAAAAAACACCAGCAAGTATTCCTTGGAAAAGCCTATATGACGCACTGTGCGCCAAAGGGTCGTCGTTTCGCACAGGAGACATGGCTAGCGAATAGCGACCGAGATATTGGCAGGCCCATCTTACAAGTTACGCTGTCGATTTTAGGAACCTTCGACAAGTTTTTGTCTGGATTCCCCCCCCTGTTTTGGAAACCTTATAGAAGGTTCTTGAACTGGTTATTTATTTTCCTGTTTATTTTTTATTTTTTTGCTTAGATAAAAAATGTTCATAAAAATGTTTGGAATTTTGAATTTTGTTCACTAGTTTTCAGTAAATGTTTGGAATTTTAAATTTTGTTCAGGTTTCAAAATTTGTTCCTATTTCAAAAATTGTCTGTGTTTCCAATTTTTTTTATTTTTCTAATATTCATAATTAAAAAAAATGAATTTCAAAGTGTTTGATTTTTTCTAGAATTTTCATAAATTGTTCGCCTTTGTTATAACTAGTTTGGAATAAAAAATTTTGTTCATAATTTTCATGATTTGTTCGTAAAACAAGTGCTCTTTCTTTCCACTGTTTATCTTTGCACTGAACATGCATAGTTACAGTGGTTTGTGTGTCATTTAGAAGCAGAGAGGTTACTGCTTTTTACTGCCAACCAAGATAAGATCTCAGGAGACTCATGAAAACAGGAGCGCAAAGACACACCTTCAGGGAAGCATCTCATCTCTTTTGGTAAGCACCGATAGGTCAGGCAGATCACTTCAGCTCACAATTTTTTTTTATTAAGTCGTTTCAGCATTTTTCAAACTCATGGAATGCATACCAAACTTGTCTGTCAGCATCAAGAATAGTTGTATACGTACATCAAGAGTAGTTGTATACGTACAAAAATCAATCTGCAGCGGCAAATTTTCGTGTTTTGACCCTTTTCTGAAACCTATTTGAGATTTGACCCTAGTTTAATTTTTTTTTTGAGATCTTACCCTTTTGCTACCGCCAGAGTACATGGCGGCAGGGTCTAACAGCCTACCGCCAGGGACTTTGGCGGTAGTAAACATCGCTACCACCAACCGGGCTGGCGGTAGCCTGCACAACCCTACCGCCAAGATGCTTGGCGGTAGGCACGAGCACGCACTGTGTTCAATACTTAGGAGTTTTTTTGGCGATAGGGCATGCAACCCTACCGCCAGGGACCTTGGCTGTAAGCTGTTATACCTTACCGCCATGGTTTCCGGCGGTAGCAAAATAATTAGATTTTGAATTTTTTTTAAATTAGGATCAAATCTTGAATAGGTTTTAGAAAAGATCAAAACACGAAATTTAGCCATCTGCGGCGCCACCAGTGCATGCATGTGCATCACAAGGCAGTGGCTGGAGCCCTGGAGCAAGCATTGCACTGCACTGTTCCAGCACTGGCGCCACAGTGCTGCTGTGTATACAGTGGACGACCCAAACTCTTTGATGATCTTGCTTCATAAATTTCCGATCTCTTCTCCAGGGCTGCGCTGCGCTGCTCCCTCCAACGGGTAAAAAAGGACCAGGTGTGGGGCCCACGGTGGCAGTGTCCTCGACGACAGTTATTTTTTTTGGGGGAAATTTTCAACCTATTCAGCTTCAATCATTGCATAACAAAGAACAAGGAAGGTAACAAAAATTACAACCATGTCCGTGGACCACCTAGCGACGACTACAAGCACTGGAGCGAGCCGAAGGCAAGCCGTCGTCATCGCCCCTTCATCACCAGAGCCGGGCAAACCTTGTTGTAGTAGATTGTCGGGAAGTTGTCGTGTTAAGTGTTAGAAGGGAGAGAGGGATCGTGTTAAGTGTTATATAGAAGTACATGATCATCTTGGAGTACAAGACAAGGTAGAATAATATTTTACGCTATCCTAGCTTTCCTAATAATCACGATACTCAACATCCCCCCGCAGTCACAATGGTAACGACGCAGACGGTGAGACTGGAGAAGAATCCGATGGTAAGCCGACGGACACCCACCCCCCCACCCCACACACACACAGTCGTAACGGTCGACACATCGCGAAAGTCGTGGCTGGAGTGGAACCGACGAGGTTGCTCAAGCAAGGCGGTAGCCCTTTGTGCCGTTTGTCGATGTAGCCGAGAGCGTAGGCGGTGTAGCTGTAGTCGAGATAGCTGTGCGAAGAACGTCGTGGTTGGTGTCGAGTCGGGGTGGCCGGTGTCGAGGAAGGCGCCATGGACCGGGAAGAAGAGCGGCGGTGGCGGCCTGAGGAGGCGGTGGCGGCTAGGTCAGAAGCGCGGCGGTGCTCGAAGTAGGCAAAGAAGAACCCGGCAGCATGACGAAGACCAGCGCGGACGGTGGCGTTTCCGCACCAGGAGGCGGCGCGGTGCATACAACTTGAAGTCGACACGCGTGGACGGCGGTGGACCGCGGGCCGCAGCGTTACGACCCGAAGGGGGGGCGACGCAACGGCGGCGGGCAGGTCGGGGCGACGACGAGGGAGACATCATGGCGGTTGCAGGATCGCGTGCCACGCTCGCTACGCTTCAACGGGGTGACGCAGCGGCTGCGCGAGGGTCGGTGCAGCCTCGGGGACGGCCTGGAGCGGATGGCCTCGGTGCGGCGGTTGACCGCGGGCCGCGGCACTACGGCTCAAAGGGGCGACGCAGCAGTAGCGCGCGATGTGGTGCAACCACGGAAGCAGCCTCAGGGCGACGGCGGGGACCACGTGCCGCGGCGCAACAATCCGAAGGGGCGATGCAGCGACGGCGCGGATAGTGGCGCCACAGGGTGAACCACGGAGCGGTGGTGCTACGGCTCGATAGAACGACGCAGCGGCAGCCCGTTGCTCGATCGAAAAAGCACGCATACTTGCAATCTTAAGACTCCATAAGACCACCACACCAGAGTAGCAATTATCGTCGACGAAGAAAGTCAAAGATGAGAAGGATCAAATGTGGTCCATGACGTTTACTTGCAATCCTATGAACCACCGTATAAGAGTAGCAATCCTATGGGGCCTTAATGTTGCTACTCTGGTAAACGTCATGAACCACTGCATCCGAGTAGCAAGTAAACGTCATGGACCACAGGATTGTTACTCTGACCTTAGTGATCAGAAGGATCATTAAGGCCCCATAGGATTGCTACTAGGTCCATGACGAAGAATTTATCTCTGGAGTTCCATTGCTGCAACCCTGTCCATGGTGTAGTCCATGACGTTTAAGGTGGTGTTTGGTTTTCTAGTCCTAGGACTTTTTCTAGTCTCAACTAAAAAGTTCGTAGTCCTTAAAAAGTCTCTCCCTGTTTGTTTCCAGAGACTAAAAAGTCTTTAGTCCCTTCCTAGAGGTTATTAAATGACCATGTTGCCTCTAGTATATAGAAAAATAACAACCAACAACATCATGGAGTGGCGGGCCAATGGGTGCATGAAGGGGCATTGTTGGAAAAGTCTCAAAAAGTCCCAAAAAGACTCTCCTTGAGAGTCTTCTTCATTTAGTCCCAAATGCCTAATTTAGTCCCTAAAAAGTCCCTCCTGTTTGGTAAAAAAGTCTCTAAGAAAGACTTTTTCTAGTTCCTACATAAAAAAGTCCCTGAAAACAAACACCCTCTAAAACTTCAAGTAGATGTGATGGATTTGTAAATGAGTTTCTGGAGTACGTGCTTGGATTTTGGATATCTATCTATCTATCTATCTATCTATCTATCTTCCGGTTTGACGCAATGCGATGTGTTCCTCGTTCTGAAAGCCTCTGCCTGCACCTCAAGAATCAAGATCCAGTAATAATCCCACGTACAACCTCAGATTTGCTCATGTTCGTGCATGCAATGGTTGTTTCTGTTCATAATTAATGTTGAAAAAAGATTTCTTTTCACTTTGTATTATAAAGCAACCAACACCGATACAACAACGTTAGATGCTGGAATGGAAGCAACACAGTCATGTTTAAAAGAAAAAAAAAGAGAAAATGCAAAAGGAACAAATGCTGACAACGGCGGGTCAACAAAAACAAAGAAGCCTCGCGACCGCTGCGCCAACCGGAGGTCTCCCACCAAGCTCCTAGACTCCAAAGTGCCGGTACCAATCAATACCTCCAAAAAGGGACGCAACGATGACAACGCTGCTATCAAGGGTTCCCCCGGTACGCGGCAAGGAGAAAGGAAAGGTAGCCCTGACGCCCTTCAGAAAGGTCCGATGGCATCCTCAGACGCCACTGCGTCGGTGTCGGCCAGGCCGACATGGATTTTTCCCGATCTCAACCTTCACCTTGGACGCTCCGGAGCTCGCCACCGTACTGTTCACCATCCTGCGCCAACACGGTCTTGAAGATTCCGACGCCGTCTCACCATGACACCGTGAAGTGAGGCCTGCACAACAAAGAAGAGGAGTCGAGACTAGAGGCAGCAGCACCGTCGGACATGCTCGTATTAAGCCATGCTCGTATCGTATGGTGATCCTACTTTCTTGTGCTAAGAGATTGGCAGGACACAAGATTAGGAGGGTACGTACGTAGTACACCTCGTTGAGAAGTCATATCTGGAGACTGGAGCGGTACAGCCGTATGAATGTCATCTCTGGAGCGGTGTACAATGGATTTTTATACACAGTGATGGAGCGAGCATGCCGTCGTACGTGCGTGCGCAGCAAGGTGAGGCGACAATGCTCTGCACTGTGCATGCATGCATGCACAAAAGTTGTCATGGACCGGCCGAAGGAAGAAGCCTTTTCGGAAAGAACAAGAGAAAAATCTCCATAGGGATGCATCATGCATGCAGTAGCGGTTTTGTCCTCGCTGCCGTAGGGCAATGGCACACCCTACGTACACCCATCCAATTAGTAGCTACTAGCAAGCTAGGTGCCACTGTTGCTTGTTTCTTGCGGTGTCACCCACTGCTGGCTGCTTTGCTTTGCTTTGCATGCGATTGTCCCGGCCGGGGGCTTCATGATGCAGTCAAATCATCACCAACCATGGAGCAAGGCCACCACTGCATGCACTGCTTGCTTTTTTACAGTGGCCGATGGGCCATGCAGCACTGCATGCACAAACAACAACAAACGCTTGCCTTTCGCGCCATGGCCGTGGCCGGCCGTGAGCTAGTAATTAACTGAGCGTAGCATAGCGAGGTGGCTTAGAAAGGCGCCAACCTCAGGGCCAGGACAGGGTACTCCACCACATGCATTGGGCGAACGTGAATGAGCTTTGCTGCATGCATGCATGGCTGCTGAGAAAGGATCCAAAGACAAGCGCTGCCCCTGCGCGCACAGTGATCTGATATCTGTTTGTATCGAGCTTTGGTTTGTATCTCATGGCCAGGACCAACTGCTCCGTTGCAACAGGAGAAAAACCTGTCCCCGGTCGATCATGTGAACGTGCGCGTCGCCTACCCCGGCGGAGGCCGGAGTCTAGCTAGCTCAAGAATTTTCATGCATGGAATTACTATTTCCTCCTGATCATCGACTGATGATGTGCTCCTGAGTCCTGACCAGCCGCTCATGAACTGCTATCCTGAGGCAGAAGCCACATGCATGCATGGATGATGGTATTCTCGTCAGCACTAGCTTTTTTTTCTTCGAAAAGGGGCGTTTTATTACTTAAAAGGTTTAAGCGTCAGCACTAGCTTAAGGTTAGGACTCTCGCATCCCAAATTCTCATGGGGTTAGGCCCACCTTGATGGAGCATTACTGTTTTGTTTGGGTATTCTCCTCTTGCGGGCCTACCGAATATTGCGGGTGCCAACTTGGCAGAAGGCCCAACTCATGATGTTTCTCGGGCCTTCTACAAGATTGGAATAGATTTGACAAGGTGGGCCTCGTTTTTTGTTTAGGTCATCAGGGACCATCCAATTTCTCAAAAAAGAAGAAAAACAGGGATCATCCAATTTCTCAAAAAAGAAACTGGGATCATCCATGTCCCCGGTTCCATTTCATCCAGACGAAACCATGCATGTTCAGATCCGTCTCGCTATGAATCAAATATGATCAGCCTGAGAGTGCATGGCTGCTGGAGATGTATGTATCCGAAGAGAAGTGTGACACTGTGATCTGATGGCTGTTGTCTGTACCGGCGGCAGTGGACAGGAGAAATTACTGTTGTTCCAGGACTCGCTATCGCTCTCGCTCTCGCATGCCTCTCGCTCTCGCGACGCTGCACCTCCCACTCGCCATAGCCGCCGCCCCTGCAGATCCAACACCACAGCATGCCTCCACGCCGGCGAGGGGCGCAGACGCCGGCCGCACCCACGCCTCCCCCACCCCAGCCGCTCCCCCCGCCATCTACGAGAGATTCCCTGAGATTTTGCGGCTAATCTCTCCGATCCCGCAAGCAGTTCTCATGGCGGGCCGAGCTGCGGGGTGGAGGGAGCGCGCGACCAGGATCCGGGACGCCACCTTCGAGTGGATTCGGTGCGTGCAGGAGTGGAAGACGGCGGACTAGGCGGTGGCAACGACGACCAATCCGGTGGCGAGATCCGCAGCCGCGAAGGTCGCGGAGATTTGTCAGAACAGGCAGACTTGGAGCAGAGGAAGCTGGCGCGGTGCATCTTCGAGGAGGCCACGCTGGAGGAGAGGGCAAGGATGCCCCCATTTCCGTACTCGCCGCCATCGAAGTTCGTGATTTGGGCAAGGGCGGAGGCGAAATCGAGTGAACTACGACGGGCGCTTCGGTGGGAGTGCATCCTGGGTGTGCTGCCACCAAGCGCACGAGGGCTATGGTGAGGAGTGGGTTCCGCACTAACCCTCTGCCTTGCCGTGGCACACTTGAGCCGCCGTGGTTTGGTGACCGCGGCGAGGTTCCTTCCGGCGCTCCTTCAAGGTCACGCGAGGGGATTTGTATCCCTAAGAATAAGGTACCTACTGAGATTAGTCATTCTGAGAGACAGGTGATTGTTAGGCGGAGTTTATGCTCTGAGGAACAAAGCTTCTCGCCGGCGGCGATGCACACACTGCCGGAGGTGGGGGATTTTTCCCTGTGATTCAAACTAGATTGCCCACGCGGAGTGGCGTGGGCCCTATGGCCACGTCGCTCCCACCAATCAAGTGCAGAAGGGTGAAGACGCCTTTGGAGAGTACGCCTTCTACCCGGGGCGACGCAGATGAGGTTATATCTAGGATTTTGGATAACTCTGGTCCATTCCCTCCCCTCCTCGCCGCAAACCCCATCCCCGTCCCCCGAGCCGAGCTGCTTCCACCTTGGGATGGCTCCGGAAAGATCTAGTTCGTTCTGGTTGCTTCTCCCCGTCTGATTTGTGCCCAGTCAAAAAACTCCGGCCCTTTGACCCTCCACCGATACAACTCAAAATCATCAGAGAAGGACTCGGAGGTGGATCCAAATCATTTGCTCAGGTGGTTGCCATGGCAGACAAGGGCGCACCAAGCGGGGTGCAGAAACAACGTGCTCCAGGCCCGCAGAAGAACCCAGCTCATCGCCAAGGGGCGGGTGGGGCGCGTCCCAATCCCGCTGCCCCCCTCCCAAAGGTGATGCCCCTCCCCAACAAGCCTTGGCTGCGCCTCCGCCACCAACTCCGCCTGCTCCGCTCGTCCAGATCCTCGACGAACGCTATAAGGACATGGTATGTTTTAACTGTGGCGGCCCTGGTCATTACGTTGGGAATTGTATTCAGAAGAAAAACTGTTTCATCTATGGATTGGAAGGTCACAACGTCAACAACTGCGCTGCCTGGGCGCAACCCCACCCAGTGGCCACTTTCTTTGGAAGCTCGGCCCTGGGTTTGGGGTTTTATCACATTGATGCACCGGTGGGACGTGAAGCAAATTGGCTCAACTTCAGGAACTGCGGAGAAGTTTGGGTTATGAAAGGAGAGATTAACAAGGCGGATCTGATCAAGAACCTGTCAAGAATCTTCTACAAAAACAAACACTGGGCCTGGCAGGTCAGGCAGCTGTCAAACAAAAAATTCGTGGTCAGATCCCCCCTGGAAGGACGTTGAAGAGCTAATTGAATTTCCAGCCTTTGATCTGCCTATAGATGGAGTTTCAGTGTCTGTGGAGAAATGGACTGGTGCGATCGAACCCTTCAGCGAGTTGACTGAAGCCTGGGTGATCGTAGAGGGCCTTTCATCCAAGTGGTGCACATGGAAAGTACTATCACAGATTGCTTCTTGCTTTGGGATTCTGGTGGACGTGGACTGGAACGGTCTGATGAAGAGTTTCTATGAGAAAGTGAGGATTAAGATTGCTTGCAGGAACCCAGCAAAAATACCCTTTGAAAGGATAATGGAAATGAGGAAAAGCTGTACATCTTGTCTTTCACAGTTGAAGGATTCGACCAAATTGGTGCTGATGATCCCAATGATGACAATGGTCCTACTGATATAGCTGTGGACGAAGATAACAAGGATTTTGAAGATGAAGAAGTTGACAGGGATATCCTAGATGATGGAGAAGAACCTATTGATGATTTGGACCTGGCCAACAGGGCTGACAAGGTGAAAACTCCAGTTGGAAAACAGAAGAACAATGATGGCAGTGTTTCCTTCCATCCTGCTATTCTGGTTGAGGCTTGTATTTCTCCTGTGAGAATGGACAATGGGACTGATGAAAAACCAGAAATGCAAGATGTATGCTCTGCAATTCCTTTCTCTGATGCTGTCAAGTGCTACCTCTTGAGCACTGCGTTGGATTTCCTCGAAGAGGAGAGGATGATGCAGCAAAGTAGCGTAAGTATTTCCCTTAGTTTTTGAGAACCAAGGTATCAATCCAGTAGGAGGCTACGCGCGAGTCCCTCGTACCTACACAAAAACAATAGCTCAATGCAACCAACGCGCTTAGGGGTTGTCAATCCCTTCACGGTCACTTATGAAAGTGAGATCTGATAGAGATGATAGATAATATTTTTGGTATTTTTGGTATAGAGATGCAAAGTGAAAAGTAAAAGGCAAAGTAAAAAGCAAAGCAATAATAAAGTGATGGAGATTGATATGATGAGAAAGAGACCCGGGGGCCATAGGTTTCACTAGTGGCTTCTCTCAAGAGCATAAGTATTTCTACGGTGGGTGAACAAATTACTGTTGAGCAATTGACAGAATTGAGCATAGTTATGAGAATATCTAGGTGTGATCATGTATATAGGCATCACGTCCGAGACAAGTAGACCAACTCCTGCCTGCATCTACTACTATTACTACACTCATCGAC
Organism: Triticum urartu; assembly: GCF_056163025.1. Classification (NCBI taxonomy): domain Eukaryota; kingdom Viridiplantae; phylum Streptophyta; class Magnoliopsida; order Poales; family Poaceae; genus Triticum; species Triticum urartu. The sequence continues at coordinate 24,303,642 of NC_141875.1, forward strand.
CGCTATCCAGCATGCATCTAGAGTATTAAGTTAAAAACAGAGTAACGCCTTAAGCAAGATGACATGATGTAGAGGGATAGTTTCATGCAATATGATAAAAACCCCATCTTGTTATCCTTGATGGCAACAATACAATACGTGCCTTGCTGCCCCTTCTGTCACTGGGAAAGGACACCGCAAGATCGAACCCAAAGCTAAGCACTTCTCCCATGGCAAGAAAAACCAATCTAGTAGGCCAAACCAAACTGATAATTCGAAGAGACTTGCAAAGATAACCAATCATACATAAAATAATTTAGAGAAGATTCAAATATTATTCATAGATAGACTAGATCATAAACCAACAATTCATCGGTCTCAACAAACACACCGCAAAAACAAGATTACATCGAATAGATCTCCACAAGAGAGGGGGAGAACATTGTATTGAGATCCAAAAAGAGAGAAGAAGCCATCTAGCTACTAACTATGGACCCGTAGGTCTGAAGTAAACTACTCACACTTCATCGGAGGGGCTTGGATGATGATGTAGAAGCCCTCCGTGATCGATGCCCCCTCCGGCGGAGCTCCGGAACAGGCCCCAAGATGGGATCTCGTGGATACAGAAAGTTGCGACAGTGGAATTAGGTTTTTGGCTCCGTATCTGATCGTTTGGGGGTACGTAGGTATATATAGGAGGAAGGAGTACGTCGGTGGAGCTTCGAGGGGCCCATGAGGCAGGGGGCGCGCCCTAGGGGGGGGGCCCTCCACCCTCGTGACCACCTCGTTGCTTTCTTGACGGAGGGTCCAAGTCTCCTGGGTCTTATCTGATGAGAAAATTGTGTTCCCGAAGGTTTCATTCCGTTTGGACTCCGTTTGATATTCTGTTTCTCCGAAACACTGAAATAGGCAAAAAATAGCAATTCTGGGCTGGGCCTCCGGTTAATAGGTTAGTCCCAAAAATAATATAAAAGTGGAAAATAAAGCCCAATATAGTCCAAAACAGTAGGTAATATAGCATGGAGCAATCAAAAATTATAGATACGTTGGAGACGTATCAAGCATCCCCAAGCTTAATTCTTGCTCGTCCTCGAGTAGGTAAATGATAAAAAAAGAATTTTTGATGCGAAGTGCTACTTGGCATAATTTCAATGTAAATCTTCTTAATTGTGGTATGAATATTCAGATTCAAAAGATTCAAGACAAAAGTTCATGTTGACATAAAAATAATAATACTTCAAGCATACTAACAAAGCAATTATGTCTTCTCAAAATAACATGGCCAAAGAAAGCTATCCCTACAAAATCATATAGTCTGGCTATGCTCTATCTTCACCACACAAAGTATTTAAATCATGCACAACCCCGATGACAAGCCAAGCAATTGTTTCATACTTTTGACTTTTTCAAAACTTTTTCGATCTTCACGCAATACATGAGCATGAGCCATGGATATAGCACTATATGTGGAATAGAATGGTGGTTGTGGCGAAGACAAAAAGGAAGAAGATAGTCTCACATCAACTAGGCGTATCTACGGGCTATGGAGATGCCCATCAATAGATATCAATGTGAGTGAGTAGGGATTGCCATGCAACGGATGCACTAGAGCTATAAGTATATGAAAGCTCAACAAAAGAAACTAAGTGGGTGTGCATCCAACTCGCTTGCTCACGAAGACCTAGGGCATTTTGAGGAAGCCCATCATTGGAATATACAAGCCAAGTTCTATAATGAAAAATTCCAACTAGTATATGAAAGTGACAGAATGAGAGACTCTCTATCATGAAGATCATGGTGCTACTTTGAAGCACAAGTGTGGTAAAAGGATAGTAACATTGTCCCTTCTCTATTTTTCTCTTTTTTTGTTTGGGCCATTTTTATGGCCTCTTTTTTTCGCCCGGAGTCTCATCCCGACTTGTGGGGGAATCATAGTCTCCATCATCCTTTCCTCACTTGGGACAATGCTCTAAAAATGATGATCATCACACTTTTTATTTTTCTTACAACTCAACAATTACAACTGAATACTTAGAACAAAATATGACTCTATATGAATGCCTCCAGCGGTGTACCGGGATATGAAATGAATCAAGAGTGACATGTATGAAAGAATTATGAATGGTGGCTTTGCCCCAAATACGATGTCAACTACATGATCATGCTAGCAATATGACAATGACGGAGCGTGTCATAATGAACGGAACGGTGGAAAGTTGCATGGCAATATATCTCGGAATGGCTATGGAAATGCCATGATAGGTAGGTATGTTGGCTGTTTTGAGGAAGGTATTTGGTGGGTGTATGATACCGGCGAAAAGTGCGTGGTATTAGAGAGGCTAGCAATGGTGGAAGGAAGGAAAGTGCGTATAATCCATGGACTCAACATTAGTCATAAAGAACTCATATACTTATTGCAAAAATCTAGAAGCTATCAAAGCAAAGTATTACGCGCATGCTCCTAGGGGGATAGATTGGTAGGAAAATACCATCGCTCGTCCCCGACCGCCACTCATAAGGAAGACAATCAATAAATAAATCATGCTCCGACTTCATCACATAACGGTTCACCATACGTGCATGCTACGGGAATCACAAACTTTAACACAAGCATTTCTCAAATTCACAACTACTCAACTAGCATGACTCTAATATCACCATCCTCATATCTCAAAACAATTATCAAGCATCATTTTTTTCTTAGTATTCAACGCACTCAAAAGAAAGTTTTACAAATCTTGAATACCAAGCATATTATTATTAAGCAAATTACCATGCTATTAAGACTCTTAAAATAATCTAAGTGAAGCATGAGAGACCAATAGTTTCTATAAAACAATTCCACCATCGTGCTCTAAAAGATATAAGTGAAGCACTAGAGCAAAACTATAAAACTCAAAAGATATAAGTGAAGCACTAGAGTAAAACTATAGAGCTCAAAAGATATAAGTGAAGCACATAGAGTATTCTATCAAATTCCAAATTATGTATGGCTCTCTCAAAAGGTGTGTACAGCAAGGATGATTGTGGTAGACTAACAAGCAAAGACTCAAATCATAAAAGACGCTCCAAGCAAAACACATATCATGTGGTGAATAAAAATATAGCTCCAAGTAAAATTACCGATAGAAGTAGAAGAAAGAGGGGATGCCTTCCGGGGCATCCCCAAGCTTTGGCTTTTAGGTGTCGTTAGATTATCATGGGGGTAACATGGGCATCCCCAAGCTTAGGCTCTTGCCACTCCTTGTTCCATAATCCATCAAATCTTTACCCAAAACTTGAAAACTTCACAACACAAAACTTAATGTAGAAAATCTCGTGAGCTCCGTTAGCGAAAGAAAATAAAAGACCACTTCAAGTTACTGTAATGAACTCATTCTTTATTTATATTGGTGTTAAACCTACTGTATTCCAACTTATCTATGGTTTATAAACTATTTTACTAGCGATAGATTCATCAAAATAAGCAAACAACACACAAAAAAGAGAATCTGTCAAAAACAGAACAGTCTGTAGTAATCTGTAGCTAGCGCAAGATCTGGAACCCCAAAAATTCTAAAATAAATTGCTGGACGTGAGGAATTTATCTACTCATCATCTGCAAATATAATTAACTAAATAGAACTCTCCAAATAAAAATGACAGCAGTTCTCGTGAGCGCTAAAGTTTCTGTTTTTTTACAGCAAGTTCAACAAGACTTTCCCCAAGTCTTCCCAACGGTTCTACTTGGCACAAACACTAATTAAACACAAGAAACACAACCAAAAGAGAGGAGAAATAATTTATTTATTACTAAACAGTAGCAAAAAGCAAGGAATAAAAATAAAATTGGGTTGCCTCCCAACAAGCGCTATCGTTTAACGCCCCTAGCTAGGCATAACAAGCAAGAATAGATCTAGGTATTGCCATCTTTGGTAGGCAATCCATAAGTGGCTCTCATGATAGATTCATATGACAATTTTATTTTCTTTCAAGGGAAGTGTTCCATGACCTTTTTTAATGGAAATTGAAATCTAATATTCCCTTCCTTCATATCAATAATTGCACCAACCGTTCTAAGGAAAGGTCTATCGAGAATAATAGGGCAAGAAGGATTGCAATCTATATCAAGAACGATAAAATCTACGGGCACATAATTCCTATTTGCAACAATAAGAACATCTTTAATTCTTCCCATAGGTTTCTTAATAGTGGAATCCGCAAGATGCAAGTTTAGAGAGCAATCATCAAAATCACGGAAATCTAGCAAATCACACAAAGTTTTGGGAATAGTAGAGACACTAGCACCCAAATCACACAAAACATAAAACTCATAATCTTTAATTTTAATTTTAATAGTAGGTTCCCACTCATCATAAAGTTTTCTAGGGATAGCAACTTTCAACTCAAGTTTTTCTTCATAAGATTGCATCAAGGCATCAACGATATGTTCGGTAAAGGCTTTATTTTGACTATAAGCATGAGGAGAATTTAGGGTGGATTGCAACAAGGAAATACAATAAATTAAAGAGCAATTTTCATAATTAATTTCCTTGAAATCCAATATGGTGGGTTTAGCATCATCTAGGGTTTTATTTCTTTTAATCCCACTTTTATCAATTTCACCATCAAGATCTAAATACTCCAAATTTTTAGAACGCCTTCTAGGTAAAGGTGGATCATATTTAGTCCCATCATTATCAAGATTAGTATTGCAAAACAAAGATTTAATAGGGGACACATCAATAAATTTTAGATCTTCATCTTTATTTTCATAGGAATTGGAAGAACACGCTTTAATAAAGGCATCTTTCATAGCACGCGTCCTAGCGGTTCTTTCCTTGCACTCATCAATGGAAATTCTCATGGCTTTGAGAGACTCATTGATATCATGCTTAGGAGGAATAGATCTAAGCTTTAAAGAATCAACATCAAGAGAAATTCTATCAACGTTCCTAGCCAAATTATCAATCTTAAGCAATTTTTCTTCAATCATAGCACTAAAATTCTTTTGTGAAGAAATAAAATATTTAATATTAGATTCAAAATCAGAGGGAATATTATTATAATTTCCATAATAATTGTTGTAGGAATTACCATAATTATTAGAGGGATTACTAGGATAAGGCCTAGAGTTGAAATTTCCTCTATACGCGTTGTTACCAAAATTATTCCTACCAACAAAATTCACATCCATAGATTCATTATTATTCTCAATCAAAGTAGACAAAGGCATATCATTAGGATCATATGAAACACTCTTAGTAGCAAATAATTTCATAAGTTCATCCATCTTTCCACTCAAAATATTAATTTCTTCTATTGCATGCACTTTTTTATGAGTGGATCTTTCAGTGTGCCATTGAGAATAATTAACCATAATATTATCTAGGAGTTTAGTAGCATCTCCTAAAGTGATTTCCATAAAAGTGCCTCCCGCGGCCGAATCTAAAAGATTTCTAGAAGCAAAATTCAATCCGGCATAAATTTTTTGTATAATCATCCACAAATTCAAACCATGAGTAGGGCAATTACGTATCATTAATTTCATTCTCTCCCAAGCTTGTGCAACATGTTCATGATCAAGTTGCTTAAAATTCATAATATCGTTTCTAAGAGAGATGATCTTAGCGGGAGGAAAATACTTAGAGATAAAAGCATCTTTGCACTTGTTCCATGAATCAATACTATTTTTAGGCAAAGATGAAAACCAAGCTTTAGCACGATCTCTAAGCGAAAAAGGAAATAGCTTCAATTTAACAATATCATTATCGACACTTTCTTCTTTTGCATGTCATACAAATCAATGAAGCTATTAAGATGGGTAGCAGCATCTTCACTAGGAAGGCCGGAAAACGGATCTTTCATGACTAGATTCAGCAAAGTAGCATTAATTTCACAAGATTCAGCATCGGTAAGAGGAGCAATCGGAGTGCTAAGGAAATCATTATTGTTGGTATTGGTGAAGTCACACAATTTGGTATTATCTTGAGCCATCGCGACAAACAAACAATCCAACACACGAGCAAACAAAAGGCAAACGGGCAAAAAGAGGCAAATAGAGAAAGAGAGGGAGGATAGAGAGAGAGAGAGAGGGCGAATAAAACGGCAAGGGTGAAGTGGGGGAGAGGAAAACGAGAGGCAAATGGCAAATAATGTAATGCGGGAGATATGGATTGTGATGGGTACTTGGTATGTTGACTTTTGCGCAAACTCCCTGGCAACAGCGCTAGAAATTCTTCTTGCTACCTGATATGTCTCCAACGTATCTATAATTTTTGATTTCTCCATGCTATATTATCTACTGTTTTAAGACATTATTGGGCTTTATTATCCACTTTTATATTATTTTTGGGACTAACCTATTAACCGGAGGCCCAGCCCGGAATTGCTGTTTTTTTGCTTGTTTTAGGGTTTCGAAGAAAAGGAATATCAAACAGAGTCGAAACGGAATGAAACCTTCGGAAACGTGATTTTCTCATCAGATAAGATCCAGGAGACTTGGACCCTCCGTCAAGAAAGCCACGAGGTGGTCACGAGGGTGGAGGGCGCCCCCCCTAGGGCGCCCCCCCTGCCTCGTGGGCCCCTCGAAGCTCCACCGACGTACTTCTTCCTCCTATATATATCCACGTACCCCCAAACGATCGGGGACGGAGCCAAAAACCTAATTCCACCGCCTCAACTTTCTGTATCCACGAGATCCCATCTTGGGGCCTGTTCCGGAGCTCCGCCGGAGGGGGCATCGATCACGGAAGGTTTCTACATCATCATCCAAGCCCCTCCGATGAAGTGTGAGTAGTTTACTTCAGACCTACGGGTCCATAGTTAGTAGCTAGATGGCTTCTTCTCTCTTTTTGGATCTCAATACAATGTTCCCCCCCTCTCTCGTGGAGATCTATTCGATGTGTTGTTTGCTTATTTTGATGTGTGTTGTTTGCTTATTTTGATGAATCTATGGCTAGTAAAATAGTTTATAATCCATAGAGAAGTTGGAATACAGTAGGTTTAACACAAATATAAATAAATAATGAGTTCATTACAGTACCTTGAAGTGGTCTTTTGTTTTCTTTCACTAACGGAGCTCACGAGATTTTCTACTTTGAGTTTTGTGTTGTGAAGTTTTCAAGTTTTGGGTAAAGATTTGATGGATTATGGAACAAGGAGTGGCAAGAGCCTAAGCTTGGGGATGCCCATGGCACCCCCAAGATAATCTAAGGACACCTAAAAGCAAAGCTTGGGGATGCCCCGGAAGGCATCCCCTCTTTCGTCTACTTCTATCGGTAACTTTACTTGGAGCTATATTTCTATTCACCACATGATATGTGTTTTGCTTGGAGCGTCTTTTATGATTTGAGTCTTTGCTTATTAGTCTACCACAATCATCCTTGCTGTACACACCTTTTGAGAGAGCCATACATGATTTGGAATTTGATAGAATACTCTATGTGCCTCACTTATATCTTTTGAGCTTTATAATTTTGCTCTAGTGCTTCACTTATATCTTTTAGAGCACGGTGGTGGATTTGTTTTATAGAAACTATTGATCTCTCATGCTTCACTTAGATTATTTTGAGAGTCTTAATAGCATGGTAATTTTCTTAAAAACCTAATATGCTTGGTATGCAAGATTAATAATAAAACTTTCGTATGAGTGTGTTGAATACTAAGAAAAGTTTGATGCTTGATGATTGTTTTGAGATATGGAGGTAATAATATCAAAGTCATGCTAGTTGAGTAGTTGTGAAATTGAGAAATACTTGTGTTGAGGTTTGCAAGTCCCATAGCATGCACGTATGGTAAACGTTATGCAACAAATTTGAAACATGAGGTGTATTTGATTGTCTTCCTTATGAGTGGCGGTCGGGGACGAGCAATGGTCTTTTCCTACCAATCTATCCCCCTAGGAGCATGCGCGTAGTGCCGAGGTTTTTGATGACTTGTAGATTTTTGCAATAAGTATGTGAGTGACTAATGTTGAGTCCATGGATTATACGCACTCTCACCCTTCCATCCTTGCTAGCCTCTTCGGTACCGTGCATTGCCCTTTCGCACATTGAGAGTTGGCGCAAGCTTCTCCGGTACATCCAAACCCCGTGATATGATACACTCTTTCACACATAAACCTCCTTATATCTTCCTCAAAACAGCCACCATACCTACATATTATGGCATTTCCATAGCCATTCCGAGATATATTGCCAAGCAACTTTCCATCATCCCGTTCATCATGACACATTCATCATTGTCATATTGCTTAGCATGATCATGTAGTTGACATAGTATTTGTGGCAAAGCCACCGTTCATAATTCTTTCATACATGTCACTCTTGGTTCATTGCATATCCCGGTACACCGCCGGAGGCATTCATACAGAGTCATCTTTGTTCTAGTATCGAGTTGTAATCATTGAGTTGTAAATAAATAGAAGTGTGATGATCATCATTATTAGAGCATTATCCCAAGTGAGGAATAAAAAAAAGAGAAAGGCCATAAAAAAAAGAGAAGGCCCCCCAAAAAAGAAAGGCCATAAAAAAGGCCCCAAAAAAATGAGAGAAAAAGAGAGAAGGGACAATGCTACTATCCTTTTCCACACTTATGCTTCAAAGTAGCACCATGATCTTCATAATAGAGAGTCTCTCTTGTTATTACTTTCATATACTAGTGAGAATTTTTCATTATAGAACTTGGCTTGTATATTCCAACAATGGGCCTCCTCAATTGCCCTAGGTCTTCATGAGCAAGCAAGTTGGATGCACACCCACTAGTTTCTTTTGTTGAGCTTTCATACATTTATAGCTCTAGTGCATCCGTTGCATGGCAATCCCTACTCTTTGCATCAACATCAATCGGTGGGCATCTCCATAGCCCATTGATTAGCCTCGTTGATGTGAGACTTTCTCCTTTTTGTCTTCTCCACATAACCCCCTCATTATATTCTATTCCACCCATAGTGCTATGTCCATGGCTCGCGCTCATATATTGCATGAAAGTTTATAGGTTTGAGATTACTAAAGTATGAAACAATTGCTTGGCTTGTCATCAGGGTTGTGCATGATGAGAGCATTCTTGTGTGACGAAAATGAAACATGACTAAACTATATGATTTTGTAGGGATGAACTTTCTTTGGCCATGTTATTTTGAGAAGACATAATTGCTTAGTTAGTATGCTTGAAGTATTATCATTTTTATGTCAATATGAACTTTTGTCTTGAATCTTTCGGATCTGAATATTCATACCACAATTAAGAAGAATTACATTAAAATTATGCCAAGTAGCACTCCGCATCAAAAATTCTATTTTTATCATTTACCTACTCGAGGACGAGCAGGAATAAACTTGGGGATGCTTGATACGTGTCCAATGTATCTATAATTTTTGATTGCTCCATGCTATATTATCTACTGTTTTAAGACATTATTGGGCTTTATTATCCACTTTTATATTATTTTTGGGACTAACATATTAATCGGAAACCCTAAAACAGGCAAAAAACAGCAATTCTGGGCTGGGCCTCCAGTTAATAGGTTAGTCCCAAAAATAATATAAAAGTGGATAATAAAGCCCAATAATGTCTTAAAACAGTAGATGATATAGAATGGAGCAATAAAAAATTATAGATACATTGGAGACGTATCATCAAGATCTTAAGTACTCCTAGCATTGAGATTCGTGGCATATCTACTCCTTCTGCTGTAGCTGGGGGGTATTGTGTCACTTCCCCAATGTCTAGCCAGAAAAAATACTGCTCTGAATTACTAAAAGAATTAGATGATGCTGAATCTGAAACTGCAAGTGAGGCTGCTGATTCTGAAGACGAGATGGGCACTTTGGATGCCTCTGTGGTCAGTGGCCTGCAAATAATGAGATTAGTGGAAAAGCTGCCTCCTCTCAATGAGCAACCTTCTAACAAAGGCAAGTGGGGCCCAGTGATTGCTACAAGACCAAGCACCAGAACTCAGAACAGGCAAAACATCATGGAGAAGGCTGCTGCTTACAAAATGAAAAAGAATCTGGAGGTCCCCACCACTTTCAAAAGTAAGTCTTTTACTTCTGAATCTACATCTATTTTAGAGGCTTATGTTTCTGCTGTTAACATAAGAATTGGGGATAATGACAAAGAGAAAAAACAGATCATTGATGATTTAGTTAGAGATGAAACTGAAATGCTTAGCTTTTGCTTCACAAAACCCTGAGATTTCCTTACCTGACAGTTTGGACACTGACATTTATAAGGAAAATGGAGTGTGTACTGATAGTGGCATACCAGGCACTAACAGACCAGGGGCACTGCTGGTGCTGTTTGTATCTCTGGGAATGCAGTAAGAGATGGGCTTTTTAGCATGACACACCCTTTTAAAATCCCATGATTGGTGTCTTTTGGAACATTAGAGGTTTAGGTCAAAAAGGGAAACTTCAGTGCCTGTCTGATTTGGTTAATAAATATAAACCTGATTTTTTAGGTTTTCAGGAGATTAAGAGAGAAACTTTGTCAGATTCTTTTCTTAATACATTAGCTGGATCCACTGTCTATGAGTGGCATATGCTCCCTGTAGTGGGATCTGCTGGTGGTGTCCTTGTGGGTACTAAAACTAGCTTTTTTGAGGTCTTGGATGTAAAAATGAACAAATACTGCATTAGTATTACTTTGAAAAATAAGAAATGATGGTTTCTGTTAGCACCTGGTGGTGGTATATGGTACAGCTTATGCTGTGGACAAAGTAGATTTCATTACAGAATTACATGAGAGCATGGAAGGCCTATGCTATCCAGTTTTATTTGGGGGTGATTTTAATCTAATTAGAGAGGCTAAGGAAAAAACCTCAGGCAACTTCAACAACTCTTGGGCCTTTCTGTTTAATGACTGGATCAACAAATGGGGACTGATGGAGTATAAGCTGTCAAACAGGGTTTTTACATGGTGTAACAACCATGATAACCCCATTTTTGCTACTATTGACAGAGTTTTCTCTGCTACTAACTGGGATAGCCATTTCCCACTTACATCCCTGTGTGCCCTACCAAGGGTTGGGAGTGATCATGCTCCCATCCTGCTAGACTCTGGGGTGGGTATACACAGCACAACCAGACCTTTTAAATTTGAGAAATGGTGGATTGGGCAGCCTGATTTTCAGGCCTTAGTGGAGAAAAATTGGGCCACACCTTCCCCTTTCACCACTGCTATTGAGACCCGGCAGTTTAAAACTAAACTTTTTAGAAAACTGGTGAAAGGCTGGAGCATTAACATTGAAGCCGCTATGAAAGAGTTACTTCAGGAATTCGATATTCTAGACATCTTCTCTGAACAAAACAGAATTAATGATGAGGATATCCTCAGGATGAAACAAATCAAAGAAGAACTCCATGAGATTTGGAGGAAAGAAGAAACTGCCATGTGGCAGAGATCTAGAGATAGGAAAATTAAGGAGGGAGATAGAAATACAGCATACTTCCATGCTGTTGCTAACCAACGGAGGAGGAAAAATCAGTTGTCTATTTTGGAAGGCCCTGATGGACCTGTATACTCTACCAAAGATATGTTGGAGGTTGCAACTGATTTTTATAAAGACCTTTTTGGGTTTGAACCTAACCTAACATCCACTTAGATGACCAATTTTGGTCTGATGAGGAACGTATAACTGAAGCTGAAAATGACATACTAGAAAGGCCTTTTACTGAGGAGGAAATTAAAGAAGCAATCATGGGCTCTTATGCCAATGGAGCACCTGGGCCTGATGGTTTGTCCTTTATGTTTTACCAGCACTTCTGGGAAATTATTAAAAGTGACTTTATGGCACTTGTGAGGGACTTTGAGAGAGGAACTCTAAACATCCAGAGGCCGAACTATTCTATAGTCACTCTCATCCCTAAAGAACTAGATGCCAAGAATATGAAAAAAATTAGACCTATTTGTTTAAGTAATTGTTCTGTGAAAATCTTTAGTAAAGCAATGACAAATAGGGTTCCCCATATAGGTCATAGGCTGCTGGCCCCATGCCAGTCTGCTTTTGTGAGAGGCAGATTTATACTAGAAAGTGTGGTGACTGCCCATGAGGCTATCCATGAAGTTCATAAATCTAGAGAATCTGGGATTGTTCTCAAATTTGATTATGAGAAAGCGTATGATCGTGTCAACTGGGATTTCCTAGTGGAGATGTTAACTTCCAGAGGCTTTGGCCCTAAGTGGATTAGGTGGAACTTATCAATCCTAAAACAAAGCTCCTTTTGTGTTAAAATCAATGATGTCATAGATCCTTATTTTGTGGGCGAAAGGGCTAAAACAAGGAGACCCGAGTTCCCCTATGCTCTTTAATCTGGTGGTAGATGTATTCTCTCGAATGCTGATGAAAGCTGTCAATGGTAATATTATATCTGGGATTGTTCCCCATATCATCCCGCGTGGTCTTATCTGCTTACAATATGCAGATGAAATAATATTATTCCTTAACCCTAAACTTGAATATGTTAAAAACTTGAAGTGGTTGCTTGCTTGCTTTGAAAACCTTTCCGGGTTGAAAATCAACTATGATAAGTGCGAAGTGGTGCCAATAAATATGAGTGAAAATGATGCCAAACTGCTTTCCCAAATTTTCTGCTGTAAGATGGGGGCTTTCCCTCTCAAATACTTGGGGGTGCCACTTCACTATCTTAAACTAAGAAGGGAAGATATCCAATACATTATAGATAAAATCATTAAGAGAATCTGTGGTTGGAAGGGGAGATTGCTCAGTTATGAGGCTAAACTTATATTACTTAAAGCCTGCATCACTAGCATCCCAATGTATTTGATGTCTGTGATTAAATTCCCTAAATGGGCTATAAATGCCATTACATCACAGATGGCACACTTTTTCTGGGGTGACCAGGGAGAAGAACACAAATATCATCTTGCAAAATGGGGTCTGATTTCTCAGAAAAAAGAATTTGGGGACCTGGGGGTCCCCAATTTAAGAGAGTTCAATATGGCTCTGTTAGCTTCTTGGGCAAAGAGATACTTCATGAACCATGACAATGATTGGGGGAGGCTTGTTGATCATAAATATAGAACTGACCAACCTAACTTGCTTTGGGCAAACAAGGGGTAGGTTCACCCTTTTGGAAAGGGGTGACCTGGGCTTTTGAGGGCATTAGACCTTTTTACAAATGGAAATTGGGGAAAGGAGACAAAATCAGTTTCTGGGACGACACTTGGGCTGGGGACTCTTCCCTGAAAACTCAATTCTGGAAGATTTATGAAATTTTTCAACAACAGAAGTGTGCAGTCGCTGAGGTGTGGGATGGTACTAATTTGAAACTCACGTTTAGTAGATGTGTAGATGCTAGTTTTATGGGTAGATGGCATAACCTGATTCAGGTAATATCTACTGAAAACTTAACTAATGAGGAAGACCAGCCTATTTGGCTTTTGGAGCCATCTGGAATTTATTCTGTCAAATCTTTCTACAACATGGTAAACTGGGGTGGAGTTTCTACCCCGATGTGGATTTTTTGGAAAATTGTTGTTCCTAATAGATACTTGGTCTTTTTGTGGTTAGCTTATAATAACAAAATTCTCACCAGGGACAACTTAAGCAAAAGAAGGGTGATTGAGGACTTGAATTGTTTGTTTTGTAATGAAAATGAAACTGTTCACCATCTATTCTTCGATTGTGTGGTAGCTAAGCAAATTTGGTTTGATGTGGCTGATACTTTTGATTTTAATATCCCAAAAAATATGACTGAACTATCTTCCTTTTGAAAGCTGAATAACAAAAGATTTGTGATTAACATTGGTTGTGCTGCCTCCATTTGGGGGATTTGGACTATGCGTAACGATATGTGTTTCTAGGGGATGCCATGGACAAGTACTCGAGCGGTGTTGGGGCGGATCAGCTCATCTCTACATCAATGGAAGATCCTGTGCAAGGGCGACCAATCGGTCCTGCTCCGACGCTGCCTCCTACTCCTGGACCGACGAAGAGGCGAGCTACTCAAGATCGCCTGGGCTGGGAGCTGAGAGCGTGCTCGAAGAGGACCCGGGGTGGGAGCGTGCTGAAGGCCCATTCGGGTTGATGCTTGGGCCAGCGCATCCCCCCCCCCCTCTTAGTGATGAACCTCTAGTGTCTGAATGTGGGTTTTTGAAACTGCCCTGCGTGGCGTTGGTTGAGGTCAAATTATATGTGTTTGCGATGTAGGGGCGCTTAATACTCTCTGGTTTGCCACCTTTGGTAAACCCGAACGCTCGTTAACAGTCTATGGGCTTTGTTGTGCCCCGCTTTAATAAAAAGTGGGATGGGGGGGGGGGGGTGGTGGTGGAACCCCTTTTGATTAAAAATAATAATTATTTGCTGCTGTTCCCGCACAGCACAGGAACTTGTCGTCGGTCCATCATGTGCAGAGCACAAGTGTTTCCGTGGAACTACGTACTATTTCCTCAGCAATCACTAATGAACCGTTAGCTGATGTCTAATGAGGCCGACATGGATGGGGGATGATGCTGTTCTCGTCTGCCGAAGCTTAATTCAGGTTAGCGGACTGAGATTTTCATCTGAAATTCTCACGTTCAGTACTTTTTTCTTTTATCAACTCATGTTCAGTACCATTCCTCTGATGGAGCCGATTGGGCAGCATATTCTCCTCTTGTGGGCCTATTCGTGGCCATTACAGCTGCCAAGTTATAAGGCCCAATTGATGATTCTTTTCAGGGACGTGGCTATGTCTCGTTTGATGCGAGACAGTAGCTCGTCTCGCCTACAGAGAGCCGGTAGTGGGCCGACTGAGTAACCATGTGTTTCTGTTAACTTTTTAATATTCTGAAATAATTTAGTTGATTATTCTAAATACTTCCTCACACATTTAAATAATGTTCATGTAGTGTCAAATGTTTGGATCAAAATTCAAAAAATGTTTGTACCATTAAAATGTAAGTGGCATTTCAAAATGTTGACGCGTTTAAAAAAACGTATGTGAAAATTTTGAAAATATTATACAATGTAAAATAATTTTTGTGTAATTAAAAAAATGTACATTACATTTTTTAAAGTCCACACGTTCAAAAAATATGCTTGTGATATTCTACAAGTAATTTTCACACAATGTAATTTTTTTGCATAGTTTTAGAAAATGTTTCATGTGATTACAAAAATATTTTTCAAAATGTATTTGTAAAATGTTTAACATGTATTTAAATAAAAATAAAAAATATATTTGGAAAACCTTTAATGTATATAAAATATTGTTGATATATACTATAAAATGCAAAATGTATAAAAAAGAGACATCAAAACATATATTTGAAAGAAAAACTTAATCATGTATTTAAAAAAATGTTCTTGATGTATACAAAAATATACAATGTGTATGAAAAAATTATACATGTTCAAAAACTGAATAAATAACCGACAGAAGAAACAAAGAAGAGCAAAGGAAAAAGGTAAATTGAAGAAAATCATAGTAAAACCGATGCAACCAGTAAAAACCACAGAAAAAAAACTCATGCACAACTACAGTGTTTGGCCGGCTTAGTAGCAACGCACTATGGAATACCTATTACAACTCAGAACGGGTTAGATATTGCATTTGCGGCTTTTCTAGGCTTTGCTTAGGTGGGCGCCGTTTTGTGCATGTTGTTCGGTAGGAGGTCCCATCGTAGTCACAAACCTAACCCTTCGCACGAGTATTGCTAGTCATTTTAGAGACTCAAGGAAGAAATCTTTTCGAAAAGAACAAGAGAGAGACAGCCTTTTCTTTCCCCTCTCGCAAGCCGACTAAGAAAAGCCTTCTTCCCTTCGATCTCCATCGGTGAGTCTATACTTTCGTCTCCCTTCTGCCTGCCGCTCCGGCGACCGGTGGCTTGGAGGGTATTCCTCGTGCCCCGGCTTAGATAGGTAGGGTTTTAGTTCTCTCAAGGGCGGCACTCAGACGGATGGCGGCACTTCTTCTTCGAATCCGTTTTTCGGGCTCCAATCCTCCTCAAGTTTGTTCCTAGGGGTGGATTAGACGGAGCTCCGACATAGATTCCTGCCAGCTCCTCGGAGCGGCGAGGTTAGGGTTTCTCGTCGCGTACGCAACGATGAGATTTGGTGTCAGGTTCCTCAGATCGATTCAAGGATTCAATGGTGATGACTGCAGCTCCCGAATGCTGGTCCTTAGGGGCACGTGTACGCAGACTTCCCGACTATTATCACCAAGGTCAGGCTGGGAGCGGCGACATCGATCCGTCGGCGGCTCGTTCTGACGGCGGCAATGGTTGTTCGGTCGACCATAGACCTTGATGTAATTTTTATTATGTTTGATGTTGTTTGTACTTCGATGAATCTTTATAATAGATCTGATATTTCTAAAAAAGAGAGAGAGAAAAACAAGAGAAAAATCAGTCGGCGTGGAATGATGCAGTAGAATTTATTTCTGCAGTCCGGTCCATGCCGTTCAAGTTTACGTGATTGGTTTATAAAAGAGTTTCGTCACTACATGCTTGTATTTTGGATACGTGCTAAACTATGAGAGCAAGGTCCTCACTTGGCGCATCATGGTGCCTCCTCTCCTGCTTTGCCCCTGGACTGGAGCTCCAGGGTGATGATCTTTCCTCAGATTTGCATCAAACGCCCTTGCTTGTGCTAAATTATGCACTGATATTTTCGTTATTGAGTCCAGGGTGGTATGCATGGTGAAAATGGACAAACTGATCCTTCTTCAAAACTTCAATACAAAATGACCTCAATTTGAAAATATTTCACAAAACTGACCTTTTTGCATGACGCCCGGGGCTAGGGCGCCATGCTAGAAAGCATGACACCCCGGGTTAGGGCGCCATGCTATTTGGCATGACGCCCTAGCCCGGGGCACCATGCTACATGTCGCTACCATGGCGCCCTAGTCCGGGGAGTCATACTATCTAGCATGGCGTCCTAACACCGGGTGTCATGCAAAAAGGGGTTAGATTGGGAATTTCTTTAGATTGGAGTCATTTTGTGTTGAAGTTTTACAAAGGAGCTAGTTTTGTCCATTTTCACGTATGCATGTGCTTGCTGTCTTCTGCTAGATTGGCATGCATGCATGGGTCAGGCTAAAGTTGTCAGAATCGTGATTCTGAATTGGATCGGAGCTTCAATGATAGAATCACAAATCGTATAATCTTCATTATCAGGATCGTAGAAATGTAAATTTTAGAGGCCAAAATTATAGAATCAAAGAGGTTAGTTTGGATCGCAAAATCATAAAATCGTACAACAGAATTGCGATTCTGACAACCTCGTCAGGGTACGTACACATCTGAATCATGTCTCTCATTGAGTGGTCGTTTCTGAAGCAGTACACTGCCGTATGGATTTTTATAGAGTCACAGAGCCCGCCGTCGTTCGTATGTGTTGCGTGCGTGGAGGTGGCGGCAGCAAGGTGAGGCGACAATGCTCTGCACTGTCCATGGATCGACTCAAGAAACCTTTTCGAAAAGAGAGAAAAATCAGTCGGCATGGAAGGGTGCGGTGGCGGGTTTGTCCTCGCCTATCTGGTACTCCCTTCGTTGTAGGTCATCTATTTTGGAACGGAGAGAGTACATTCCTAATAGGAGTACTCCTATGTGAGTAGCTAGCTAGGTACTGTGCCACTGTTGCTTGTCTCTTTTGGTAACCATAACGAAAATTCACATGTATACTTAGAGCATCTTCAATGGGGCAAAGTTTAGACGATCCCGATATTTTTTGAGACCAGGGTTGGATCTAGCTAAAGTTTGCTAAGAGGGTTAAAACATCAAATTTGACCTCTCCAATGCGGACTCTCAAACCGTCTGCATTCGTTTAGATCGTGAAAGCCATCCAACATGGTTCTGTATCGGTCCGCGGCACGGGGACAAACGTGAGAGGCTTTGCGGGAGTCCGGACCGTTGCCACGTTCGCTTCTGACCACTCTGGCCCACCCAAACCCCTTCTCCCTCCCCCGCATGCTTCCCCGTCGAAACGGTCAGCACCGCTCAAGAGCGTCAGTGCCCGTATTCATGCACGACCAGAGCCGAGGCGACCGCTCACTGGCGTCGGCATTGAAGCGGCACACCGGCCGAGACAGCGTCGCCCGCGTCGCTTCCTGGCGCAGGCGACTGTTGATGAGTCCAATTTATGTGACAATGCTAAGTATTTTGTGCCTGCATGGTAGGCTTTGTGAAATTTTACCGCGTTCGCGCATCTCTTTTTGTTGATAATCCCCAAGGTAACGCCTTTTGGACCATTTCTCATATAATGGAAGAAATCCCCAGAAATGGTAGTGAAATCACATATTTAAAGTGATAATTACCTACCATAGAAGAATCAAGCAAGAAGGCCAAAGAAGAAATCGCCGTTGCGCCTCCAGTGCAAATGACGTCGTTCCATACAACGTCCCCTGCTCGTATGGGCGGTCATATGGAGTGCCATCGCCGCCGCCAGATCAACTATTTCCACTCCGTGAAATAGGATCGTACATCAGACGTGCAGAGAAACCAGAAACTTGTCCAGAAGGCAGAACCCTAGCCCCCGGAGCTCATCCGGAGGAGGGGTTGGCAAGGGAAAGAAGGGCATCGTCCTCCTCGCGCACAAGGGGGCTTCAACACCATCACCACTATCATCGTCATTGTCATCCACGTCCCTATCATCATCATCATCCACATCCTTATCATTGTAACATGAAGAGCCCTAGTGGATCGTCCTGTGTTTTTTTTGATTCTTTCATCCATGTATGCCATCACCCTTGTCATGATGTTCGTTATCTTCATGTGTGAGTACGTAGACCCCTAGTTCTCGGGGATGTGTATGAAGCTTGGTATGTGTATGATCTCAAATGTTATTTTGGGTACGAGATTTCCTGTTGAATGCTTAGTTTAATAACTCATGAATGTTGTGAGGGGGCCCTGTTGGGGATATGATTACTTGAGGTAAACCGGCTCAGAGTGGCCGGGTTAGCTCCATGAAGATAGAAGCCCATGAAGACGTGAAGATGGTGGCGCTTTACGAAGGCCCAAGGCCCAAAGGCGGGTTAAAGCCTGTAGATGTAAACCGACTCTGTCATGTAACTTGTATTGTAAGTTAGAGGAAGAGAGACCGAGCCGGACACATCTATGATCCGGCCTTGGGACTCTGTAAACCGGCGGGCGTCAACCTATGTATATAAAGGGACGACCCGGCCGCGGTTTGAAGAGAACAGACAACGACTCGAGAGCCAGACAAAGTGGATTCTCTCCCTGGTCAACGAAACCCTAGCAATACCAATCACAACTAGACGTATGCTTTCACCTTCATCGAAGGAGCCTAACTAGTATAAAATCCCTCGTTCCCCTTGTCCGGTTTAACCCCTTTAAGCTAACCCGTTGCGATGGCTCCACGACTAAGTCCTTTCACGAGGACATCTGCCATGACAAACCCACGACAGTTGGCTCCCACCGTGGGGCTATCGCACGATGGTTTCGAGTTCTTGAAGGGCAGCTTTGATGGACTCAAGGGATACGCTGTGGGCCGGATGACGAAGAGTCGTCGCGGCAAGCTCTACATCGACAATGCAGGATGGGGTCCCGAGGCCAGTTCAATCGAATACGGGTACCGGGTCCCCTTTGGTGGGATTCACGTCTTCATCGGCAAGATCGGCGAACTGGGCCCTGAGCCGGACACCTGCACCGACATCATCGAGACGGCTCAGCATGCAAGCCCTTCCCCGGTTCAGCCCGCAGCAAGGCATGTTTTCGTAGGTGTCATCCATGGAGCGGAATATGAGGATGAACCGGCATCTGATGGAGAAACCGTTGTATGCTCTGACGACTAGTCTTCAATTGGAGAGACTGAATCGCTGTATCAGTTGCAGGGCGGCCAGATTAGCGGAGGTTCCGATGGCAATAGTATTCCGGACCCCCTCGATCTGCCAAACCGAGTCGCTATCTTCATGGCTGGTACACAATCAACACACCACTCATCAACCGCCGTGGCAATGCTCTCCGGTTCAGCGACAGCAACGCCGGCAGGAGCAGGGGGCTCTGCGCCGCCTCCAGCTCAAGTTCTGTCTGATTTGTTCGACACTTTGGCAACATTGATGGCCGCGGAGGTGGACGCAGCGGCCCGGAACCAACACAATGCGGAGATTGCAAAGGTGAAAGATCAGATAACTCAGGCTAAAGCGGACCTAGCAGCAGAGAACGCTAGGATGGCTACGGAACGGGCCGAGTTGGAAGCTCAGGCCTACCGGCTTAGGCTGGATCAGAATGCCTCAGAGGAAGTCAAGAGAAGAAGATACCGGTCGCATCTCCCGCCGGGTTATGAGCCAAGAAATCTCTTCAATACGCCGGGAGCAGGAACTAGTAACCAGCCAGTGTTAAACCGGACGGAGGCACCGGGAAAAGGAGCGCCGGTTCAGCCGCGCACGATGGACCCGCCTCGTCAAAGCAACATTGTGCCGCAGTATGTTCCGACGCCCCCGGGGCATTACTCCAACCCGTTGGACAACATTGTGGCTGCCGCTTCACGATTGGCAGCCCTCCCAACAGACGGCGAGTCACCGGTTGCGATTGAGGCATGACGGGCTAGAGAGCTCCTTCAAACAGCTTTAAACCAGCAGCTGGCTTATTCGCATAGTCGTGAGAGGATTCATTTCACCCCCCGCCCGAGCCGGAGCTACAACAGGCACGTTGAGGATGAACCGGCCGTGTCAAGCAGTGCACATCGCCGTAACTCGCCGCGAGGGCACAACCCGGCAGGTGGAGGTGCTAATGCGCAGGATGTGGTGGATCATGGTCGTGCACGTCGAGAGGTCGAGTTAGCAGCTCCGCATGGAGCTCGTCAACCTACTCCGGTTCACCCTACCGCTTCAGTAGAGCTAGGTGTGGTCTTCAGTTCCTTAGGGGTGCCGTGTCTCACCCCCGCTTTACGTAATGTGCGACTGCCCAAGGATTATCAAGGCCCTCATAAGGTGCCTAATTACACCGCCGATTTGCAACCAGAGTCATGGGATGAAAGTTATGAGATGGCAATGGAGATGTTGGATGTGGATGAAGCGGTGTGTGCAAAATATTTCACCATGATGTTGGAGGGGACAACTCGTACTTGGTTAAAGAGCTTATTGGCTAACTCCGTCGGGTCATGGGCGGAGTTAAAACATCGGTTTATCCATAATTTTAAGGATACTTGTAAGTAGCCTATGTCGATTGTGGACCTGGCCGCTTGTGTCCAAGAGGATGGGGAGTCTACAACCCATTGGGTGAAGCGGGTCTCAGCTATTCTGCATTCGTCAGATCGCATGAATGCAGACACCGTAGTGTTAACATTGGAGGGCAATTGCCAGTTTCTACCGCTAAAACAGAAGTTAGGAAGGCTCAAACGTCACTGCAATGATATGTCAACGCTTATGGCCGCTTTGGTTAAATATGCCGATTCAGATAATACCAAAGACCCCGACTCAGAGGAGGAAAAACCGGGGAAAGGGAAAAAGAACGGCAACACCAAGGGACAGCAGCATAACCCGGCAGGTCATGGGAATAATGGTAAGCGCAAGGCCGACAATAGTTTGGACTTTGCGGCTAACACCAATGCTCAGGGGAATGGTTAGCGTCGTAAGGGCAAACAGCCCCAGAAGGGCGGAGGTTCAGGCCCCAATCTGGAGCGCCTGTTAAATCAACCTTGTCCAAAGCATGGATCAAAGGAGAAGCCAGCGTCACATCTTTGGAAGGACTATTATATCATGCGAGAGTTCAAGAACTCCAACATGTTTCAATACGACAATGGCCCGCCCGGCGGTTCAGGAGGTGGTTTTCATGGGCCGGGTTATGGAGGTGGTAACTCCGGTTCAGGATTTCAAGGCAATCAAACCGGCCATAACAATCAGGGGAACCAGGGAGGTTATAACCATCAGGGGAATCAGCAGCAGCACCAGTCGGGTTATCAGAGCAATCCGAAGCAGTTAAATAGTGGGCAGTATCATGTCTTCATCACTAGCTTGTGCAAGCGTGATCAGAAGCTTCACAAGAGGGCCGTGAACTCTGTTGAACCGGCTGTGCCTCAGTATTTGCGCTGGTCTGAGCAACCCATTTTATGGAGTAGAGAGGATCACCCACCCCGGGTTGACAATCCGGGTCATCTGGCCTTAGTGGTGGCACCTCAAGTTGGGGGGTATAAGTCACCAAGGTGCTCATGGATGGGGGAAGCAGTATCAATATTCTCTACTATGATACCTTCCGCCGTATGGGGTTGACAAATAAGAATCTTAAACCGTCGAACACCGTTTTTCATGGTGTGGTACCCGGTAAATCTGCATATCCGGTGGGCAAGATAGCCCTAGAGGTGGCCTTTGGAGATGATCATGATTCAAGGTCAGAAACATTGACTTTTGAGGTGGTGAAAATCAAGAGTCTGTATCACGCTCTGTTTGGGCGACCGGCTTATGCCAAGTTCATGGCGAGCCCGTGTTATGTGTATCTGCAGCTTAAGATGCCAGGTCATAAGGGGACCATCACAGTACATGGGAGCATGAAGATTGCTTTGGAATGCGTGGAAGGTGATGCGGCTTATGCTGAGTCAGTTTGTGCCACGGAAGAGCTGAAGTTTTACAAACACAAGGTTGATCTGGCAGATATGACTTCTTTGAAAAAGCCAACTACGGAACATGATCCGGCGTTGAAGTTTAAATCGGCCAGAGACAATAAGATGGTTGATTTTGTTCCTGGCGATTCATCCAAGAAGTTCAGCATCAGCGCTAACTTGGATCCCAAATAGGAAAGCGCGCTCATCGAGTTCATCCGTGAGAACCGGGACATCTTTGCATGGAAGCCTTCTGACATGCCAGGTGTACTGAGGGAACTCGCTGAGCACACACTTAATATTGATCCTAAGTTTAAACCGGTCAGATAGTTTCTCCGCCGCTTCAACGAAGAAAGGCGCAAGGCTATTGGTGAAGAGGTAGCTCGGTTGTTGGCCGCAGGGTTTATCGTGGAGGTCTTTCACCCGGAGTGGTTGGCTAATCCGGTGTTGGTTCTCAAGAAAAACGACACTTGGCGTATGTGTGTGGACTACACAGACTTGAACAAGGCTTGCCCAATAGATCCCTTTGCGCTCCCTCGTATTGATCAGATTATTGATGCTACGATGGGTTGTGACCGCTTGTGTTTTTTGGATGCTTATTCTGGTTATCATCAGATCAAAATGGCAGTTAAGGACCAGGAGAAGACAACTTTTATAACTCCCTTTGGAGCCTTCTACTATGTCTCCATGCCCTTTGGGCTCAAGAGTGCCCAGGCGACTTATCAACGCTGTGTTCAAAATTGTCTTCATAAGCAGATTGGGCGCAATGTTCATGCCTATGTGGATGATATTGTGATAAAGTCCAGGAAAGAGGAAACATTGATAGATGACCTGAGAGAAACCTTTGACAACCTCCGGGTTTACAAGATGATGCTCAATCCGGACAAATGTGTCTTTAGTGTCCCGGCAGGCAAACTCTTGGGCTTTCTGGTATCAAACAGGGGGATTGAGGCTATTCCGGAATTTTTTATAGCAATCACGTCTTTGGCTAAATGGGCGTGTATCAATGACATTCAATGTTTAGCCGGTCGGATTGCGGCTTTGAGCCGGTTTATCACTCGTCTTGGGGAGAAAGCTATCCCTTTATACCAGATGTTAAAAAAATGGATGACTTTGTCTGGAGTGATGCGGCTGATAAAGCGTTTGAGGATCTGAAGAGGCAGTTAGCTGAACCGCCTATGCTTGCAGCTCCGATCGATAAAGAGCCTTTACTATTATATGTGGCTGCTAATGCCAGGGCTATTAGTGTGTCTATTGTTGTGGAGCGCAAGGAGGCTGGAAAGGAATATCCGGTTCAACGGTCGGTTTATTATATCAGTGAGGTACTTACCGAATCAAAGCAGAGATATCCACATTGGCAGAAGCTGGTGTATGGGGTGTTTATGGCGAGCCGGAAGCTCAAACATTATTTTCAGGGTCATCCTATCACAGTGGTCAGTTCAGCCCCTCTGGGAGATATCATTCAAAACAGAGAAGCAACTGGCCGGATTGCCAAGTGGGCTATTAAGCTTGGACCTCACGGGCTCAAGTATACACCTCGCACATCAATCAAATCTCAAGCACTTGTGGACTTCATCAATGATTGGATAGAGTTGCAGGCACCAGAGGAAAAGCCAGATAACACGTATTGGACTATTCATTTTGATGGGTCCATACAATTGGAGGGCTCGGGGGCTGGAGTTATATTAACTTCCCCGCGAGGTGACAAGTTTTGTTATGTTCTGTATTTAATGTTCCCTTGTACTAACAATGCAGCTGAGTACGAGGCCCTACTCCACGGTCTTCGGATGGCTAAGTAGATGCACTTAAGCCGGGTTAAGTGCTTCGGTGACTCGGACCTGGTGGCTCAACAGGTATTTGGCACTTGGGATTCTAAGGACCCACTCATGGCTGCGTATCGACGAGAGGTGGACATAGTGGCTTGTCATTTCAAGGGTTATCAAGTTGACCGGCGAAAGAATGAAGCGGCGGATGCTTTAAGTCGCCTTGGCTCTCAGCGTAAACCGGTCCCACCTAATGTTTTCCTCGACGTCCTACACAATCCGTCGGTTAAGATACCAACAGAGGAGGAGTTGGCTATTCCTGACCCGGAGGCCCAATTGGTGGCAGCTTTGCATGTTATACCGGATTGGACAGTCCCATACTTGGCTTACATGAACCGGGGCGAGTTACCGGAGGATGAAACCTTGGCTCGGCAGATAATCCAGCATTCCAAGTCAATGACCATAGTCAATGGGGAGTTACATCGTTACATCGTCACAGGAGGGATTCGGCGTTGTGTGTCTCCTCAAGAGGGTTGTGAGGTTTTGCGGGAAATCCACGAAGGAGATTGTGGTCACCATGCCGGTTCAAAATCCTCGGTAGCTAAGGCTTTTCGTCACGGTTTCTATTGGTTGACAGCTCATGCTGATGCTGAGGATTTAGTCAAAAGGTGTGACGGCTGTCAAAAATTTGCACGTCGCGCTCATGTTCCGGCTCAGGAGTTGAGAATGATTCCAATCACTTGGCCGTTTGCAACCTGGGGGCTTGATATGGTTGGACCCTTTAAGAGATCCAAGGACAAAAAGACTCACCTGTTAGTGGCAGTTGACAAGTTTACCAAATGGGTAGAAGCAGAGCCAGTCAGTAAGTGTGATGCGGCCACGGCGGTTCAGTTCATCAAAAAGGTGATATTCCGGTTTGGCTTTCCACACAGTATTATAACTAATAATGGTACTAATCTATCAAAGGGTGAGATGGAGGAATTTTGCCAACGAGAGCACATCCGGCTTGATGTAGCATCAGTGGCTCACCCCCAATCTAATGGTCAAGCAGAGAGGGCAAATCAAGAAATTTTGAGAGGTATTAAACCCCGTGTCGGTGTCAAAACCGGCAGATCTCGGGTAGGGGGTCCCGAACTGTGCGTCTAAGGCTGATGGTAACAGGAGGCAGGGGACACGATGTTTTACCCAGGTTCGGGCCCTCTCGATGGAGGTAATACCCTACGTCCTGCTTGATTGTTCTTGATGATATGAGTATTACAAGAGTTGATCTACCATGAAATCAGAGAGGCTAAACCCTAGAAGCTAGCCTATGGTATGATTGTATGTTGTCCTACGGACTAAAACCCTCCGGTTTATATAGACACCAGAGGGGGGCTAGGTTACACAAGGTCAGTTACAAAGGGGGAGATATCAATATTCGTATTGCCTAGCTTGCCTTCCACGCCAAGTAGAGTCCCATCCGGACACGGGACGAAGTCTTCAATTTTGTATCTTCATAGTCCAACAGTCCGGCCAAAGTATATAGTCCGGCTGTCCGGAGACCCCCTAATCCACGACTCCCTCAGTAGCCCCTGAACCAGGCTTCAATGACGATGAGTCCGGCGCGCTGTGTTGTCTTCAGCATTGCAAGGCGGGTTCCTTCTCCGAATACACCACGCAAGAGTTTGAATAAAAGGATAGTGTCCGACCCTGCAAAATAAGTTCCACATACCACCGTAGAGAGAATAATATTTCCACAAATCTAATCTGCTAACGCATTTTGGCAGCATGACATCACGCCACGGCCCGGTAATTATTAGAACCGTTTTTTTAACCAGCCCCGCACATAATGCGAGGCGGTTTCTTGACACGTCTTGTCAAAGCAGAGATCGTGTTCCCCTTATCACAGGATTCTCATCAATACAAACGTGGGTAACCCAACCGTGCCTATTGGTATGACTCCTAGATCTTAGGTAAGTGTCGAACGGCCATGAGGAGGACGCCTGATATTCATCCCCTTTATAAAGGGACAAGGCTTTTTCTTTTTCCCTCTTGTGCTCAATCGAATCCTTCCCCCACCTCGAGTTCTAACACCCATAGCTCAGGTCAGGTGCTTCGGACCTTCAATCATGTCCGGATCCAGCCTTCAAGGCCGGTGGGTGCCTTCCTCCGTCACGGAGGAGGACATCAAGAAGTTGAGGGAGGCCAGATATTTGACCGCCGAAATTTCGCATAGGCTGCCCGCCCGAGGGCAGGTCGTCCCTACTCCCGAACCCAACGAGAGCGTTGTGTTCATCTCCCACTTCCTCCGAGGACTAGGTCTCGCTCTGGATCCCTTTGTTAGGGGTCTTATGTTCTATTACGGGCTGGATTTTCATGATCTGGACCCGGATTCCCTTCTTCACATCTCGTCATTTATTGTCGTGTGTGAGGCCTTCCTCCGCATTACCCCTCACTTCGGCCTGTGGCTCAAGACCTTTGATGTGAAGCCGAAGATGGTCGAGGGGCAGTACGCGACATGCGGAGGTGCTTTAATAAGCAAAATTGCTGATGCTCCATGGCCAAAGGGTTACTTTCCAGAGGTGTCCGGATTGTGGTAGCGGGAGTGGTTCTACATCACAGCTCCCCGAAGTGCCAAATGGGTAGCTGCCCCCGCCTTTTGCTCGGCCCCCACCACAAGTGGTGTCATGGATTAGCAGGGGGCTGAGCTAGGGTCCAGCCAAGGACGTGCCCACACTGCAGAGCCGTATCTGAGATCTCTTCGAGGGAGATTTCAGTCTGGTTATGGTAATGCAAGTTATGCTGGTTTGTCGAGTCCAGCCTTGCAAACGCCAACCCCTCCGTATGTGGGAATTCAACCCGGAAGGACCGCGCGCTATTCAGCATTTCCTCGGCATGATGCATGAGGGTGTCCGGACCCCAAATAGAGTGTCCGGACACCACCGAGGACCTGGGCCTAAGCTGCAACCGCCCCGCTGCCCAAGTAAGTAATCACATGGCCGAACACACTGTCCTTTTACTTATCATGACATCATTCTGAAGAATCGCTCTTTGACCAGGACTTGATAACAAAGGCGAAGCTGATTCGGTGTTCGGCTCCCCTTCCTGAGGGGTTGGACAATCTGGTGCTGGAAAAGATGCTCGAGCCAACGCCTTGTCTAGTGCCCTCAAAGGAAGATGAAGGGGGGGGGGGAATAAAGAGGGTGAAAGCGGGCCTCCATCGCTATCTATTCCAATAGAGGGAATGAGCGCCTCCGCAAGGGAGGATACCCAAGGGGAAGAATCTAACATTCTCTCTCCCTGGGGAAGGAAGAGGACTACCTCTAAAGATCCGGAAGCTAAGGTTTCCAAACGGGAGAAGAAGTCTCCGCTAGAGGGTCCTGCCTCGGAGGGTATTCTGGCCGCACAATGTCCGCGCGGGGATCAGCCCTCTACCGAGCTGTAAGTAATCAAAAAGTACTTAATAGTGAAGATGTCTTATCTTACTTCCGAAGAGAATAATCGATGCTTATAAATTGTAGTCCGGATCGCAGCCCTTCTCGACAGAGTTCATCTTCGGGGGATCTTCTTCCGGAGATGATGGAGAGCGAAATGCCGCCTCCCCCGGATTCCCCAACTCAAGAAGCGGGCGACCTTGAAGTGTCGTTGCGAAGGGTATCTCCTGATCCACTAGGGCCAGAGAATAACCCTTTGGCTGCCCGGAATCCCCAGTATCCGGCTCCTGAGGGGAGCAACAGCAAGGGTCCGTACAGTGTGTGGTCGGACGCGCTGAAGGATCTTCTAGGGCAAGCTGTCGTCTCGGAAGCACATCGTACGCTAATGGGTATGGTAATTGAAATGATTTCATCCGCTGAAAGCGGTTTGGACGAAGATTTTATGAGTCTGCTGAAAGGCTTTGAGGTACGTGAAATAATGTATGCCTTTAACAGTACCGCATATGTTAGGTGTGCCCATGCAGATAGTAGCCCCTGAGACTCTGGTTGTCGTCGAGAACGGCGACAAACAGAGGATCATAGTCCCAAGTAATAACCAGACTGTCTTTATGTGCAGGTGGTTGAAGCTCCGGTGGCTAGCCAGACTGATGGGTTTGCGAACTAAAGTGGCAGCTGGATGCGGCAGATGCCAACATCGTGCTTGTCAACAAGAGGCTTGACGAGGCACATGGTGAGTGATTTTTCTGGTGATCGTCACATAGTAAGAGCAGCATGATGCCAGTATTTTTAATATGCTGTGACTGCAGATGGAGCTGCCACCGTGGAGACCCTTTGGGCGGAGCTTGGCCGAGCCAAGGAGCAAGCGAGGAGTAGCAATGCGGCCGCTTTAAAGGCGGTCGAAGAGTTAATGGCCGAACAGGCCGCGCATTGCGAGAGCAAGGAAAAAATAGCCAAGATGGCTGTAGAATTAAAAGATGCTCCTGACCGTTACCGGCTTCTTGAAGAAGAAGACCGGGCGAAAGCGACAGACCCGGAGAAGGCCTGGGTGGCTGCCAAGGAAGCCCGCTCCAAAATTAGAGCGACGAAGGAGGAGCTGAATCAAGCTGCAGATATCGTGTCTGGGAAGCCCTTCTTGTTGCAGACTAAGTTCGGAGATCCGCAGTATGCTCCTCTGGACCGGCTATGGAGTTCCGCGGACGAGTACATGGATTTGGTTGCAAGTGCTGCTGATGCAGCCGAGTACTTCAAGGATCAAAAAGGTCCCAAAGTGGAGAAGCTGTTCTGGTCATAGTTTCACGCTCCAGTCCGTCCGGTGCTGCTAAATGAGCGATTGACCGGTTGGTCCGAGCTCCATAGGTTGTCCGGACTTGCCATGAGGTCCGTTGTGGATCACCTGTGGCTGGGAGGGCCAAGGCCGAGTAGCTACTTTAGCTTAGTGCAGCAATTCCTTGAAGTTGTGCCACGCATCGATGCTGTAAAGAGATCAGCGTGCATAGAAGGTGCGCGGATGGCCCTAGCCCGTGTCAAAACATACTGGGCAGAGATGGAGGCCACCACTGTTGCGGCACAGGGTTCGGCCATAGGCCGAGTGGCTGTCGAGCACTACTTCATAGAAGTCCTTGAAGGCGCTCGCTCGATAGAGGCTCAATGCTCGAAGAATATTATTTTCCAGTGACATGTAGTCCCCTTGTACAAACAATGTTTTTCTGAATTAATCAAGGCTGTATTTATACTTTTGCCCGAAAGTACTATGATGCCTCCTGTGCGGCCGTTTATGTATATATGTATATAACCTGAAAGTTTGCACTCGTCGGCTTCCGCCCCCACGCATATAATGCGGGTGTGTTCGCAAAAACTGCATATCCACACTTGATCCAACGTCTTGGTCCATTAAGGAGGTGATAGCGTAGCGAACAAGGAAATCGGACTATATTGCTTTAACACTTTCACTTAGCCATAGGAGTTTGATAGTGGGGCTACTATATAGCCCCTGGTACTTCTGCGCTCGTCTGAATACGGTGGGTGTACGTACATGACCGGGAAACGGCTCTTCGTTAATGCGGAGGAATCCCGAAGATTCCGATTAGTCATCGAGTGGTTGACCAGTCTCTCGCTATATCATGAAAGTCAGTTTTCGGCTTTCTCTACTGAGGTGCTCATCCAGACGAACCAGGGCACAATCGCAGTAGTTCTCCCAGTGCTACCTTAGCCGATATAATGGAACATAAGGTACCAAAACGTGGGAGCCAGGAAAACCTAACATTTGACCAAAGACATGATTCGGAGCTGATGCATATAGGGCCAAACTCGCGACGCTGAACACTCCCTTTATAACATATACCGGGCTAAACAATGCCCTTTATAAGAAACCCCATGTGTCCAGGTACGTGCAAAATCCTGGCGTGGCCACATGCCAATAATGCCGGCATCCTTCTCGGTTGTGTGGAGTATCCGGAGGATGTGAGAAACAAGAGACAGTAAAAAAGGTTTACGCAGGGCCTTAATCTAAAAAGAAACCTTTTGGCGGGTCCCTACTA
Source organism: Triticum urartu (assembly GCF_056163025.1). Taxonomy (NCBI): domain Eukaryota; kingdom Viridiplantae; phylum Streptophyta; class Magnoliopsida; order Poales; family Poaceae; genus Triticum; species Triticum urartu. The sequence goes on from NC_141875.1 coordinate 24,333,814, forward strand.
CACGTCTGCGCCCGTGTCTCCGTTGTGTCGCGTCCTGGACGGGTGTAGCATGATTGTAACCTGCAAAAAAGAAAGAAGTTAGATGAAGGTTGCCGTGCCAAAAAGAAGAATGAGTTATCAGAATTCCAGAGAAGCCTAGTTGAGCCGGGCTGGCCCTGATTACACGCGGGAAGCCCCTGGTATCGCTTTATGCGGGTTTGAAAACCAATCTTATACATGTATGATGGAACGCCGGACTCGTCTAACCGTGTCCGTGGTCTTGACGACCTGCCATTTTTCTGGTTGGTGAGGCCGTCTAGTGTGCGGCTGTTAGAGCTGCCGCGTCAGAAAAGCATAATGCGGTATTGCATTAAAACGAGCGAAAGCCACCCTTCCGAGTAGTGCTTGAAAATCACTTCGGAATGGAGCGATGTGAAAAGTTAACGTTTCACTTCGGAAGTTATCGGGAGAACCGAATACCACCTCTAGTAGTAGAGAGCCCGTACAGTGGGCCTCTTGGCTTGGTATTACTCCCTTGAAGGTAGTTTTACTGTGGCTTATTTGTGTCGGGTCTATCCCCATTTTGCGGACTGTGTCTTGATATATCAGATTGAGATCACTTCCACCGTCCATGAGGACCCTTGTGAAAAGGTACCCATTTATTATTGGGTCTAACACCAAGGCCGTCAGTCCTTCGCGCCGTATATGTGTATCGTGATCCCTATGATCAAAAGTGATCGGGTAGGCCAACCAGGGGTTGGACCTAGGGATGACGGGCTCGATGGCGTGTGTGCATCGGAGTGCGTGATTGCTTCTCCTCCTTGTCACATTGATCATGTTTACTGTTTTAACCTCCGGTGGGAATTTTTTCTGTCCTCCGGTGCTTTGCTGGCGAGGTTCATCCTTGTCTTCGCTTGGTGTCTCCTCCCCTTTGTGTTCAGCGTTTAGCTTACCGGCCTGCTTGAAGACCCAACATTCTCTGTGGGTATGATTTGTAGGTTTGTCTGGGGTGCCGTGAATCTGACAAAGCTTGTCAAGAATTTTGTTTAGGACAGATTGTCCTTATCTGCTGCCTTTGAAAGGCTTTTTCCGCTGACCTGGTCGGGAGCCCCTGAATCCGGCATTTACCGCCGTATTATCTGGGCTACCTTCTTTATTTCGATGCTTGTTTTTGTTGCGTCGTGGTTTACCACTGCCACCCCTTACTTCGGATGTGCTTGGGTCGCTGGTGCTACTACGGGCCAACCAGCTGTCCTTGCCCGCACAAAAGCGGGTCATGAGGCTTCTTAGGGCTACCATTGTTCTCGGTTTTTCTTTACCGAGGTGTCTGGAGAGCCATTCATCTCGGATGCTGTGTTTAAAAGCTGCTAAGGCTTCGGCGTCCGGACAGTCGACTATTTGGTTCTTCTTGGTGAGGAACCTGTTCCAAAGCTTTCGGGCGGACTCTCCGGATTGTTGGATTATGTGACTTAAATCGTCTGCATCCGGAGGTCGGACATAAGTCCCTTGAAAATTGGCCCGGAAAGCGTCCTCGAGCTCCTCCCAACTTCCAATTGAGTTTTCGGGGAGGCTTTTCAGCCAGTGCCTAGCTGGCCCTTTAAGCTTGAGGGGCAAGTATTTAATGGCATGGAGATCGTCTCCACGAGCCATATGAATATGGAGGATGAAGTCCTCTATCCAGACTTCAGGGTCTGTGGTTCCGTCGTACGCCTCTATGTTCACTAGTTTGAATCCTTCTGGGAATTCGTGATCCAACACCTCATCAGTGAAACATAGTGGGTGTGCGGCACCCCTGTGTTGGGATGCGCCATAGTGTTCGGACGGTTGTAGTGTTCGGTGCTGGTTGTGTACCGTAGCACGCTTCCTAGATCCATAGATAGATCTGGCCGCGCCGGATTTTTGACGCAAGTTCTCACGTAGAACATGTGTTGACTGATGCATGACTTTGTTAGCCGCTCTATTGCGTTCACAGGGTGGTGGATCCGGCCGGTTGGCCATATCACTTATCGGCTGTATGGGCTCTAAGGCCTCGTCGTCGAATTCCGGTAATAGCTTGCCCTTTGGATAGCTATTTGGGTGGTAGCTTCTGCTACCTCTTTTAGCACTGTGTTGGTTTTCCCCGAAGAGGAAGGGATGATGCCGCAAAGTAGCGTAAGTATTTCCCTCAGTTTTTGAGAACCAAGGTATCAATCCAGTAGGAGGCTACGCGCGAGTCCCTCGCACCTGCACAAAACAAATAAATCCTCGCAACCAACACAAATAGGGGTTGACAATCCCTATAGGGCCACTTACGAGAGTGAGATCTGATAGATATGATAAGATAATATTTTTGGTATTTTTATGATAAAGATGCAAAGTAAAATAAAGGCAAAGTAAATAACTAAGTAGTAGGACATTAATATGATAAAGATAGACCCGGGAGCCATAGGTTTCACTAGTGGCTTCTCTCGAGAGCATAAGTATTCTACGGTGGGTGAACAAATTACTGTTGAGCAATTGACAGAATTGAGCATATTTATGAGAATATCTAGGTATGATCATGTATATAGGCATCACGTCCGAGACAAGTAGACCGACTCCTGCCTGCATCTACTACTATTACTCCACTCATCGACCGCTATCCAGCATGCATCTAGAGTATTAAGTTCAAAACAGAGTAACGCCTTAATCAAGATGACATGATGTAGAGGGATAGACTCATGCAATATGAAGAAAACCCCATCTTGTTATCCTCGATGGAAACAATACAATACGTGCCTTGCTGCCCTTACTGTCACCGGGAAAGGACACCGCAAGATTGAACCCAAAGCTAAGCACTTCTCCCATTGCAAGAAAGATCAATCTAGTAGGCCAAACCAAACTGATAATTCGAAGAGACTTGTAAAGATAACCAATCATATATAAAAGAATTCAGAGAAGATTCAAATATTATTCATAGATAGACTTGATCATAAACCCACAATTCATCGGTCTCAACAAACACACCGCAAAGAGAAGATTACATTGAATAGATCTCCACAAGAGAGGGGGAGAACATTGTATTGAGATCCAAAAAGATAGAAGAAGCCATCTAGCTACTAACTATGGACCCGTAGGTCCAAAGTAAACTACTCACACTTCATCGGAGAGGCTATGGTGTTGATTTAGAAGCCCTCCGTGATCGATGCCCCCTCCGGCGGAGCTTCGGAACAGGCCCCAAGATGGGATCTCGTGGATACAGAAAGTTATGGCGGTGGAATTAGGGTTTTGGCTCCTATTCAGATTGTTTGGGGGTATGTGGATATATATAGGAGGAAGAAGTATGTCGGTTGTGGAGAAGTATGAGCGTGAGCCATGGATATAGCACTATAGGTGGAATAGAGTGGTGGTTGTGGAGAAGACAAAAAGGGGAAGATAGTCTCACATCAACTAGGCATATCAACGGGATATGGACATGCCCATCAATAGATATCAATGTGAGTGAGTAGGGATTGCCATGCAACGGATGCACTAGAGCTATAAGTATATGAAAGCTCAAAAAGAAACTATGTGGGTGTGCATCTAACTTGCTTGCTCATGAAGACCTAGGGCAATTTTGAGGAAGCCCATCATTGGAATATACAAGCCAAGTTCTATAATGAAAAATTCCCACTAGTATATGAAAGTGATAACATGAGAGACTCTCTACTATGAAGATCATGGTGCTACTTTGAAGCACAAGTGTGGTAAAAGGATAGTAACATTGTCCCTTCTCTCTTTTTCTCTCATTTTTTTATTATTTTTGGGCCTTTTCTCTTTTTGGGCCTCTTTTCTTTCTCTTTTTTTTTCGTCCGGAGTCTCATCCCGACTTGTGGGGGAATCATAGTCTCCATCATCCTTTCCTCACTGGGACAATGCTCAAATAATGATGATCATCACACTTTTATTTTTCTTACAACTCAACAATTACAACTCGATACTTAGAACAAAATATGACTCTATGTGAATGCCTCCGGCGGTGTAGCGGGATATGCAATGATGCATGAGTGAAAAGTATGAAAGAATTATGAACGGTGGCTTTGCCACAAATACTATGTCAACTACATGATCATGCTAAGCAATATGACAATGATGGAGTGTGTCATAATAAATGGAACGGTGGAAAGTTGCATGGCAATATATCTCGGAATGGCTATGGAAATGCCATAATAGGTAGGTATGGTGGCTGTTTTGAGGAAGGTATATGGTGGGTGTATGATACCGGTGAAAGGTGCGCGGTATTAGAGAGGCTAGCAAAGGTGGAAGGGTGGGAGTGCTTATAATACATGGACTCAACATTAGTCATAAAGAACTCATGTAATTATTGCAAAAATCTACAAGTCATCAAAGCAAAGTATTACGCGCATGCTCCTAGGGGGATAGATTGGTAGGAAAAGACCATCGCTCGTCCCCGACCGCCACTCATAAGGCAGACAATCAATAAATAAATCATGCTCCGACTTCATCACATAACGGTTCACCATACGTGCATGCTACGGGAATCACAAGATTCAACACAAGTATTTCTCAAATTCACAACTACTCAACTAGAATGACTTTAATATCACCATCTCCATATCTCAAAACAATTATCAAGTATCAAACTTCTCATAGTATTCAACACACTCATAAGAGAGTTTTACTATTAATCTTGCATACCAACCATATTAGGATTTTAAGCAAATCACCATGCTATTAAGACTCTCAAAATAATCTAAGTGAAGCACGAGAGATCACTAGTTTCTATAAAACAAATCCACCACCGTGCTCTAAAAGATATAAGTGAAGCACTAGAGCAAAATTATATAACTCAAAAGATATAAGCGAAGCACATAGAGTATTCTAACAAATTCCAAATCATGTATGGCTCTCTCAAAAGGTGTGTACAGAAAGGATTATTGTGGTAAACTAATAAGCAAAGACTCAAATCATACAAGATGCTCCAAGTAAAACACATATCATGTGGTAAATAAAAATATAGCTCCAAGTAAAGTTACCGATAGAAGTAGACGAAAGAGGGGATGCCTTCCGGGGCATCCCCAAGCTTTGGATTTTAGGTGTCCTTATATTATCTTGCGGGTGCCATGGGCATCCCAAAGCTTAGGCTCTTGCCACTCCTTGTTCCATAATCCATCAAATCTTTACCCAAAACTTGAAAACTTCACAACACAAAACTTAAAGTAGAAAATCTCGTGAGCTCCGTTAGCGAAAGAAAACAAAAGACCACTTCAAGGTACTGTAATGAACACATTCTTTATTTATATGGGAGTTATACCTACTGTATTCCAACTTCTCTATGGTTTATAAACTAATTTACTAGCCATAGATTCATCAAAATAAGCAAACAACACACGCACAACAGAATCTGTCAAAAACAGAACAGTCTGTAGTAATCTGTAGCTAGCGCAAGATCTGGAACCCCAAAAATTCTAAAATAAATTGCTGGACGTTAGGAATTTATCTATTAATTATCTGCAAAAATAATTAACTAAATAGCACTTTCCAAATAAAAATGACAGCAGTTCTCGTGAGCGCTAAAGTTTCTGTTTTTTACAGCAAGTTCAACAAGACTTTCCCCAAGTCTTCCCAACGGTTCTACTTGGAACAAACACTAATTAAGCACAAAAAACACAACCAAAACAGAGGCTAAATAATTTATTTATTAAATAACAGCAAGGAATAATATTGGGTTGTCTCCCAACAAGCGCTTTTCTTTAAAGCCTTATAGCTAGGCATTGATAATTTTAATGATACTCACATGAAAGACAAGAATTGAAACACAAAAGGAGCATCATAAAGCATGTGACAAATACATCTAAGTCTAACATACTTCCTATGCATAGGCATCTTATAAGCAAACAAATTATCAAGGCAAGCAAAAACTAGCATATGCAAGGAAGCGGAAAGAAACAATAGCAATCTCAACATAACGAGAGGTAAATTAGTAACATGAAAATTTCTACCAGCATATTTTCCTCTCTCATAATAATTACATGTAGGATCATAAGCGAATTCAACAATATAGCTATCACATAAAATATTCTCAACATGATCCACATGCATGCAAAGTTGACACTCTTCCGAAATAGTGGGATCAACATTAACTAAAGTCATGACCTTTCCAAACCCACTTTTATCAAAAACTTCATGAGATTGAACATTCTCCAAATATGTGGGATCTAAAGTTGACATTCTTCCAAACCCACTTTCAATATTATTGCAAACATTTTAATCAATCTCATATTCATCATGGGGTTTAAATAAATTTTCAAGATCAAAAGAAGAATCACCCCAATCATGATCATTGCAACAAGTAGAGGACATAGCAAAACTAGCATCCCCAAGCTTAGGGTTTTGCATATTATTAGCACAATTGACACTAATAGATTTTATAATAGCATCATTGCAATCATGCTTTTTATTCAAAGATCTATCGTGAATTACTTCATAAAATACTTCATCACAATTTTCAGATTCACGAATTTCAAGCAAAACTTCATAAAGATAATCTAGTGCACAAAACTCACTAGCAATTGGTTCATAATAATTGGATCTCTTAAAAAGATTAGCAAGCAAATGAGGATCCATAGATCTTAGGTTCTCTGTTTAGTAATAAATAAACAACTATTCCAACCATACGAGCAAACAAGAAACGGGCAAAAAGAGGCAAATAGAGAAAGAGAGGGCGGATAGAGAGAGAGGGCGAATAAAACGGCAAGGGTGAATTGGGGGGAGAGGAAAACGAGAGGCAAATGGCAAATAATGTAATGCGGGAGATAAGGGTATGTGATGGGTACTTGGTATGTTGACTTTTGCGAAGACCTCCCCGGCAAAGACGCGAGAAATCCTTCTTGCTACCTCTTTTAGCACTGCGTTGGTTTTCCCCGAAGAGGAAGGGATGATGCAGCAAAGTAGCATAAGTATTTCCCTCAGTTTTTGAGAACCAAGGTATCAATCCAGTAGGAGGCTATGCGCGAGTCCCTCGCACCAGCACAAAACAAATAAATCCTCGCAACCAACGCAAATAGGGGTTGTCAATCCCTATAGGGCCACTTACGAGAGTGAGATCTGATAGATATTATAAGATAATATTTTTGGTATTTTTATGATAAAGATGCAAAGTAAAATAAAGGCAAAGTAAATGGAAAAGTAAATAACTAAGTAGTAGGAGATTAATATGATAAAGATAGACCCGGGGGCCATAGGTTTCACTAGTGGCTTCTCTCGAGAGCATAAGTATTCTACGGTGGGTGAACAAATTACTGTTGAGCAATTGACAGAATTGAGCATAGTTATGAGAATATCTAGGTATGATCATGTATATAGGCATCACGTCCGAGACAATTAGACCGACTCCTGCCTGCATCTACTACTATTACTCCACTCATCGACCGCTATCCAGCATGCATCTAGAGTATTAAGTTAAAAACAGAGTGAGGCCTTAAGCAAGATGACATGATGTAGAGGGATAGACTCATGCAATATGAAGAAAACCCAATCTTGTTATCCTCGATGGCAACAATACAATACGTGCCTTGCTGCCCTTACTATCACCGGGAAAGGACACCGCAAGATTGAACCCAAAGCTAAGCACTTCTCCCATTGCAAGAAAGATCAATCTAGTAGGCCAAACCAAACTAATAATTCGAAGAGACTTGCAAAGATAACCAATCATACAGAAAAGAATTCGGAGAAGATTCAAATATTATTCATAGATAGACTTGATCATAAACCCACAATTCATCGATCTCAACAAACACACCGTGTCGGTGTCAAAACCGGCGGATCTCGGGTAGGGGGTCCCGAACTGTGCGTCTAGGCCAGATGGTAACGGGAGGCAAGGGACATGAAGTTTTACCCAGGTTCGGGCCCTCTTGATGGAGGTAAAACCCTACGTCTTGCTTGATTAATATTGAAGATATGGGTGTTACAAGAGTAGATCTACCACGAGATCAGAGAGGCTAAACCCTAGAAGCTAGCCTATGGTATGATTGTATGTTGTGATTGTTGTCCTACGGACTAAAGCCCTTCGGTTTATATAGACACCGGAGAGCGTTAGGGTTACACAAGGTCGGTTACAAAGGAGGAGATATCCATATACGTATTGCCTAGCTTGCCTTCCATGCCAAGTAGAGTTCCATCCGGACACGAGACGAAGTCTTCAATCTAGTATCTTCATAGTCTAACAGTCCGGCCAATGGAGATAGTCCGGCTGTCCGGAGACCCCCTAATCCAGGACTCCCTCAGTAGCCCCTGAACCAGGCTTCAATGACGACGAGTCCGAGGCGCAGTTGTCTTCGGCATTGCAAGGCGGGTTCCTTCTCCGAATACATTACAGAAGAAGTTGAATACGAGGATAGTGTCCGCATTCCACCGCAGAGAGAATAATTTTTCCTTAGATCTAATTTGCTGGTTTATTTTGACAGTATGACATCATGTCATGGCCCGGTGATTATTCGAACCGTTTCTCTTAACCCGCTCCACACATAATGCGAGGCGGTTTCTTGACACGTCTTGCCGAAGTGGAGATCGTGTTCCCCTAATTACGGGATTCTCATTAATGCGGTTCGTGGGTAACCAAACCGTGTCTAGGACTCCTAGATTATAGGTAAGTCCTAAACGGCTACGGAGAGGACGCTTGATATTCACCCTCTTTATAAGGGGACAAGGTTTTCGCTTTTTCCCTCCCGTGCTCAACCAAACCCTTTCCCCCGCCTCGAGTTCTAACACCCAAAGCTCAGGTTAGGTGCTCCGGACCTTCAACCATGTCCGGATCCAGCCTTCAAGGCCGATGGACGCCCTCTTCCGTTACGGAAGAGGACATTAAGAAGTTGAGTGAGGCCAGATATCTGACCGCCGAAGTTTCGCATCGGCTGCCTGCTAGAGGGCAGGTCGTCCCTACTCCCGAACCCAACGAGAATGTTGTGTTCATCTCCCACTTCCTCCGAGGTCTAGGCCTCACTCTGGATCCTTTCGTCAGGGTCTTGATGTTCTATTACGGGTTAGATTTCCACGATCTAGCCCCGGACTCCTTTCTCCACATCACGACATTTATTGTCGTGTGTGAGGCCTTTCTCCGTGTTACCCCTCACTTTGGCCTGTGGCTCAAGACTTTTGAAGTAAGGCCGAAGATGATCGAGGGGCAACAAGCAGCGTGCGGAGGTGCATCAATAGGCAAGATGGCAGGAGCTCCATGGCCGAGAGGTTCCTTTTCGGAGGTGCCCGAATTATGGCAACGGGAGTGGTTTTACGTCACGGCTCCCAGAAGTACCAAGTGGGCGGCTGCCCCCGCTTTCCGCTCGGGCCCCCCACCACAACTAATGTCATGGATTAGCAGGGGTCTGAGCTGGGGTCCAGCCAAGGATGTGCCTATACTGCAAAGCCGCATCCAAGATCTCTTCCAGGGAGATTTCAATTTGGCTGTGGTAATACAAGTTATGCTAGTTCACCAAGTCCAGCCTTGCAAACTCCGGCCCCTACGCTTGTGGGAGTTCAACCCAGAGGGACCACGCGCCATTCAAAGTTTCCTCGGCCTGACGCACGAGGAGATGTACAAGTCATTCTTCGGACCTCAAGTGGAGTGTCCGGATATCACCGAGGACGTGGGCCTGAGCAGTAATCGCGCCGCCGAACAAGTAAGAAATCCTCTAGCCGAACACACTGTCTTTTATTTGAGGTTATTTTTGAGAGTTCGCCTTTTGACCAGGACTGGCTAACGAAGGAGAAGATGATTCGGTGTTTGGCCCCCCTCCCTAAGGGTTTGGAAAATCCGGTATTGGAGAAGATGCTCGAGGTCGCACCTTGCCCGGAACCCTTGAAGGAAGATACCGAGGAGGATAATACGGGTGAACGCGGGCCCCCATCGCTACCTGTTCCGACCGAGGGACCGAGCGTTTCCATGAAGGAGGACGACCGGGGGAGGAAAAGGACTACTTCCGAGGATCCGGAAGCCGAAGCCTCCAAACGGGAGAAGAAGTCTCCCACAGAGGGTCCTGCCTCGGGGGGTGCTTTTGCCGCACAAAGTCCGCGAGGGGATCTGCCCTCCAACGAGTCGTAAGTGATCCAAAATATTTTAATAGTAAGACTATGCTATATTTTTCCTCCGAGAAAACAACCACCGCATATATCTTGCAGTTCGGGCCTCAGCCCCTCTCAAATGAGTTCGTCTTCGGGGGATCTTCTTCCGGAGATGATGGAGAGCGAAATGCCTCCCCCGGACTCCTCCGCTCCAGAAGCGGGCGACCCCGAAGTGCCGTCAGGGAGGGCCTCTCCGGATCTGGTGAGGCCAGAAGATAGTTCCGTAGACCCCAAAAGTCCCCAGTGTCCGGCTCACGAAGAGAGCATACGAAAGAGTCCAGTACCACATGGTGTGCGGTCGGACGTTCTGAGGGAGTTGGTGGGGCGAGCGGCCATCTCAGAAGAGCACCATATGTTGATGGGTACGGTGATGGAGAGAATCTCGTCCACTGAAAGCGGATTACATGAAGCCTTTATGAGTCTATTGATAGGCTTTGAGATATGTGAGATAATATGTGATAGTACTGCACATGTTATAGTAGCCCTGAGACTCTGGTTGTCGTCGAGAACGGTGGCGAACAGAGGATCAATTTCCCATGCAATAACCAATCTGCTTTTATGTGCAGGTGGTGGGAGCTTCGGTGGCTAGCCGGACTAGGGAGTTTGCCCAATTAAAACGGCAACTGGATGCGGCAGATGCCGACATCGAGCTTGTTAACAAGAGACTTGACGAGGCACAGGGTAAGTGTTATTATCCGGTGAACGCCACATAGTAAGAGCAGCATAATGCCAGTATCTTTGATATGTTGTGACTGCAGATGGGGCTGCCACCGTGGAAGCCTTGCGGGCGGAACTTGCCCGAGCCAAGGAACAAGTGAGGAGTAGTAATGCGGCTGCTTTGAAGGCGGCCGAAGAGTTGAAAGCCGAGAAGGCCGCACATTGCGAAAGCCAAGAGAAGATGGCCAAGATGGCCGTAGAATTGAAAGACACTGCCGACCGTTGCCGGGTCCTTGAGAAAGAGAACCAAGCGAAGGCAACGGACCTTGAGAATGCCGCCGCGGCAGACAAAGACGCTCGTTCTGCTATGAGAGCGAAGAAGGTGGACCTGCGGGAAGCCGAGGATATTGCGGCTGGAAAACCCTTCATGTTATGGAGGAAGTTCGGAGATCCACGGTATGCCCCTCTGGATCGGCTGTGGAGCTCGACAGATGCGTATATGGATTTGGCGGCGAGCGCTGCCGATGCGGCCAAGTACTTCCAAGGTCAGACAGATCGTGAAGTGGACAAGCTGTTCTGGACGCAATTCCACATTCCAGAGCGTCCGCTTTCATTGACTGACCAGCTAGCCGAATGGGCCGAACTGAATAGGTTGTCCGGACTTGCATGAGGTCTGTTGTGGATCAATTATGGCCGGAAGGGCCTAAGCCGAACAACTATTTCAGCTTAGTGCAGCAGCTCCTTGATGCAGTGCCGCGCATTAATGCGATGAAGTGGTCGGCGTGCATAGAAGGCTCGCGGATGGCCCTTGCCCGTGTTAAAGCATACTGGGCGGAGATGGACGCTGCCACTGTTGCAGCGCAGGGTTCGGCCATAGGCCGTGTGGCTGCCGAACACTATTTTGAGGAAGTTCTTGAGGGTGCTCGTTTGATAGAGGCCCAGTGCTCGAAAAATATTATGTTTGAGTGATATGTATTCTCATTGTAAACATAATGCTTTTATAAAGTTTTTATAAGGCCGTGTCTATACTTTTGCCTGAAAGTAGTATGATGCCTCCTGTGCGGCCGTTTATGTATACATATGTATAACCTGAAAGATTGCAGCCGTCGGCTTCAACCCCCACGCATATAATGTGGAGGTGCTCGCAAAAAACGTGTGTTCACACTTAACCCAACGTCTTGGTCCTGATAAGGAGGTGATAGCGCAGCGAGCGAGGCAACCAGACTATAATGCTTGAACACTTTCACTTAGCCATAGGAGTTTGATAGTGGGGCTACTAGATAGCCCCTGGTGGCTCCGCACTCTCCCGATCGCGGGGTGCGTATATGCCTGGCCGGAAAACGACCCTTCGTTAAGGAGGAGGAATTCTAACATTCTGATAGGTCATCGAGTGGTTGACCAGTCTCACGCTATATCATGATAGTCAGTTTTCGGCTTTCTGTACTGAGGCGCTCGTCCGGATGAACCAGGGCACAATCGCAGTAGTTCTCCTGGTGCTACCTTAGCCGGTAAAGCGGAACGTAAGGCACCAAAACACAGGAGCCGGGCAAACCCACCATTTGACCAAAGACAATGATTCGGAGCTGATGCATATAAGGCCGAACTCGCGACGCCGAACACTCCCTAAGGTATTCGGTCCTTATGGTATAAACCGGGCCGAAATAGTGCCGCTTGTAAGAAGCCCCTTGTGTCCAGGTACGTGCATTATTCTGACGTGGCCACATGCCAAGACATCAGCATCCTTCTCAATGGTGCTGAGAATTCGGTGGATATGTATCAACAAGAGACAGTAAAAAAGGTTTACACAGGGTCTTAATCTAAAAAGAATCCTTGGAGCGGGTCCCTGCTGCATGTCTGCGCCTGTGTCTCCATTGTGCCGTATCTTGGACGGGTGTAGCACGATGATTATCTGTAGAAGGGAGGAGCTTAGGTAAAAAAACTGTCGTGCAAAAAGTAGTTTTTAAATAAACCATGTATAATTCAAAGTGAGTAAGAATTGCCACTTGTCTGCGCACGTTGAGCCCCTTGTATTGTAATAGGGGTGTGATCATTGATCCGGTATAAATTGCATATAGCTGCACCAGACTCGTCTAACCGTGTCCGAGGTCGTGACGACTTGCTAAATATGTTAGTTGGTGAGGCCGTTTTTAGTGTGCAGCTGTCAAGGCAGCCACACGCTCTTCGGCGCGCAGGAATTGCTTAACATTTCCGTTCACTATAATGATGCCACGTGGACCGGGCATCTTGAGTGTGAGGGAAGCGTAGTGTGGTATTGCATTAAAGCGAGCGAAAGCTTCGCGTCCGAGTAGTGCTTGATAGCCACTTTGGAACGGAGCGATGTGGAAGGTTAGATGTTCGCTACGAGAGTTATCGGGGAGGCCGAATATAACTTTTAGTAGCAGGGAGATCGTGCAACGAGCCCCTGGGCCTGGCATTACTCCTTTAAAGGTAATATTGCTATGGCGAATTTTTGTTGGGTCTATCCCCATTTCGCGGATTGTATCCTGGTATATCAGGTTTAGGCTACTGCCACCGTCCATCAGGACTTGTGCGAGGCGGTATCCGTCAATTATTGGGTCTAATACCAGGGCAGCCCATCCTGCACGCCGGATACTTGCTGAGTAATCACGATGGTAGAAAGTGATCGGTTGAGACGACCAGTGGCAGGACTCCGCGGTGATAGGCCTTCGGGCGTATTTTTCTAGGAGTGCCGTCTTGTTTCTTCCATTGATCACGTGCAACACGTTTACTGTTTTGACCTCTGGTGGAAATTTCTTTTGTTCCCCAGCGTCTCCCTTGAGAGGCTCATCCTCATCTTCGCTTGGTGTATCCTCCCCCTTGTGTACGGTGTTGAGCTTGCCGGACTGCTTGAAGACCCAACATTCTCTATGGGTATGATTGGCTGGTTTGCTAGGGGTGCTATGGACCTGACATATTTGGTCCAGAATTTTATTCAGGCTAGACAATTCATCTCTGGCGCCTTTAGAGGGCGGCTTCTGACCTGGCCGAGAGCTTTTGAATCCGGCGTTTACTGCCGTGTTCTTCGTGCTGTCTCCTTTGTTCCGGCATTTGTTATTGCTATTGTGCTGTGATTTCCCGTTTCCATCTCTAACTTCGGATGTACTGGGGTCGCTGGTGCTGCATCTGGCTAGCCAGCTATCCTCACCCGCGCAAAAGCGGGTCATGAGGCTTGTTAATGCTGCCATCATTCTCGGCTTTTCTTGGCTGAGGTGTCGGGCAAGCCATTCGTCACGGACGCTGTGCTTAAAAGCTGCCAAGGCTTCGGTGTCCGGACAGTCGATAATTTGGTTCTTTTTAGTAAGAAACCTGTTCCAAAGCTTTCGGGCCGACTCTCCGGGCTGTTGAGTTATATGACTCAAATCATCCACGTCCGGAGGTCAGACATAAGTCCCTTGAAAGTTTGCCCGAAAAGCGTCTTCGAGCTCTGCCCAGCTTCCAATGGAATTTTTGGGGAGGCCTTTGAGCCAGTGACGGGCTGGCCCCTTGAGTTTGAGTGGTAAGTATTTGATGGCGTGGAGATCATCTCCTCGAGCCATATGGATGTGGAGGATATAGTCCTCGATCCAGACCCCAGGGTCTGTTGTTCCGTCGTATGCCTCTATGTTTACAGGTTTGAATCCCTCTGGAAATTCATGATCCAGCACCTCATCGGTGAAACATAGGGGGTGTGCGGCACCCCTGTATCTGGGTGTACCGCGTTGTTCGGATGTTATATCGTTTGCTGGGGTGTGCTTGCGTGGTCCATAGATGGATCTGGTTGCGCTGTCCTTTTGGTGCAAGCCCCCGCATGAATCGCGTATTGTCTTGTGAGTGGCATTATTTGCCGCTCTATGTTGGCCGTAAGGTCGTCTATCCGGCTAGGTGGCTGTTTTGATTTTTGGTTATGAGGGGTCTGAGGCCTCCTCATCGAATTCAGGTAGCAACTTCCGATTTGGGTAGCTCTTGGTGGGGCGATTGTCGCCGTACTTCGCTGCCGTGTTGAGTATTTTACTCCATCTGATTTGGAGTGTGTCCTACGCAGCCTTGAGCCTTTGCTTCTTCTTTTTTAGGCTCCTCGTGGTGTCAACAAGCCTTTGACGGGCATTCTGCTGCTCCGGGTGCCTGTCCGCGTTGTGTCGTCCGGACTATTATCTTTGACAAAATTGGTTTGTTTGGTTTGATTCTCCGTATTGCCATGGTCCGGCAGTGACTCGCCCTGCTCCAACACTGGGTCTGTGTGATGGTTATTTCTGGCGAGGCGGGATTTGGGGCGGCGCTTGCGCCGCCGCTTTGACTGCTTCTCGAGGGAACAAGCCTTCGGTGCGTCCTTCCGTTCCTCGTCGTCTTCTTTTGGTGTGTCCACCATGTATACGTCATATGATGAAGTGGATGTCCAGCGCCCTGTGGGCGGTGGTTCATATTCGCCTCTAGCATCGTTGTCCATACCGTCGATGTCTGCGGAGTCGAAGTCGAGCATGTCGGTTAAATCATCGAAAGTGGCTACAAAGTGGGTGGTGGGTGGGCGTCGAATTTCTTCGTCGTCCGTATCCCAATCCTGTTGGCCGTAATCTGGCCAGGGCTCTCCTGACAAAGAGAGAGACCTCAGTGAATTCGGAATGTCGCCAAAGGGCGAGTGCTGAAAGATATCCACGGCGGTGAATTCCATGATCGGCGCCCAATCGGATTCGATTGGTAGGGGCGCGGATGGTTCGGCTTCCAGAAGAGAGTCTGGCACCTTGGAGTCACGGGCTACATGGAGATTTGCGCTAGTGTTCGGCTCGATCACCGTTGAGACTGCCACCCCCGAGGTGGCGTTTAACCACCCGTCCTCGATTGGCACAGTTGTCTCCGAACTAAGGGTCGGAGTTGATGCGGGCGCGGCTTCCGGGTTACTGTTCGGCGGTAGAGCTAGGTCATACCCACCGCGACAGTGGGGCGCGTCTGGCTGTGGCTCGAATCCGTCGAAGATCAAGTCCCCACGGATGTTGGCCGTGTAATTCAAACTTTGAAATCTGACCTGACAGCCAGGGGCATAGCTTTCAATCTGCTCCAGATGGCCAAGCGAATTAGCCCGCAGTGCAAAGCCGCCGAATAGGGAGATCTGTCCGGGGAGAAAAGTCTCACCCTGGACCACATCGCTATCAATGATAGTAGGAGCCATCAAGCCTAACGGTGACGACACAGAGGAACTCTCAATGAAAGCACCAATGTCGGTGTCAAAACCGGCGGATCTCGGGTAGGGGGTTGATGTCTACTACACAACCTTCTTCTTGTAGACGTTGTTGGGCCTCCAAGTGTAGAGGTTTGTAGGACAGTAGCAAATTTCCCTCAAGTGGATGACCTAAGGTTTATCAATCCATAGGAGGCGTAGGATGAAGATGGTCTCTCTCAAGCAACCCTGCAACCAAATAACAAAGAGTCTCTTGTGTCCCCAACACACCCAATACAATGGTAAATTGTATAGGTGCACTAGTTCAGCGAAGAGATGGTGATACAAGTGGTATATGGATGGTAGATAAAGGTTTTTATAATATGAAAATATAAAAACAGTAAGGTAACTAATGATAAAAGTGAGCACAAACGGTATTGCAATGCGTTGAAACAAGGCGTAGGGTTCATACTTTCACTAGTGCAAGTTCCCTCAACAATAATAACAGAATTGGATCATATAACTATCCCTCAACATGCAACAAAGAGTCACTCCAAAGTCACTAATAGCGGAGAACGAACGAAGAGATTATGGTAGGGTACGAAACCACCTCAAAGTTATTCTTTCCAATCAATCCGTTGGGCTATTCCTATAAGTGTCACAAACAGCCCTAGAGTTCGTACTAGAATAACACCTTAAGACACAAATCAATCAAAACCCTAATGTCACCTAGATACTCCAATGTCACCTCAAGTATCCGTGGGTATGATTATACGATATGCATCACACAATCTCAGATTCATCTATTCAACCAACACAAAGGACCTCAAAGAGTGCCCCAAAGCTCTACTGGAGAATCACGACGAAAACATGTGCCAACCCCTATGCATAGGTTCATGGGCGGAACCCGCAAGTTTATCACCAAAACAGACATCAAGTGAATCACGTGATATCCCATTGTCACCACAGATACGCACGGCAAGACATACATCAAGTGTTCTCAAATCTTTAAAGACTCAATCCGATAAGATTACTTCAAAGGGGAGACTCAATTCATTACAAGAGAGAAGAGGGGGAGGAGTAACATAAGATCCAACTATAATAGCAAAGCTCGCGATACATCAAGATCGTAACATCTCAAGAACACGAGAGAGAGAGATCAAACACATAGCTACTGGTACATACCCTCAGCCCCGAGGGAGAACTACTCCCTCCTCATCATGGAGAGCACCGGGATGATGAAGATGGCCACTGGAGAAGGATTTCCCCCTCCGACAGGGTGCCGGAATTGGTCTAGATTGGTTTTCGGTGGCTACGGAGGCTTCTGGCGGCGGAACTCCCGATCTATTGTGCTCTACGATGTTTTTAGGGTATATGGAGATATATAGGCGGAAGAAGCACGTCGGTGGAGCTCCGGCCCATGAGGCAGGGGGCGCGCCCTCCACCCTCATGACCTCCCCGGAAACTTCTTGGAGTAGGGTCCAATTCTCCTGGATCACGTTCGGTGAGAAGATCACGTTCCCGAAGGTTTCATTCCGTTTGGACTCCGTTTGATATTCTGTTTCCTCGAAATACTGAAATAGGCAAAAAACAACAATTCTGGGCTGGGCCTCCGGTTAATAGGTTAGTCCCAAAAATAATATAAAAGTGGAAAATAAAGCCCAATATAGTCCAAAACAGTAGATAAAGTAGCATGGAGCAATCAAAAATTATAGATACATTGGAGACGTATCAGGCATCCCCAAGCTTAATTCCTGCTCGTCCTCGAGTAGGTAAATGATAAAAAGAGAATTTTTGATGCGGAGTGATACTTTGGCATAATTTCAATGTAAATATTCTTAATCATGGTATGAATATTCAGATCCGAAAGGTTCAAGACAAAAGTTCATATTGACATAAAAATGATAATACTTCAAGCATATTAATCAAACAGTTATGTCATCTCAAAATAACATGGACAAAGGAAGTTCATCCCTACAAAATCATATAGTCTGGCTATGCTCCATCTTCACCACACAAAATATTTAAATCATGCACAACCCCGATGACAAGCCAAGCAATTGTTTCATACTTTTGATGTTCTCAAACTTTTTCAATCTTCACGCAATACATGAGCGTGAGCCATGGACATAGCACTATAGGTGGAATAGAATGGTGGTTGTGGAGAAGACAAAAAGGAGAAGATAGTCTCACATCAACTAGGCGTATCAACGGGCTATGGAGATGCCCATCAATAGATATCAATGTGAGTGAGTAGGGATTGCCATGCAACGGATGCACTAGAGCTATAAGTGTATGAAAGCTCAACAAAAGAAACTAAGTGGGTGTGCATCCAACTCGCTTGCTCACGAAGACCTAGGGCAATTTGAGGAAGCCCATCATTGGAATATACAAGCCAAGTTCTATAATGAAAGATTCCCACTAGTATATGAAAGTGACAACATAGGAGACTCTCTATCATGAAGATCATGGTGCTACTTTGAAGCACAAGTGTGGAAAAATGATAGTAGCATTGTCCCTTTTATTTTTTTATTTTATTTTTTATTTGGCCTTTCTCTTTTTTTATTCGGCCTTTATTTTTTATTTGGACTTTCTTTTCATGGCCTTTCTCTTTTTTTGGGACAATGCTCTATTGAATGATGATCATCACACTTCTATTTATTTACAACTCAATGATACAACTCGATACTAGAACAAAGATGACTCTATATGAATGCCTCCGGTGGTGTACCGGGATTGCGATGAATCAAGTGTGACATGTATGAAAAATTATGAACGGTGGCTTTGCCACAAATACGATGTCAACTACATGATCATTCAAAGCAATATGACAATGATGAAGCATTTCATAATAACGGAACGGTGGAAAGTTGCATGGCAATATATCTCGGAATGGCTATGGAAATGCCATAATAGGTAGGTATGGTGGCTGTTTTGAGGAAGGTATATGGTGGGTTTATGGTACCGGCGAAAGTTGCGCGGTACTAGAGAGGCTAGCAAAGGTGGAAGGGTGAGAGTGCGTATAATCCATGGGCTCAACATTAGTCATGAAGAACTCACATACTTATTGCAAAAATCTATTAGTTATCGAAACAAAGTATTATGCGCATGCTCCTAGGGGGATAGATTGGTAGGAAAAGACCATCGCTCATCCCCGACCGCCACTCATAAGGAAGACAATCAATAAATAAATCATGCTCCGACTTCATCACATAACGGTTCATCATACGTGCATGCTACGGGAATCACAAACTTCAACACAAGTATTTCTCAAATTCACAACTACCCACTAGCATGACTCTAATATCACCGCCTCCATATCTCAAAACAATTATCAAGAATCAAACTTCTCATAGCATTCAACACACTCATAAGAGAATTTTATTATTCGTTTTGTATACCTAGCATATTAGGATTTTTTAAGAAAATTACCATGCTATTTAAGACTCTCAAAATAATCTAAGTGAAGCACTAGAGAAAATGACAAACTACCCCGAGAGATATATGTGAAGATCAATGAGTAGTCGAATAATTATGCAACTATGTGAAGAATCTCTAACATTTAATAATTTCAGATCTTGGTATTTTATTCAAACAGCAAGCAAAGCAAAATAAAATGACATCTAAGAATAGCAAACATCATGTGAAGAAGCAAAAACTTAGGGTCAACCGATACTAACTGATAGTTGTTGAAGAAGAAAGGTGGGATGCCAACCGGGGCATCCCCAAGCTTAGACGCTTGAGACTTCTTGAAATATTATCTTGGTGTGCCTTGGGCATCCCCAAGCTTGAGCTTTTCTGTCTCCTTAATTCCTCTCATATCACGGGCTCCCTAAATCTCAAAAGCTTCATCCACACAAAACTCAACAATGACTCGTGAGATAAGTTAGTATAAACCATTGCAAAAACCTTGTCATACTCTACTGTAGAAAATCACTAAAATTATTATTCAACATTGCATACTAAATGCCTCTGCACATTTAATAGTCCTATCCTCAAATAGAATCATTAAAGAAGCAAACATATGCAAACAATGCAAACATAACAGCAATCTGCCTAAACAGGATAGTCTGTAAAGAATGCTGCAACATCCATACTTCCCTAGCTCCAAAAATTATGAAATAAAATTCCCACTGTAGTAAATTTATCAGAGCTTAATATGCAAAAGGTTTCAACATTTTATCACATTCTGAATTTTCTAGGGAATTATCGCAACAGCGGTAAACTTTCTGTTTTCAAACAGCAACATGTGGACTTCTAGAATAGGCATAGTAAAGACTATCAATGCCACTTTTATTGAAATAAAGGATGCAAAACATTTTTCTAAATAACAGCACGCAAATCTTAACAAAATAAATTGACGCTCCAAGCAAAACACATATCATGTGGTGAATAAAAATATAGCTCCAAGTAAAGTTACCGATGAACGAAGACGAAAGAGGGGATGCCTTCCGGGGCATCCCCAAGCTTAGGCTCTTGGTTGTCCTTGAATATTACCTTGGGATGCCTTGGGCATCCCCAAGCCTAGGATCTTGCCACTCCTTATTCCATAGTCCATCGAATCCTTACCCAAAACTTGAAAACTTCACAACACAAAACTTAACAGAAAACTCGTAAGCTCCGTTAGTATAAGAAAATAAATCACCACTTCAAGGTACTTTAATGAACTCATTCTTTATTTATATTGGTGTTAAACCTACTGTATTCCAACTTCTCTATGGTTTATAAACTATTTTACTAGCCATAGATTCATCAAAATAAGTAAACAACACATGAAAAACAGAATCTGTCAAGAACAGAACAGTCTGTAGTAATCTGGATCAAACGTATACTTCTGGAACTCATAAAATTCTAAAATAAATTGCTGGACCTGAGTAATTTATATATTAATCATCTGCAAAAAGAACTAACTAAATATCACTCTCCAATAAAAAATGGCAGCAATTCTCGTGAGCGCTCAAGTTTCTGTTTTTTACAGCATGATCAACAAGACTTTCCCCAAGTCTTCCCAACGGTTCTACTTGGCACAAGCACTAATTTAAAACATAAAACTACATCTAAACAGAGGATATATGAATTATTTATTACTAAACAGTAGCAAAAAGTAAGGAACAAAAATAAAGTTTGGTTGCCTCCCAACAAGCGCTATCGTTTAACGCCACTAGCTAGGCATGATGATTTCATTGATGCTCACATAAAAGATAAGAATTGAAACATAAAGAGAGCATCATGAAGAATATGACTATCACATTTAAGTCTAACCTACTTCCTATGCATAGGGATTTTGTGAGCAAACAACTTAAGGGAACAATAATCAACTTGCATAGGAAGGTAAAACAAGCATAACTTCAAAATTTTAAGCACATAGAGAGGAAACTTGATATTATGGCAATTCCTACAAGCATATGTTTCTCCCTCATAATAATTTTCAGTAGCATCATGAATGAATTCAACAATATAACCAGCACCTAAAGCATTCTTCTCATGATCTACAAGCATAGAAAATTTACTACTCTCCACACAAGCAAAATTCTTCTCATGAATAATAGTGGGAGCAAACTCAACAAAATAACTATCATGTGATTGAAAATTAAGATCAAGATGACAAGTTTCATGGTTATCATTATTCTTTAAAGCATACGTGTCATCACAATAATCATCATAGATAGGAGGCATGCTTTCATCATAATAAATTTGCTCATCATTACTTGGGGGGCAAAAAATACCATCTTCATCCAACATAGCTTCCCCAAGCTTGTGGCTTTGCATATCACTAGCATCATGGATATTCAAGGAATTCATACTAACAACATTGAAATCATGCTCATCATTCAAATACTTAGTGCCAAACATTTTATAGATTTCTTCTTCTAGCACTTGAGCACAATTATCCTTTCCATCATACTCACGAAAGATATTAAAAAGGTGAAGCGTATGAGACAAACTCAATTCCATTTTTTATAGTTTTCTTTTATAAACTAAACTAGTGATAAAACAAGAAACTAAAAGACTCGATTGCAAGATCTAAAGATATACCTTCAAGCACTCACCTCCCCGGCAACGGCGCCAGAAAAGAGCTTGATGTCTACTACACAACCTTCTTCTTGTAGACGTTGTTGGGCCTCCAAGTGTAGAGGTTTGTAGGACAGTAGCAAATTTCCCTCAAGTGGATGACCTAAGGTTTATCAATCCATAGGAGGTGTAGGATGAAGATGGTCTCTCTCAAGCAACCCTGCAACCAAATAACAAAGAGTCTCTTGTGTCCCCAACACACCCAATACAATGGTAAATTGTATAGGTGCACTAGTTCGGCGAAGAGATGGTGATACGAGTGGTATATGGATGGTAGATAAAGGTATTTGTAATCTGAAAATATAAAAACAGCAAGGTAACGAATGATAAAAGTGAGCGTAAATGGTATTGCAATGCGTTGAAACAAGGCCTAGGGTTCATACTTTCACTAGTGTAACTCCTCTCAACAATACTAACATAATTGGATCATAAAACTATCCCTCAACATGCAGCAAAGAGTCACTCCAAAGTCACTAATAGCGAAGAACGAACGAAGAGATTATGGTAGGGTACGAAACCACCTCAAAGTTATTCTTTCCAATCAATCCGTTGGGCTATTCCTATAAGTGTCACAAACAGCCCTAGAGTTCGTACTAGAATAACACCTTAAGACACAAATCAATCAAAACCCTAATGTCACCTAGATACTCCAATGTCACCTCAAGTATCCGTGGGTATGATTATACGATATGCATCACACAATCTCAGATTCATCTATTCAACCAACACAAAGGACCTCAAAGAGTGCCCCAAAGCTCTACCGGAGAATCACGACGAAAACGTGTGCCAACCCCTATGCATAGGTTCATGGGCGGAACCCGCAAGTTGATCACCAAAACATACATCAAGTGAATCACGTGATATCCCATTGTCACCACAGATACGCACGGCAAGACATACATCAAGTGTTCTCAAATCTTTAAAGACTCAATGCGATAAGATTACTTCAAAGGGGAAACTCAATTCATTACAAGAGAGAAGAGGGGGAGGAGAAACATAAGATCCAACTATAATACCAAAGCTCGCGATACATCAAGATTGTAACATCTCAAGAACACGAGAGAGAGAGATCAAACACATAGCTACTGGTACATACCCTCAGCCCCGAGGGAGAACTACTCCCTCCTCGTCATGCATGAACCATGGATATAGCACTATAGGTGGAATAGAGTGGTGGTTGTGGAGAAGACAAAAAGGGGAAGATAGTCTCACATCAACTAGGCGTATCAACGGGATATGGACATGCCCATCAATAGATATCAATGTGAGTGAGTAGGGATTGCCATGCAACGGATGCACTAGAGCTATAAGTATATGAAAGCTCAAAAAGAAACTAAGTGGGTGTGCATCTAACTTGCTTGCTCATGAAGACCTAGGGCAATTTTGAGGAAGCCCATCATTGGAATATACAAGCCAAGTTCTATAATGAAAAATTCCCACTAGTATATGAAAGTGATAACATGAGAGACTCTCTACTATGAAGATCATGGTGCTACTTTGAAGCACAAGTGTGGTAAAAGGATAGTAACATTGTCCCTTCTCTCTTTTTCTCTCATTTTTTTATTATTTTTGGGCCTTTTCTCTTTTTGGGCCTCTTTTCTTTCTCTTTTTTTTTTCGTCCGGAGTCTCATCCCGACTTGTGGGGGAATCATAGTCTCCATCATCCTTTCCTCACTGGGACAATGCTCAAATAATGATGATCATCACACTTTTATTTTTCTTACAACTCAACAATTACAACTCGATACTTAGAACAAAATATGACTCTATGTGAATGCCTCCGGCGGTGTAGCGGGATATGCAATGATGCATGAGTGAAAAGTATGAAAGAATTATGAACGGTGGCTTTGCCACAAATACTATGTCAACTACATGATCATGCTAAGCAATATGACAATGATGGAGTGTGTCATAATAAATGGAACGGTGGAAAGTTGCATGGCAATATATCTCGGAATGGCTATGGAAATGCCATAATAGGTAGGTATGGTGGCTGTTTTGAGGAAGGTATATGGTGGGTGTATGATACCGGTGAAAGGTGCGCGGTATTAGAGAGGCTAGCAAAGGTGGAAGGGTGGGAGTGCTTATAATACATGGACTCAACATTAGTCATAAAGAACTCATGTAATTATTGCAAAAATCTACAAGTCATCAAAGCAAAGTATTACGCGCATGCTCCTAGGGGGATAGATTGGTAGGAAAAGACCATCGCTCGTCCCCGACCGCCACTCATAAGGCAGACAATCAATAAATAAATCATGCTCCGACTTCATCACATAACGGTTCACCATACGTGCATGCTACGGGAATCACAAGATTCAACACAAGTATTTCTCAAATTCACAACTACTCAACTAGAATGACTTTAATATCACCATCTCCATATCTCAAAACAATTATCAAGTATCAAACTTCTCATAGTATTCAACACACTCATAAGAGAGTTTTACTATTAATCTTGCATACCAACCATATTAGGATTTTAAGAAAATTACCATGCTATTAAGACTCTCAAAATAATCTAAGTGAAGCACGAGAGATCACTAGTTTCTATAAAACAAATCCACCACCGTGCTCTAAAAGATATAAGTGAAGCACTAGAGCAAAATTATATAACTCAAAAGATATAAGCGAAGCACATAGAGTATTCTAACAAATTCCAAATCATGTATGGCTCTCTCAAAAGGTGTGTACAGCAAGGATTATTGTGGTAAACTAATAAGCAAAGACTCAAATCATACAAGATGCTCCAAGTAAAACACATATCATGTGGTAAATAAAAATATAGCTCCAAGTAAAGTTACCGATAGAAGTAGACGAAAGAGGGGATGCCTTCCGGGGCATCCCCAAGCTTTGGATTTTAGGTGTCCTTATATTATCTTGCGGGTGCCATGGGCATCCCAAATCTTAGGCTCTTGCCACTCCTTGTTCCATAATCCATCAAATCTTTACCCAAAACTTGAAAACTTCACAACACAAAACTTAAAGTAGAAAATCTCGTGAGCTCCGTTAGCGAAAGAAAACAAAAGACCACTTCAAGGTACTGTAATGAACACATTCTTTATTTATATGGGAGTTATACCTACTGTATTCCAACTTCTCTATGGTTTATAAACTAATTTACTAGCCATAGATTCATCAAAATAAGCAAACAACACACGCACAACAGAATCTGTCAAAAACAGAACAGTCTGTAGTAATCTGTAGCTAGCGCAAGATCTGGAACCCCAAAAATTCTAAAATAAATTGCTGGACGTTAGGAATTTATCTATTAATTATCTGCAAAAATAATTAACTAAATAGCACTTTCCAAATAAAAATGACAGCAGTTCTCGTGAGCGCTAAAGTTTCTGTTTTTTACAGCAAGTTCAACAAGACTTTCCCCAAGTCTTCCCAACGGTTCTACTTGGCACAAACACTAATTAAGCACAAAAAACACAAACAAAACAGAGGCTAAATAATTTATTTATTAAATAACAGCAAGGAATAATATTGGGTTGTCTCCCAACAAGCGCTTTTCTTTAAAGCCTTATAGCTAGGCATTGATAATTTTAATGATACTCACATGAAAGACAAGAATTGAAGCACAAAAGGAGCATCATAAAGCATGTGACAAATACATCTAAGTCTAACATACTTCCTATGCATAGGCATCTTATAAGCAAACAAATTATCAAGGCAAGCAAAAACTAGCATATGCAAGGAAGCGGAAAGAAACAATAGCAATCTCAACATAACGAGAGGTAAATTAGTAACATGAAAATTTCTACCAGCATATTTTCCTCTCTCATAATAATTACATGTAGGATCATAAGCGAATTCAACAATATAGCTATCACATAAAATATTCTCAACATGATCCACATGCATGCAAAGTTGACACTCTTCCGAAATAGTGGGATCAACATTAACTAAAGTCATGACCTTTCCAAACCCACTTTTATCAAAAACTTCATGAGATTGAACATTCTCCAAATATGTGGGATCTAAAGTTGACATTCTTCCAAACCCACTTTCAATATTATTGCAAACATTTTAATCAATCTCATATTCATCATGGGGTTTAAATAAATTTTCAAGATCAAAAGAAGAATCACCCCAATCATGATCATTGCAACAAGTAGAGGACATAGCAAAACTAGCATCCCCAAGCTTAGGGTTTTGCATATTATTAGCACAATTGACACTAATAGATTTTATAATAGCATCATTGCAATCATGCTTTTTATTCAAAGATCTATCGTGAATTACTTCATAAAATACTTCATCACAATTTTCAGATTCACGAATTTCAAGCAAAACTTCATAAAGATAATCTAGTGCACAAAACTCACTAGCAATTGGTTCATAATAATTGGATCTCTTAAAAAGATTAGCAAGCAAATGAGGATCCATAGATCTTAGGTTCTCTGTTTAGTAATAAATAAACAACTATTCCAACCATACGAGCAAACAAGAAACGGGCAAAAAGAGGCAAATAGAGAAAGAGAGGGCGGATAGAGAGAGAGGGCGAATAAAACGGCAAGGGTGAATTGGGGGGAGAGGAAAACGAGAGGCAAATGGCAAATAATGTAATGCGGGAGATAAGGGTATGTGATGGGTACTTGGTATGTTGACTTTTGCGAAGACCTCCCCGGCAAAGACGCGAGAAATCCTTCTTGCTACCTCTTTTAGCACTGCGTTGGTTTTCCCCGAAGAGGAAGGGATGATGCAGCAAAGTAGCATAAGTATTTCCCTCAGTTTTTGAGAACCAAGGTATCAATCCAGTAGGAGGCTATGCGCGAGTCCCTCGCACCAGCACAAAACAAATAAATCCTCGCAACCAACGCAAATAGGGGTTGTCAATCCCTATAGGGCCACTTACGAGAGTGAGATCTGATAGATATTATAAGATAATATTTTTGGTATTTTTATGATAAAGATGCAAAGTAAAATAAAGGCAAAGTAAATGGAAAAGTAAATAACTAAGTAGTAGGAGATTAATATGATAAAGATAGACCCGGGGGCCATAGGTTTCACTAGTGGCTTCTCTCGAGAGCATAAGTATTCTACGGTGGGTGAACAAATTACTGTTGAGCAATTGACAGAATTGAGCATAGTTATGAGAATATCTAGGTATGATCATGTATATAGGCATCACGTCCGAGACAATTAGACCGACTCCTGCCTGCATCTACTACTATTACTCCACTCATCGACCGCTATCCAGCATGCATCTAGAGTATTAAGTTAAAAACAGAGTGAGGCCTTAAGCAAGATGACATGATGTAGAGGGATAGACTCATGCAATATGAAGAAAACCCAATCTTGTTATCCTCGATGGCAACAATACAATACGTGCCTTGCTGCCCTTACTATCACCGGGAAAGGACACCGCAAGATTGAACCCAAAGCTAAGCACTTCTCCCATTGCAAGAAAGATCAATCTAGTAGGCCAAACCAAACTAATAATTCAAAGAGACTTGCAAAGATAACCAATCATACAGAAAAGAATTCGGAGAAGATTCAAATATTATTCATAGATAGACTTGATCATAAACCCACAATTCATCGATCTCAACAAACACACCGTGTCGGTGTCAAAACCGGCGGATCTCGGGTAGGGGGTCCCGAACTGTGCGTCTAGGCCAGATGGTAACGGGAGGCAAGGGACATGAAGTTTTACCCAGGTTCGGGCCCTCTTGATGGAGGTAAAACCCTACGTCTTGCTTGATTAATATTGAAGATATGGGTGTTACAAGAGTAGATCTACCACGAGATCAGAGAGGCTAAACCCTAGAAGCTAGCCTATGGTATGATTGTATGTTGTGATTGTTGTCCTACGGACTAAAGCCCTTCGGTTTATATAGACACCGGAGAGCGTTAGGGTTACACAAGGTCGGTTACAAAGGAGGAGATATCCATATACGTATTGCCTAGCTTGCCTTCCACGCCAAGTAGAGTTCCATCCGGACACGAGACGAAGTCTTCAATCTAGTATCTTCATAGTCTAACAGTCCGGCTGTCCGGAGACCCCCTAATCCATGACTCCCTCACACCGCAAAAAAAAGATTACATCGAATAGATCTCCACAAGAGAGGGGGAGAACATTGTATTGAGATCCAAAAAGAGAGAATAAGCCATCTAGCTACTAACTATGGACCCGTAGGTCTGAAGTGAACTACTCACACTTCATCGGAGAGGCTATGGTGTTGATGTAGAAGCCCTCCGTGATCGATGCCCCCTCCGGTGGAGCTCCGGAACAGGCCCCAAGATGGGATCTCATGGATACAGAAAGTTACGGCGGTGGAATTAGGGTTTTGGCTCCTGTTCTGATCGTTTGGGGGTACGTGGATATATATAGGAGGAGGGAGTACGTCGGTGGAGCAACAGGGGGCCCACGAGGGCGGAGGGCACGCTTGGGGGGCAGGCGTGCCCCCTACCTCATGGCCTCCTGTTAGTTGGCTTGACGTAGGGTCCAAGTTTCCTGAGTTGTATTCGGTGATAAAATCACGTTCCCGAAGGTTTCATTCCGTTTGGACTCCGTTTGATATTCCTTTTCTTTGAAACCCTAAAACAGGCAAAAGACAGCAATTCTGGGCCGGGCCTCCGGTTAATAGGTTAGTCCCAAAAATAATGTAAAAGTGGATAATAAAGCCCAATAATGCCCAAAACAGTAGATAATATAGCATGGAGCAATCAAAAATTATAGATACGTTGGAGACGTACCAGCTTCTACGATACTTTGTTCCACTTGATGTTGAGCGTATCTTGTGCGACCTTGAGCCTTTGCTTCTATTTCTTGAGGCTTCTTGATGTGGCAGTAAGCCTTCAGCGGAGTTTTTCTTGCTCCAAGTGTGTTGCCGGGATGATGGGTGCATCATCGTCCGGACTGTTTTCTTCCCTAGATGGGAATTGATGATGCTTATCTTTGGCGTCATCGTGTTCGGACGTCGGATCCGTACTATGTTTGCTGTTTGCATCTTGATCGTTTTCTGCTGCCGGGGTGGTGCAGTTGTCGTCTTTTCCAGAGTTGCGTGGACTATTGTTATCGCTGTTTTTGCTATGGCGGGACTTAGGGCGGCACCGCTGATGTCGGCGCTTGGGTTGCTTCTTGGAGGGGTCATCCTCTGCTTTCTCATCACCATTGGCTTCGTTGGGGGTGTCCACCATGTACATGTCATCTAATGAAGTAGCGGCCCAGCGCCCTGTGGGCGGTGGTTCCGGTTCATCTCCGGCTTCGTCGTCCATACCGTCGAAGTCCTCGGAGCCGAAGTCGAGCATGTCGGTTAAGTTGTCGACAGTGGCTACTAAGTGGGTGGTGGGTGGGCGGCGAATTTCTTCGTCGTCCGCATCCCATTCTGGCCGGACATAGTTTAGCCAAGGTTCTCCTGACAGGGAGAGAGACCTTAATGAATTTAGCACATCTCCAAAAGGTGAGTGCTAAAAGATATCCGCGGAGGTGAACTCCATGATCGGCGCCCAGTCGGACTCGACGGGCACGGATACGAGCGGCTCGGTGTCGGTGCGGAACGACACCTATGGGATCACAAGAATCCCTACTACGGTTAGCGGGGCGCGGGGTCGTGGGAAGAGAGGATCTAACAGGTAGCCCACAATTTGTTTACCCAGGTTCGGGCCGCAAGGATGTGTACAACCCTACTCCTGCTTTGGTGGATTGTATATCGGTGTTCTTGAGCTAGCTATGGGGCGTGAGGAGCTCCAAAAAGCCGAATCCTCCTCCTGGTCGCCTCGGGCCTCCTTTTATAGAAAAAAGGGGATGCCACAGTGGCACACAGGAGGTGGAAAGGGTACAGCGATGCGAGGTTATCCCTCGCATTACATGACAAGGCACATTTAATGCGTCTTGCTTAGGTGTCCTTGCTTTATCGGGGACGGGGGAGAAACCTGTCTCGTCCGTCGCCGCTCCTTCTTGCGTCGACACGCGCCCTGGCCAGCGATGCCTGCGATGCCACGTAGGTAGACAGGCAGCTGAGGTGGCGCAGTGGTGGGTCTTCACGAACATCTGCATGCCGCCACGCAGGTGCCTGCCCAGCTGGTTGGGTCGGCAGCTGCATGCATGCGGTGGTGGAGGTTTAGTCGGCGTGGGCCTGATGGTGGCCCTATGAGTGTCCTCGGCAAGGGCCTTGCCGGGGCCCCGGCAAGGGTCTTGCCGAGGCGCCTGCTGTCATCCCTGGCAAGGCGCTTGCCGGGGGCCTTGTGGTCTTCCTCGGCTGGGATCCCGCCAAGGGTTGTCGTCTCCTTAGTGCATATCTGATCTTGAATGTCTTCACGAAGATCTGCATGCCGCCACGGGGATGTCTCCTGAATCCTTGCCCTTTGGGGGTAGTGGACTCAAGGGTGACTTGCTCCGTAGGCGCGGGACGAGTTGCCGCGGCAACGGTCTTGCCGGGGCTGCTAGAACTGTCCCCCGGCAAGGATCTTGCCGGGGGAGTCCGCTTCGTTCCCTTTGCTCTTCGTGGTCTTGGCCTTGGTGTCGTTCTAGTTCTCTTGAGCTTCGGTCTTACCCTGGCTCACCTCCCTTGCCTTGCTTGGTGTGGTGGTGCCCGCGGCTCAGACTGCCCGTGCACAGTTATATGTGTACAAAAAGTGTACTCCTCTTTTTGTACACCGACAGGAGCCCCTGGCCTGGGCCACACATAAGCGCAACACGTTGTTGGGCTAGGCCCAAAAACGGTGCGCGGGCAGGCGGGGCGGTTTTTACCGCGGTAAGATCCTTCGCGTGCTACGCTTCCCACGATCCCCGCACGTGGCGCGGCATGGGGAGGCGCGTGTGACGTGGGTGGCATGCGTGGGGTTGGTTCCCGCAGGCATGCGTCACATCGTAGTAAAAGGGCGGTTCGCGCCTTCCCCACAAACGGAGGGGGGCGTGGAGGCGCGGCCCATTTACTGAATGGGACTGAGGCGCGGTCTTCAAGGCGTCCACTCCTCACGATCACGGGGTGGGGAGTGGTCGTCTCACCCGTGCCCTCGGTTTTGCATGTCCGCCACGTGTCTCCCATGCACCTGGGGTGGCAAATGGTGGAGGCGGGAAACCGGGCCGTCGCTGGTTGGGGCAGCGGGTCGGCCCTGGCTCCCTGCGCCTTCCGTGTCTTGATTGGCCGAGCGGGGCGGCCAAGCCCCAACCCCGTTCCCTTATAAAGAGCGGGAGGGGAGGATGGCGTCCTGCATTCTTCCATCAGCTTCTGCCCCTTTCTTCCATCCGTCATGGAGAGAGGGAATCCCGGTCCTTCAACGATGGCGGGGAGGGTCGCTGCTCGACAACGTGTCCCTCCTTCTCCTGCGCCTGCGGCGGCAGAGTCATACGCGAGGGGAAGGGGGAGGGGGCGAGGCCGGGGCGCTCGGGGAAGAGGAGGACGGGGTGGCGCGCCGGCCTCGCCTCCACCAGCAGCTCCTCCTCCAATGGAGGGCCATGTTGGGGATGACCCTTGTGAGTTCTTCGTCAGGCTGCGCCGGCCGCCGCACCGTCGCCTTCGTCTCCCGACTCCATTTGCACGGGAGATGGAGCTGGATCCGCCGGAGTCGTTGTGGCTGCACATGAGGGGCTGCGGGATCAGTGGCCCGCGGGCCCGCATCGACTTCCCCGCCCCTCACGTGATGTATCTCCGTCAGGGATGGAAGACATTTTCTCATATCCACCGCTTGACGGAGGGGCTCACTCTCCATTTTAAGCTGATGGAGGGTGGCCTTCTCTCCATCAAGGTTTTCAGGTGCTTTGGGACCCGTGCAAGGTGCTGCGTGGAGACTCTTCTGATAGTGAAGACTCCTCCTCGGGCAAGAGTGACGAGGAGGACAGCGGCAGCGACGACGAGGGTAGCAGGCGGCAGGATGACGGGTCCGATTAGGTGTCGGGCACCGCTCCGTGTGGCACCGGCGACCCCATCATCCGCGTCACCAGCTCCCTGAACTTCTCGGGGTCGTCTCCTTGGGCGGCTGGCGTTGGGAGGCTGCGGAAGAGGAAGAGGGCGGGCGGCAAGGCCATCAAGTCGGAGTACGTGGGCACCGACGCCTTCGACGCGTGCTGACGTCCTGCCGCCTTGTCTTTGAGCTCTGCTTCCGGCGCTGCCATCACCATCCAGCCTTTGGACGGCCACTAGGATGTTCTCTTGGTGTGTTCTGCCACCTGTAGCTTGCCTAGGCGCTCCTGTTGTCCCTTTCGCCTCCTTGACCTGCCTCCTGAGGAGAGGGACAAGAAAGGGATTACGGGCATCTTATATCTTTTTAGTTTGTAAGCCTTCGGGCCTTTGTTGAATTTAAAACTTGTAATCCCATCATTCATGTTTTTCATTCCCTATGGACTGTACCTGAGTGGAATGTTTTTAATGAAAAAGGGATGCTTGCCGGTCATTTGTTTGTGGGTGAAACCCACAGCAAGGAATAAATCCTTGATATCTTTAAGATAAACATTTCCTTGCCCGGCAGCAGACCTTGCCGTCTCTCCACTTCGCTCGACCTTCCTCACGCCTTTGGCGAAGGCAGGGATGAGGCGGGTTCAGGCTCCTTGTTTCGTCCTTTCGTTGCCCCGACTACGACCAAACTTGGCCCCAGGAATGAGCCCTAGGGCCTAGAGTTATGGGAGCGCGGTAGCTTAGGGGAAGAACGAGGTTTCACATACCTCAGTCCATAATAGAATGCATGATAAGGGATGAAGAACTTATTTGAAGCTGCAGCCCCTGGCAACCCTGGTTCGCCGTGGGTGAATCTTTGCTCTTGCAGCCCCCGGCAATACTGGCTTGCCGGGGGCTAGATGCTGGTCTGTTCCTCTTTTTTTCCCTCCCCAAGTGGTTCGGCACGGATATCCGTGTGTCCTGTGAACCAAAGAAGACAAAAGAAAGACAAAGAGACGCACACTCGACCTCTAAGCTAGGGGTTAGTCGCCGCTAAGCACTATTAACCCTAACCAAGGACGAGACTCGACCTAGCATGCATGCTATAACTCAGGGCGCCAGCGCTTCATTTACTTATGCTCAGGGTCTGCACCTGGCTTTGTACAAAGGGTTACATGCGTCATCGGCAATGCTCGTACAAAAGGTGGCTTGCCAGGGGGCCCGGCAAGCCGCGCCTCACGGGTAAAACTTGCGAAGATGCTCAATGTTCCAGGAGTTACTCACCGGAACGGCATCTTCGGTCTCTAGGCGGACTGCACTGGGCCTGATGACTCGTATTACCCGATAAGGGCCTTCCCACTTTGGCGTCAACTTGTTGGAATTTTTGGCCGATTGAACGCGCCGAAGAACAAGGTCGCCTTCCTCAAAGCTTCGGGCATGAACCTTGCGGCTATGGTAGCGGCGCAAGGCTTGCTGGTAGCGTGCTGCTCTCACAGCCGCCCGAAGACGATCTTCCTCAAGGAGCGTTGCGTCATCTTGGCGCAGTTGCTCTTTCTCAAGCTCATCATAAGCGAGTACTCGAGGTGACCCGTATATGAGTTCAGTGCGGAGAACTGCTTCTGCCCCGTATACCAGGGCAAAGGGTGTCTGGCCGGTGGCTCGATTTGGTGTCATTCTGATTGACCAAAGAACCACCGGCAATTCATCAATCCAGCGCCTTCCACTCTTGTGCAGCCTGTCAAAGGTCTTTGTCCTTAAGCCTCGCAGTACTTCAGTGTTTGCCCTCTCAGCTTGACCATTGCTTCGTGGGTGAGCAACGGAAGCGAAATAGACTTTGCTGCCGAGGTCTTGGGTATATTGCATGAAGGTGCGGCTTGTGAATTGTGTACCGTTGTCGGTGATGACCCTGTTGGGTACACCAAAACGGCGCCCTAGTCCCTTGAAGAATTTGACGGCTGACTGAGCTATGACCTTCCTCACTGCTTCCACCTCTGGCCACTTTGTGAACTTGTCGATTGCGACGTACAAGTACTCAAAGCCCCCGACAGCACGGGGGAAAGGGCCCAGTATGTCGAGCCCCCAGACCGAGAAGGGCCAGGAGAGAGGAATGATTTGAAGGGCTTGAGCTGGCTGATGAATCTTCTTTGAATGGAACTGACACAATTCACACCTGGTGACTAGTGTCGTCGGATCCTGGAGGGCGGTGGCCCAGAAGAAGCCTTGCCGAAACGCTTTTCCAGCAAGGGCCCTTGACCCGTTGTGGGATCCACATATGCCTCCATGTATCTCCGCTAACAGCCCCAGTCCTTCCTCTCGAGGGATACACTTCAAT
Source organism: Triticum urartu (assembly GCF_056163025.1). Taxonomy (NCBI): domain Eukaryota; kingdom Viridiplantae; phylum Streptophyta; class Magnoliopsida; order Poales; family Poaceae; genus Triticum; species Triticum urartu. The sequence goes on from NC_141875.1 coordinate 24,367,904, forward strand.
TTCACGCTGTTCGACCTCTTTCTGTACAGGACGTCACCGACGAACTAGTACATAGTAGAGCGACGGGCTACTTTTTCCGCTTCTTCCTACTCCTCAGGAAGTTCCCCTGTTTGGAGGAATTGGATGGTATGCTGTGCCCATGATGGAGCCTGGGCTCAACGGCGAGGACTAAAGGCGTTTCCTACGCTATAGGAGCGGCTGTCTCGATGGCAAGAGCTTGATGCTCCGCCGGAGCTAGCCGTCCCGTGGCGAGCTCAGTGTCTCCGGCAACATCCTTGCCGGCGGCTCCGGGGAGCTCGGTGGGAAAGTACTTGCTGGGCCCTAATTTCCTCCTCTTGTTTTGCTCTGTTGATGGATCAACGGATGGCTGAGTTAGCTGAAGCACAAAGGTACCTGGTTCCACAGGTAGCTTGAGGGCAGCATGTTTTGACAGGTAATCGCCGATATCATTCTCCACTCAGGGAACGTATTCCGCCTGTATACCATCAAAACGTTCTTCCAGCTTTCTCACTTCATCGACGTAGGCCTTCATCAACGGGCTCTGGTAATCCTTGTTGACTTGCTTGATGACAAGTTGCAAGTCACCTCTAACGACGAGTATCTTGATTCCGAGGTCCGCCGCGATCCTAAGACCGGCAAGCAGCCCTTCGTACTCAGCCGTATTGTTTGTTGACACCTCCCTGGGGAAGTGCATTTGGATCACGTACTTGAGGTGCTCTCCGGTGGGCGCGACAAGCAGTACGCCAGCCCCGGCGCCCTGTAGGGAGAAAGCTCCATCAAAGTACATGATCCAGTCGCAACTTGCCTCCTTGCCGGGGAGAGCAGTCTCTTGGGTTTCTTCGTCAGGCGTCGCGGTCCATTCTGCAATGAACTCCGCCAGGACTCGGCTTTGAATCGTCGAGGTACTCTCAAACTTGAGGCCAAAGCTGGACAATTCCAGTGCCAACTCTATGATCCTTCCCGTTGCGTCTGGATTGTGCAATATCCGTCGCAGGGGGAGGCGAGTGACGACAGTGATTTCGTGCGCCTGGAAGTAGTGGCGCAGCTTCCTCGAGGCCATAAGAAGGCCGAAGAGCAGTTTCTGCACACCGGAGTACCTTGATCTAGCCCCCTGCAGAAGGGAGCTAACAAAGTAGACCGGGTGCTGCATCATCTTCTTCCTTGGCGGCACTCCAACCGGCTGCGTCATCTCGGCATTGGTGGCATCGGGCTCTGTCGCTGCTATTACCTCATCATCAATTTCTCTCTGCGCCACTAGTGCGGCGCTGACCACCTGGTTCGTTGCCGCCAGGTACAGCAGCAACGGTTCGTGTGGCCTAGGCGCAACTAGTATTGGCGCAGAGGAGAGGTACCTCTTCAAACCTTGCAACGCTGCTGCGGCTTCTGGCGTCCACTCCACCGGGCCCGCCTTTTTCAAAATCTTGAAAAAGGGAAGGGCGCGCTCGGCAGACTTGTAAATGAACCTGCTCATGGCGGCAACGCAACCAGCAAGCCGACGCACATCCTTGACTCGCTTGGGCGCTTCAATCTGCTCTATAGCTTTGATCTTGTCCGGATTGGCCTCTATCCCACGCTGTGACACAAAGAACCCGAGAAGCTTGCCAGACGGGACGCCGAAGATGCACTTCTCAGGGTTCAGCTTGAGATTGATCTTGCGTAGGTTTGCAAATGTTTCTTTTAAATCTGATATGAGGGTTGCCCTGTTCTTGGTTTTGACCACTATATCATCCATATAAGCTTCCATATTTCTATGGATCTGGGGTTCAAAACCAATCTGGACCGCCCTTGCAAACGTTGAACCAGCACTCTTCAACCCGAAAGGCATCCGTATAAAGCAATACGGACCACATGGGGTGATGAATGCCGTTTTCTCTTCATCTTCCCTTGTCATGAAGATCTGGTGGTAGCCGGAGTAGGCATCGAGGAATGACAACAGGTCACACCCAGCTGTGGAGTCAACAATCTGGTCGATGCGCGGCAACGGGAAGGGGTCTTTGGGACAAGCCTTATTAATATCTGTGTAATCAATACACAGCCTCCACTTCCCATTTGCCTTGCGCACCACCACCAGATTGGCCAACCATGTTGGATGGAGCACTCCTCTTACCAAACCTGCTGCTTCCAGTTTCCGGATCTCCTCTGTGATGAACTCTTGTCGTTCCAAAGCTTGCTTTCTGACCTTCTGCTTGACGGGCCACGCATGAGGACAGACAGCAAGGTGGTGCTCAATCACCTTCCTGGGAACGCCGGGGATATCGGATGCTTGCCATGCAAACACGTCGACATTCGCCCGCAGGAAGGTGACGAGCGCGCCTTCCTATTTGTCATCAAGGGTGGAGCTTATGGTAAAAGCTCCACCCGTGCCGTCCTCCTTGCAGAAACCTTCTTGGTTCCCGGTGGTGTGGCCCTGGACTTCTTGCTTCTGTCGGCGGAGCTCTCTGGCACGTCCTCAACGGGAGCGCTACACTCCGAAGAGGTGCGCTTGCTGGAGTGGGTGCCTAAGGTCTCACCGGTCTTATTCTTTTGCCTTCCCGGGGCTCCAGCGGTAGGAGCAAGTGCCTTAGCAGTGGCGGCTGCTGCAACTTCTTGTTGATAGAGTTGGTCAGCGCAAATTAGCGCATCCTTCTTGTCTGACGGGACGGTGATGATCGTCACTGGCCCCGGCATCTTCAGGGTGTTGTAGGCGTAATTTGACGCCGCCATGAACTTGGCCAGCGCTGGGCGGCCAAGGATCCCGTTGTAAGGCAAGGGGATCTTGGCAACGTCGAACACAATCCTTTCTGTCATGTAGTTCAGATCACTCCCAAAAGCCACGGGCAACGTGACCTTTCCCTTTGGTTGACTTCTTCCCGGGTTGACCCCCTGAAACGTGCCCATCTCTTCGAGGTCTCCATCAGGAATCTGCAATTTCTCGATCACGACAGGAGAGATTAAGTTCAGACCGGCCCCGCCATCGACTAGCATCTTTGTCACCTTGAGGTTGCGTATTGTTGGTGAAAGCAACAATGGCAAGCACCCGACTGCAGTAGTGCGATCAGGGTGATCCTCAGTGTCAAAAATGATAGGTGTGCTGGACCACTTCAGCGGCCTTTGGGCATCAAACGACGGTTCCACCGCTGTAATCTCACGCGCCCACTGTTTAAGCTGGCGGTGAGAGGTATGCAGCGAGGCGCCGCCATCGACGCACATGGCCTCTGTAGCTTTCTGAAATCCTTGGTCACCAGCCTCATCGTCCTCTTTGTGATCATCGTCCTCTGGCTTTTTGTCACGGCCCCGGGCGGGCCTCTCCCGCTGTTTATCTTTGCCGTGACGGCCCGCCTGGCCGTCACGCTTCTTGCCGGACCCCTCAGCACCGTCCTGGCCTTTCTCCTTGTCCCGCCTCTCATATTCAGCCCTCTGCTTCTCAGCAAGGAGCTCAACCTGTCGGCAGTTCTGGAGATCATGGCCTTTGGTGCGATGGATCTTGCAGTGTTGCTTGTCGGAGTTTCCTGGCTTCTCGGCCGCCGCCAAGGCCCGACAGGCGACACATCCGGCAATTTCCTTGCCAGGGTCATCTGCCTTGGTTTTCTTGGCGGAGCCGGAGTCGCCAGATCCCTCGACGGCAAGCACAGCTTTACCTTTGCGCTTCCTGTTGCGGCACCGGCCTTTCTTCGCCGGGGCGGCAGTATCCTCATCTGAGGAGTCGGTTTCCACGCGGCATCTTCGCCGGGGTACTTCCTTCCCTCTTCAGCTCGGGCACAGTTGTCAGCAAGAACATAGAGTTCTGCCACATCTTTCACCTTGTTCATTGCCAGTTCTTCGCGCATCTTGCGGTTACGCACGTTCTGATGGAATGCGCTGATGATGGCGGCAGGGTGAACATCAGGGATATTGTACTGTACCCGGCTGAACCTCTGTATATACTTGCGCAGACTCTCGCCTCCCTTCTAGGGGATGACATGCAGGTCGCTTGCTTGGCCATGGGCTTGGTGACCTCCAGTAAAGGCGCCCACAAACTCATGGCACAAATCCGACCAGGAGGAAATAGAGTCTACCGGCAAGTGCATCAACCACGACATGGCGTTGGGTTTAAGAGCCAATGGAAAGTAATTCGCAAGCACCTTATCGTCGGAGGCTCCGGCGGCTTGCATCGCGATGGTGTCGATGCTGAGGAACTTAGACGGGTGAGTCTTGCCGCTGTACTTTTCGCCAACGTCAGGTTTGAAGGTGCGGTGAGTGGGCCACTGGAACTGCCGCAGCTCAGGGTAAAAGCCGGACAACCTATCTCGTAAGGTAGGCCTCCAGGGCTCTCCGGGGCCGGGTGGTTCACAGCAGGCCCTGCTCGCCTGTCTGACTGGTGGCGCGCTCCGCGCCGGCGCTCGATAGTGGTTCGAGCGTCTTCATGGGCTCATTCCCGAAGAACTTGGCACTGGTCACAATGGGTCCGCGGGTTAGACGATGCTATGGAGATGGAGTCACCCGCGGCGTCGCGATGAGCCGGCATTCGCGGTACCGGATGGGGAAGAGGTGAATGCACCGTGGTCGCGACGCCGCCGGCTTTTCCGCCGCTGGTCCGCGGGACTCCATCGGAGCATCGACCCGGGGCCCCACCGGACTTGGTTCGTCTTTGTTGGCCACCGCAACAAGGCTTCGGATAGTGGCTCTCCATTCGTCGAGTTTCCCCGTGGCGGGAGGAAAGTCGAGGAGCAACTGCGCGCGCGCCAGGGCCTCTGCTAGCGTCGGTGGCAGCGAAACCTGCATGGATCGCGACGCGCTTCGACTTCTGACCATGTCAGAAGGAGCTCTATCACGACCCCGCGGTCGCATGCCGTTTTCACCAACGCCTCGGCGAGTGGGCAGGTCTTCTATATCCTGGGAGTGGCGCTCGGGGCTCTTCCTGCGGCGACGCCCGGGATCTTCGGCGTGATTACGCCATTCGTCGCGCGCTGCCCGGGAGGCGCGCGCTGTTGACGCCGGCGTGGGAGTCTTGGAGGCCCTCACGTCGCCTTTGGGCGGGGGGGGGGGGGGGGGATGACCTTGGAAGGCCCCGCTCCACCCGTGAAGGACTTGGCTCCGCCTTTGGATTTGGTGACGTGTGGCCCGCTACCAGGCGCAAACATCGCCGCCTCCCAAACTCTGGCTGCTGGGATGGTGTTGGTGTTCACGAGCAGTGCCCCGGGTCCTCTCTGTGACCGGTCCGCTGCTCGCCCGCGTCGGGACGGGCTGTCCGGCTTCCGTCTGGCCAACCGCCACCGTCGTCTTCTTCTTGGGCGCCATGATGATGAAGAAGCGCCGAACTAACTGCTAAAGCCGATTCTCACAACTTCGCCCCCCTACCTGGCGCGCCAAAGATATCGGTGCGGAATGACACCTATGGGATCACAAGAATCCCTACTACGGTTAGCGGGGCGCGGGGTCGTGGGAAGAGCGGATCTAACAGGTAGCCCACAGTTTTTTACCCAGGTTCGGGCCGCAAGGATGCGTAAAACCCTACTCCTGCTTTGGTGGATTGTATATCGGTGTTCTTGAGCTAGCTATGGGGCGTGAGGAGCTCCAAAAAGCCGAATCCTCCTCCTGGTCGCCTTGGGCCTCCTTTTATAGAAAAAAGGGGATGCCACAGTGGCACACAGGAGGTGGAAAGGGTACAGTGATGTGAGGTTATCCCTCGCATTACATGACAAGGCGCATTTAATGCGTCTTGCTTAGGTGTCCTTGCTTTATCGGGGACGGGGGAGAAACCTGTCTTGTCCGTCGCCGCTCCTTCTTGCATCGACACGCGCCCTGGCCAGCGATGCCTGCGATGCCACGTAGGTAGACAGGCAGCTGAGGTGGCGTAGTGGTGGGTCTTCACGAAGATCTGCATGCCGCCACGCAGGTGCCTGCCCAGCTGGTTGGGTCGGCAGCTGCGTGCATGCGGTGGTGGAGGTTTAGTCGGCGTGGGCCTGATGGTGGCCCTGTGAGTGTCCTCGGCAAGGGCCTTGCCGGGGCCCTGGCAAGGGTCTTGCCGAGGCGCCTGCTGTCATCCCCTGCAAGGTGCTTGCCGGGGGCCTTGTGGTCTTCCTCGGCTGGGATCCCGCCAAGGGTTATCGTCTCCTTAGTGCGTATCTGATCTTGAATGTCTTCACAAAGATCTGCATGCCGCCACGGGGATGTCTCCCGAATCCTTGCCCTTTGGGGGCAGTGGACTCAAGGGTGACTTGCTCCGTAGGCGCGGGACGAGTTGCCGCGGCAAGGGTCTTGCCGGGGCTGCTAGAACTGTCCCCCGGCAAGGATCTTGCTGGGGGAGTCCGCTTCGTTCCCTTTGCTCTTCGTGGTCTTGGCCTTGGTGTCATTCTAGTTCTCTTGAGCTTTGGTCTTACCCTGGCTCACCTCCCTTGCCTTGCTTGGTGTGGTGGTGCCCGCGGCTCAGACTGCCCGTGCACAGTTATAGGGGTACAAAAAGTGTACTCCTCTTTTTGTACACCGACACTCGGAGTCCGTGGCCGAGGATGAATCCAGTGGTTTGGCAACACGGCTCTTGTAAGGGGTGAAGTTAGTATCCGGCTCCATCGCTGCTGAGAGTGCGGCCTCCATGGCGGGGTCCGTCCCTCCGCTCTCGGATGGCGCGACTTGCTCCAGATTAAAGGCCGGAGTAGCTGCGGATGAAATCTCCCGAACACTGTCCGACGGTAGACTTACGTCTTGCTCGTCGTGACTGCGCGGCGCGTCCGCCATGGGCTCGAATCCGTCGAAGATCAAATCTCCACGGATATCGGCCGTGTAGTTCAATTTTCCAAATCTGACCTGATGGCCAGGGGCGTAGCTCTCAATCTGCTCCAGATGGCCAAGCGAATTGGCCCGCAGTGCCAAGCCGTCGAATATGAAGATCTGTCCGGGGAGGAAAGCCTCACCCTGGACCGCATCGCTAGCGATGATCAGATGATCCATCGAGCCTTATGGTGACGACACAGTGGAACTCTCAATGAAAGCACCAATGTCGGTGTCAAAACTGACGGATCTCGGGTAGGGGGTACCGAACTGTGCATCTAAGGACGATGGTAACAGGAGGCAGGGGACACGATGTTTTACCCAGGTTCGGGCCCTCTCGATGGAGGTAATACCCTACGTCCTGCTTGATTGTTCTTGATGTTATGAGTATTACAAGAGTTGATCTACCATGAGATCAGAGAGGCTAAACACTAGAAGCTAGCCTATGGTATGATTGTATGTTGTCCTACAGACTAAAACCCTCTGGTTTATATAGACACCGGAGGGGGCTAGGGTTATACAAGGTCTGTTACAAAGGGGGAGATATCCATATTCGTATTGCCTAGCTTGCCTTCCACGCCAAGTAGAGTCTAATCCGGACACGGGACGAAGTCTTCAATCTTGTATCTTCATAGTCCAATAGTCCGACCAAAGGATATAGTCCGGCTGTCCGGAGACCCCCTAATCCCGGACTCCCTCACCCCGGCTTATGGTTCCTTTAAAGCGGACACCGGGTTGTTGGGTGGCGGAATTACCTTCTGTGTTATGGAGCATCAACACTGCTACCTCTTGAGCACTACGTTGGTTTTCCCCGAAGAGGAAGGGATGATGCAGCAAAGTAGCGTAAGTATTTCCCTCAGTTTTTGAGAAATAAGGTATCAATCCAGTAGGAGGCTAGGCGCGAGTCCCTCGCACCTGCACAAAACAAATAAATCCTCGCAACCAACACAAATAGGGGTTGTCAATCCCTATAGGGCCACTTACGAGAGTGAGATCTGATAGATATGATAAGATAATATTTTTGGTATTTTTATGATAAAAGATGCAAAGTAAAATAAAGGTAAAGTAAATAGCAAAGGAAATAACTAAGTAGTAGGACATCAATATGATAAAGATAGACCCGGGGCCATAGGTTTCACTAGTGGCTTCTCTCAAGAGCATAAGTATTCTACGGTGGGTGAACAAATTACTGTTGAGCAATTGACAGAATTGAGCATAGTTATGAGAATATCTAGGTATGATCATGTATATAGGCATCACGTCCGAGACAAGTAGACCGACTCCTGCCTGCATCTACTACTATTACTCCACTCATCGACCGCTATCAGCATGCATCTAGAGTATTAAGTTAAAAATAGAGTAAGGCCTTAAGCAAGATGACATGATGTAGAGGGATAGACTCATGCAATATGAAGAAAACCCCATCTTGTTATCCTCGATGGCAACAATACAATACGTGCCTTGCTGCCCTTACTGTCACCGGGAAAGGACACCGCAAGATTGAACCCAAAGCTAAGCACTTCTCCCATTGCAAGAAAGATCAATCTAGTAGGCCAAACCAAACTGATAATTCGAAGAGTCTTGTAAAGATAACCAATCATACATAAAAGAATCCAGAGAAGATTCAAATATTATTCATAGATAGACTTGATCATAAACCCACAGTTCATCGGTCTCAACAAACACACCGCAAAAAGAAGATTACATCAAATAGATCTCCACAAGAGAGGGGGAGAACATTGTATTGATATCCAAAAAGAGAGAAGAAGCCATCTAGCTACTAACTATGGACCCGTAGGTCTGAGGTGAACTACTCACACTTCATCGGAGGGGCTATGGTGTTGATGTAGAATGTAACATCCCAAATTTTCAATTTGGAATGTTATAAATAGATCATCCATGCATATCATGTTTTATTGCTTTTCCGTTCCGTAATGCTCGAAATCCTAAGCAGCTCAAGGACCCTCGGAGAGAGTTGGGGATTTCCCGGTCTTCATATTTGATTCTTTTATCAAATAATGAAAAGAGGATTTGATTTTAATTATTTCTCTCCGAAAAATATTTCACATTAAAAATTAAAGAGAGGAGATAATATGACTTCTCCCAAAATAAGTGAAATATTGGAGGAAAAATATTAAAATCATTAAATTGATTTTTATTTAATTTAATTTGGATTTTATTTGCATTAGAAAAAATTGCATGTTTTTCAAAATTGTATTTTAGGGCCAAGAAAATGTTCATCTTGTTCTAAATATTTTATTTAGACGGTGAAAAATTGTTTTGGCATTTTTAGGTTTTTTTTTCAAGGATTTTATTTCGGTCGGCGAAGTTTTTTTTTTAAAAAGGATCCGCGCCCACTGGGCCTAAGGCCCAGCCGCGCCAGGCCGCCGCCTCCTGCGCGCGCGCGCCGCCTCCGCCGCCACTCGGACCGGAGTCCGAGTTGGACTCCGCCTCCGCTGCGCCTTGCCCCCTCCTCCAAGTCGCCGCCCCGCCCCTTTATATACGCCGCCACCCCTGCCCCAACACCACCACCGCCGCCAACCCTGTCGTCTGTAGCCGCCGCCGCCTCGCGCAGCCGCCGCCGCCGCGAAGCCCCGCCCCGCCGGAGGTAGCCGCCGCGCCCCGCCGCCGGTTTTTTTATAAAAACCGTTCGGTTTTTTTCATAAACCCTAGATCCGTTTTTCTGGATTCGCCGGTTTTTCTCGGTTCTGCCAGTTAGCGGACGTTCGTCTGTACGTTCGTTTTAACGAACGGTTTTCGCCCGTTAGTTACAGCCAACGAACGCTCGTTCCTTAGTCTGTTTGTGAGTTTTCTTTTATCGGATTTATTCCTCGATTTTTCTAATCGTGATTTCTGATCCGATCTTAGTTTCTGTTTATCTTTTCGCTCGTTTAACGGAATTAGGCGATTCAAGCGCCTAGAGTTTCGTCTCGAAACCCTCTTTCCGTTTAACCAACTCAAACACGTTTTTGCTACTGTAAAATTTGACCTAGTTTCAGATTAGTAAACGAAGCTTCTTTCTTTCGCCATTTGAGTTTCGTTGCTCCGTTTGTTTTGATTCTTTTTGCGAACCGGAGTTCTTAATTTGAACTTTCTGGTCAACCTCTCTTATTTGAGTTTTGCTTGTGCATCGTTGCTTGTTACTTATGTATGTTATTGTTTGCTTGCGATAGAATTTCCGGAGTGCAAAGCGTGTTACTACGAGTCTCTAGGATTCACGGATCATCAGCAAGGCAAGTAACACTTTGATCATATCCCATTATTACCCAGTTTTTATGCATTAGTTCCAATCCTCAAACATTGCATGATTAGGATGTCATTAACTTGTGGGTTGGGAAGTAGTTGCTGAGGTAGAACCTATTGCCCTGTTACATTCAAAACCTTGGGAGTTACTTCTACGTATTGCTTATTGCTATGCTATGCTCGTAGACGTGGTTTGGGTTTGAGTGAAATTCATGTCAGATGTGAGATTGTTAATTAATGGTTCAACTTAAGGTGGCAAATTAATCAAACAACTGGGTGGATTGTGGCACCTGGGGAACCCAGTGTTGTCTGTTTTTTTGGAAATCCCGGGGTACCCGTGTGATCTTCCTATGGACCCCCACCCAGGCTCAAAGGGAACTGAGATGATTCATGCTAGAAACTTCCGTGTGCAGCCACAAGCTATTATGGGCTCTAGCATAGTTGAGTAAGTTACGTGAAGCTCTTGAAGAGGTAGATCAGCAGGTAGTGGGTTTTGTAGGTTTGGTATGGTCTACCCGGAGTAGAGAGTTAACGTTTCTGAAAGACTGTGTCTCGGTCATCCGTTTCTCAAACACCATGTAGTGCGAGAAATCCAATGGAGGTGATCGAGTCTTGTGGGGAAAAGTGCGCAATCCTCTGCAGAGTGTACAATCTAATCATGGTTAGCCGTGTCCCCGGTTATGGACAATTCTTGAGTATCTAGTACTTGGGTTATCACATGTATCTCACCATGCTTAATTAATACTGTTGGGATGTTAATCACTTTAATTGGGATTGAGTTGGGGATACCTTCTCAATGATGTTTCAACCACCATGATAGTAAAATTAAAATCTATTCCGTTGTTGTAGGGAAAAATTGGCTTTTCGCAAAACTACAACCATACAGCTTTCCACCAGCCATATATGCATGTAGTGATAGCATTATTCTGTTTCTGCTCTACTGTGTTATATTGCCAGCATATTCCATGTGCTGACCCGTTTTCGGGCTGCAACGTATTATGTTGCAGACTTTTCAGACGAGGAGTAAGGTTCGTTAGGTCGTTGCCGTGCAGCTCAGCTATGCCGTTGGAGTTGATGGACTCACCCTATCTTCCAAGCTTTCCGCTGTTATCGCATTAGATGGCCTTAAGCCATATTATTGTAATAAGTTCTCTTTGGAGACATTCGATGTAATAGTGTGTGATTGCTACTCTGTTATAAGTCCTCCGAGTACTGTGTGTGTCAGCATTATCGATCCAGGGATGACACTGAAGCACAGAGACTGGACCATCTGAGGTCGGGTCGCTACAAGATGGTATCAGAGCACACGCTGAGTGTAGGACACAACCCCTAAGATAAACCCTAGGTCACACTTCTCTTCTCATTTCTGACTCCTCTCCACTTTCTACTCTTTAGGATGACGGAGATGAAGAACAAGTTTGCACAGCCGGATGAAGACACACCTGTTGGACACCACTTGAAGGAAGTCACTAGATACTTGAACATTGGAATACCAAGCTTCACTGGGATGTACAACGCCACTTTACCTGAAGAGGAGCGCTGGATGATTCAAGTACAAGTTCCAGGAAGGATGTTCTCGCCAACTTCTAAACCCATAGAATTTTACGCACCAACCTGGTGTTTAGGAAAGAGTATGGCAGCTCACATCACCATGGGATGCATTGGAGAAGTTTACAACAGGGAGCTTAAGGACACTATTTACCAAATATGTGGGCGCCGAGACGAGCAATGGGAAGTAATCAACACCAGGAAGGATAGATCCATTGCGGCTTTCATCCAGGAGTTAAACCAGCACATTCGACGTCAGGAGAACCAGATGTGAGCGGACATGATGGACTTGAAGAAGGCGAAGACTAGGATCATCGAGCTGGAGGAAGAACTCAAGTTTACCCGCGATGGATATGAGGAGGAAATCAAGACCCTACTAGAGAAGAATGACGACTTAGTCAAGAAGATCGGAGTATTCATGGGAGGACCAGCACCAATAGAAGAATAAGAAGAACCCAAGGAAATACGCCCCGAGGACTACATCATCATCGACGACACCGACTCCGACCCTAGTGATGATGACTTTGAAGACGAAGCTGGAGCAGACATCATGGAGTCTTCCACCGATCAAAATTTCTAGATGACTACCATATATTAGTAGTATTTCCCCCATGTATATAGTAGTAGTGAGCACTTTTGCGATAGTTCTAGACCGTTTGTATGCCCTTGCTTGATTGATTGAGTGAAATGATTGTGTTTGTCTCATGTGCATATGGGTAGTGTTCTCTCATTAGACCTCTTCTATTCTAAATCTCTCCCATCTAAACCCCTCAGATGCCTCCGAGACATGACACCGGTTTTGCCTTCCCACTGGAGCTCACCCAGTTGATCCAGCAGCAGAATGCCTTGATGCAATTTCTAGTTCAGAACCAGGGCAACAACAACAACAACCCACCGCCAGTGGACAACCTAGCCCGTTTTCTAAGGTTACATCCATCGGTGTTTTCCAGTAGCACCGAGCCTATAGTTGCTGATGATTGGCTACGCCGTATTGGAATGGAGTTGACCACCGCAGGTTGCACAGATGCTGAGAGAGTGCGCTTTGCCGCACATCAATTGAATGGACTAGCATCCTCATGGTGGGAGAATTACACAGCCACTTTTCCTATAGCCAATGTCACTTGGGACCAGTTTCGGCAAGCTTTCCGCACAACCCATGTCTCCACTGGAGCTATGCAAATGAAGAAGCGGGAGTTCCGCAACCTACGCCAGGGGAACCGTACTGTGGCTCAGTACGTGGATGAGTTTAGCAAGTTATCTCGCTACGCCCCTGATGATGTGGCCACAAATGCCGTGAAGCAGGAGAAGTTTATGGAAGGGCTGAATGATGAGATGAGCATGCAGTTGATGGTAGAAACCTTCAACAACTACCAGGAGTTGGTAGATAAGGCTCTTATGATTGAAGGGAAACAGCAGCAGATTGAGAGCCGCAAGAGAAAGTATGGACAAGGGAAGTATAACTCAGGAGCTCAGTAGAAGCCTCGCATAACCCTGAACACGGGAGGACTTATTCACAACCATGGAGGTCACAACCACACTGGAGGAGGATCACACAACCACAGTGGTGCTAAGAATGGGAATGGGAATAGAGCTAACAACAATCAGAATCGCTCCAACCCGTCCACTCCCGCCAAAAGAGACTTAAGTCAGGTTATCTGTTTTAAGTGTGGGAAGACAGGGCACTATGCCAATGATTTCCCCGAAGGAAGGAATGGAAACGGAAATGGAAGCACTGGGAAGAAGCCCAATCCATTCAACAAAGGACAAGTGAACCACGTTAATGTGGAGGAGGTTGAAGAGCAGCCAGACGCGGTAATAAGTAAGTTTTTGGTTAAGTCATTTACCGCTCTTGTTCTTTTCGATACTGGTGCATCGCATTCATACATATAAATGGGATTCGTGGATAAGTTTAAACTACCAACCCAAACCCTTAGGACCCCTCTTTTAGTGAGTTCACCCGGAGCAGAGTATATGGCTACCGATGGTGTGACCAGATACCCTTAACCATTGGTACACATGTTTTTCCGTCCAACCTAACTATCTTGGAGTCACAAGGATTGGATGTGATATTGGGTATGGACTGGATGTCAAAGTTTGGAGGAAGCACTGACTGTGCTAGTAAGTCGATTTATCTCACCACCCCGGAAGGAAGAAGGATTAAGTATGTATCTAGGCATGTGCCTAGGAGGAGTCAAGTGAATGCCCTTACGGGAGTTGTTCAGGAGGAAATGCCTGTAGTGAAGGATTACCCGGATGTTTTCCAGAGGAGTTACCAGGCATGCCACCGGACAGAGATATTGAGTTTTTGATAGAGCTGTTACCAGGAACAGGACCAATATCCAAGAGACCCTATCGGATGCCCGCAAATGATCTGGAAGAAATTAAGAAACAGATCAAGGAGTTATTGGAGAAAGGATATATCCGAAGAAGTTCATCACCTTGGGGAGCCCCAGTACTTTTGGTTGAGAAGAAGGATAAATCCCTGAGGATGGTTGTTGATTATCGAGCATTGAATGAAGTGACGATTAAGAACAAGTACCCACTGCCGATGATCAACGATCTTTTTGATCAGTTGCAAGGAGCTAAAGTGTTTTCGAAGATCGATTTGCGATCGGGGTATCATCAGTTGAATATACGAGAGAAGGACATACGAAAGACTGCGTTCACAACGCGATATGGATTATACGAGTACACGGTCATGTCGTTTGGACTGACTAACGCCCCTGCCTATTTCATGAGCATGATGAACAAGGTGTTCATGGAGTATTTGGACAAGTTTGTTGTGGTGTTTATTGATGATATCATGGTATACTCGAAGAACGAGGAGGAGCACAAAGAGCATTTGCGTTTAGTTCTCGAGAAGCTCAGGGAACACCAGTTGTATGCTAAGTTTAGCAAATGCGAGTTTTGGCTGAAGGAAGTCGGATTCCTTGGACATGTTATATCAGGAGAAGGTATAGCAGTAGACCCCCAGCAAGGTTCAGTCAGTCACTGAATGGTTGGCACCCACCTCAGTTAGCGAGATCCGCAGTTTTCTTGGACTCGCAGGATACTACCGGAGATTCATTGAGAATTTTTCCAAGATTGCAAAACCAATGACTGAACTGTTGAAGAAGGATACCGAGTTTAAATGGACAGAAGATTGTGAAGCAAGTTTCGAGGAGTTGAAGAAACGTTTGACTACAGCCCCAGTGCTAGTACTGCCAGATATACATAAGGAGTTCCAAGTGTATTGCGACGCCTCTCGCTTAGGAGTTGGATGTGTGCTTATGCAGGACGGAATAGTTGTTTCGTATGCCTCACGACAACTAAAACCTCATGAGTTGAATTATGCCACGCATGATTTGGAGCTAGCAGCCGTAGTGCATGCGTTGAAGACTTGGAGACATTACCTTATTGGAAACCGTTGTGATGTGTACACGGATCACAAGAGTTTGAAGTACATCTTCACCCAGAAGGAGCTGAACTTAGGCAGAGGAGATGGTTGGAGCTTATAAAGGATTATGACATGAAGCTACACTATCATCTAGGAAAGGCCAATGTCGTAGCAGACGCATTGAGTCGGAAGAGTTATGCTAATATCCTTGAAAGTAAAGGACTGCCGAAGGAATTAGCAAAGGACATCATGGAACTTCGGTTAGAGATTGTACCTAGAAGGTTCATTGCTGCAATGGAGGTTCAGTCGACATTGCTGGACACGATTCGGGAAGCTCAGAAAGATGATAAAGAGATTGCCGAGATAAAGGAGAAGATGGGCAAAGGAAAGGCCAAAGGTTTTCGTGAGGATGAGCACGATACCCTATGGTTTGAGGACCGAGTTTATGTGCCCAACAACTAGGAGATCAGGAAGTTAATACTTCAAGAGGCCCATGACTCACCATACTCGATACACCCCGGAAGCACCAAGATGTATTTGGATTTGAAGGAACGTTTCTGGTGGACTGGTATGAAGAAGGATATTGCCGAGTATGTAGCCATATGTGATGTATGCCAGAGAGTTAAGGCAGAACATCAGAAGCCAGCAGGACTGTTACAGCCTATGCCGATACCCGAATGGAAGTGGGATAAATTTGGCATGGACTTTATCACTGGATTACCCAGGACTAAAGCAGGATATGATTCCATATGGGTAGTAGTTGATCGTTTGACCAAAGTAGCTCACTTCATCCCAGTGAAAACCACCTATACAAGTGCAAGGTTGGCCAATATCTATATGTCCAAAATCGTATGTCTGCATGGAGTTCTGAGGACCATCGTATCGGATCGAGGAACACAGTTTACTTCAAAGTTTTGGCATCAGTTACACCAGACTTTGGGAACGAGATTGGAGTTCAGTACATCATTTCACCCGCAGACAGATGGACAGACTGAGAGAGTCAATCAAATTTTGGAGGACATGTTGAGAGACTGTGCGCTAGATTATGGATCCAGTTGGGATGACAATTTGCCGTATGCAGAGTTCTCATACAATAATAGCTACCAAGCCAGCTTGAAGATGGCACTGTTTGAAGCAATGTATGGACGTGGGTGCAGAACACCGTTGTTGTGGGATGAGGTAGGAGACCGACAATTGTTTGGACCAGACTTGATTAAAGAATCTGAGGAGAAGGTAAAACTGATCCGAGACCGACTGAAGATTGCTCAGTCCAGGCAGAAGAGTTATGCAGACTCAAAACACAAGGAGGTAACCTACGAAATTGGAGATAGAGCATATCTGCGAGTATCGCCCTTGCGAGGAGTGAAACGTTTTAGAGTTGAAGGAAAGTTAGCCCTGAGATTTGTAGGACCGTATCGCATTTTGGAACGGATGCGAGAAGTCGCCTACAAGTTGGAGTTACACGAGGGATTGTCAGGAGTCCACGATGTGTTCCACGTTTCACAGCTGAAGAAGTGTCATGCCGAGATGGCGGAAATACCATTAAGAGATACAGTACCCTTGGAGGCGATTCAGTTGGACAGTGATTTGACTTACGAGGAGAAGCCAGTTAAGATTCTTGAGTTTGCCAGCAGAGTTACCCGCAGTAAGGTTATCAAGTTTTGTAAAGTTCAGTGGAGCCACCATACCGAGGATGAAGCTACCTGGGAACGAGAGGATGATCTCCGCAAGGACCACCCATACCTATTTTCTAGCCAATCCGAATCTCAAGGGCGAGATTCATCTTAAGGGGGGTAGGTTTGTAACATCCCAAATTTTCAATTTGGAATGTTATACATAGATCATCCATGCATATCATGTTTTATTGCTTTTCCGTTCCGTAATCCTTGAAATCCTAAGAAGCTCAAGGACCCTCGAAGAGAGTTGGGGATTTCCCGGTCTTCATATTTGATTCTTTTATAAAATAATGAAAAGAGGATTTGATTTTAATTATTTCTCTCCG
This sequence comes from Triticum urartu, assembly GCF_056163025.1. NCBI lineage: Eukaryota > Viridiplantae > Streptophyta > Magnoliopsida > Poales > Poaceae > Triticum > Triticum urartu. Next base: position 24,384,799 of record NC_141875.1, read on the forward strand.
AAAAATATTTCACATTAAAAATTAAAGAGAGGAGATAATATGACATCTCCCAAAATAAATGAAATATTGGAGGAAAAATATTAAAATCATTAAATTGATTTTTATTTGATTTTATTCGGATTTTATTTGCATTAGAAAAATTGCATGTTTTTCAAAATTGCATTTTAGGGCCAAGAAAATGTTCATCTTGTTCTAAATATTTTATTTAGACGGTGAAAAAATTGTTTTGGCATTTTTAGCTTTTTTTCTAGGATTTTATTTCGGTCAGCGAAGTTTAAAAAAATGGTTCCGCGCCGACTGGGCCTAAGGCCCAGCCGCGCCAGGCCGCCGCCGCAGCTGCCTCCTGTGTGCGCGCGCCGCCGCCGCCACTTGGACCGGAGTCCGAGTTGGACTTCGCCTCTGCCGCGCCTTGCCCCCTCCTCCAAGTCGCCGCCCCGCCCCTTTATATATGCCGCCACCCCCGCCCCAACACCACCACCGCCGCCAACCTTGCAGCCGCTGCCGCCTCGCGCAGCCGCCACCGCCCGCGCTCGCCGCCGCAGCCGCCGCCGCCTAGCGCCGCCGCCGCCGCCAAGCCCCGCCGCCCTCGCGAGCCGCTGCCCCGCCTCGCCGGAGATCTCTCGCCGGAGGTAGCCACCGCGCCCCGCGGCCGTTTTTTTATAAAAACCGTTCGACTTTTTCAGAAACCCTAGATCCATTTTTTTTGGATTCGCTGGTTTTTCTCGGTTCTTCCAGTTAGCGGACGTTCGTCCGTACGTTCGTTTTAACGAATGGTTTTTGCCCGTTAGTTACATCTAACGAACGCTCGTTCGTTAGTCTGTTAGTGAGTTTTCTTTTATCGGATTTATTCCGCGATTTTTCTGATCGTCATTTCTGATCCGATCTTAGTTTCTGTTTATCTTTTCGCTCGTTCAACGGAATCAGGCGATTCAAGCGCCTGGAGTTTCGTCTCGAAACCCTCTTTCCGTTTAACCAACTCAAACAAGTTTTTGCTACTGTAAAATTTTACCTAGTTTCAGATTAGTAAACGAAGCTTCTTTCTTTCGCCGTTTGAGTTTCGTTGCTCCATTTGTTTTGATTCTTTTTGCGAACCGGAGTTCGTAATTTGAACTTTCTGGTCAACCTCTCTTATTTGAGTTTTGCTTATGCATCGTTGCTTGTTACTTATGTATGTTATTGTTTGCTTGCGATAGAATTTCCGATTCACGGATCGTCAGCAAGGCAAGTAACACTTTGATCATATCCCATTATTACCCAGTTTTTATGCATTAGTTCCAATCCTCAAACATTGCATGATTAGGATGTCATTAACTTGTGGGTTGGGAAGTAGTTGCTGAGGTAGAACCTATTGCCCTGTTACATTCAAAACCTTGGGAGTTACTTCTACGTATTGCTTATTGCTATGCTATGCTCGTAGACGTGGTTTGGGTTTGAGTGAAATTCATGTCAGATGTGAGATTGTTAATTAATGGTTCAACTTAAGGTGGCAACTTAATAAAACAACTGGGTGGATTGTGGCACCTGGGGAACCCAGTGTTGTCTTTTTTTTGGAAATCCCGGGGTACCCGTGTGATCTTCCTATGGACCGCCACCCAGGCTCAAAGGGAACTGAGATGATTCATGCTAGAAACTTCCGTGTGCAGCCACAAGCTATTATGGGCTCTAGCATAGTTGAGTAAGTTACGTGAAGCTCTTGAAGAGGTAGATCAGCAGGTAGTGGGTTTTGTAGGTTTGGTATGGTCTACCCGGAGTAGAGAGTTAACATTTCTGAAAGACTGTGTCTCGGTCATCCGTTTCTCAAACACCATGTAGTGCGAGAAATCCAACGGAGGCTATCGAGTCTTGTGGGGAAAAGTGTGCAAACCTCTGCAGAGTGTACAATCTAATCATGGTTAGCCGTGTCCCCGGTTATGGACAATTCTTGAGTATCTAGTACTTGGGTTACCACATGTATCTCACCATGCTTAATTAATACTGTTGGGATGTTAATCACTTTAATTGGGATTGAGTTGGGGATAACTTCTCAATGATGTTTCAACCACCATGATAGTAAAATTAAATTCTATTCCGTTGTTGTAGGGAAAAATTGGCTTTTCGCAAAACTACAACCATACAGCTTTCCACCAGCCATATATGCATGTAGTGATAGCATTATTCTGTTTTTGCTCTACTGTGTTATATTGCCAGCATATTCCATGTGCTGACCCGTTTTCGGGCTGCAATGTATTATGTTGCAGACTTTTCAGACGAGGAGTAAGGTTCGTTAGGTCGTTGTCGTGCAGCTCAGCTATGCCGTTGGAGTTGAAGGACTCACCCTATCTTCCAGGCCTTCCGCTGTTATCGCATTAGATGGCCTTAAGCCATATTATTGTAATAAGTTCTCTTTGGAGACATTCGATGTAATAGTGTGTGATTGTTACTTTGTTATAAATCCTTCGAGTACTATGTGTGTCAGCATTACCGATCCAGGGATGACACTGAAGCACAGAGACTTGACCATCTGAGGTCAGGTCGCTTCATAGAAGCCCTCCGTGATCGATGCCCCCTCCGACGGAGCTCCGGAACAGGCCCCAAGATGGGATCTCGTGGATACAGAAAGTTACGACGGTGGAATTAGGGTTTTGGCTCCTGTTCTGATCGTTTGGGGGTACGTGGATTTATATAGGAGGAAGGAGTACGTCGATGGAGCAACAGGGGGCCCATGAGGGTGGAGGGTGCACCTGGTGGGGGTGGGCGCGCCCCCCTACCTCGTGGCCTCCTGTTTCCTTTCTTGACATAGGGTCCAAGTCTCTCTGGTCTTATTCGTTGAGAAAATCACGTTCCCGAAGGTTTCATTCCGTTTGGACTCCGTTTGATATTCCTTTTCTTCGAAACCCTAAAACAAGCAAAAACAACAATTCTGGGCTGGGCCTCTGGTTAATAGGTTAGTCCCAAAAATAATATAAAAGTGGATAATAAAGCCCAATAATGTCGAAAACAGTAGATAATATAGCATGGAGCAGTCAAAAATTATAAATACGTTGGAGACGTATCAAACACCACACCTAACAGGTCTACGGGTTACACGCCTTTCTTCATGGTTTATGGAGCAGAGGCAGTTCTTCCTAGTGACATCCGTCACGACTCGCCCTGTGTGGCAGCTTATGTTGAAGCTGATAATGAGAAGGCACATCAGGACTCACTAGACCTGTTACATGAGGAGCGTGATCTCGCAGCAGCACGTTCGGCGATTTATCAACAAGATCTCCGACGTTATCACAGCCGTTGGGTTAAGACCAGAACTTTTCAAGAGGGCGATCTGGTGCTTCGACTCATGCAGGATCAGACTGATATGCACAAGTTATCCCCACCTTGGGAAGGACCTTTTGTGGTCAGCAAGAATCTGCACAACGGGTCATACTACCTCATTGATGTTCGAGACCACAAAGACTCACGTAAATCAGAGGAGGAGACCAAGTGGCCATGGAATATAGCTCTTCTTCGGCCTTACTATAATTGAGCCACAGGCTCTTCTTATGTACATATTTATGACAATGTATATATTATATAATAAACCGGATCCTCGAATAAAGCGGTGTCTCTGTTCTTTTTTACATAATGTGTGAGCCTACAAAAGCTTCTACTGACAAAGCGGAGTTTTGTTAAACCGGCCTCTACGGCCACACGGATATAAAGAAAATCACTAGGGGGCTTGGTCGTATCCGAACCATAGCTACACCTCTTGATTGGTTTAAGACCAAAAAGGGATATCACTAGGGGGCTTGGTTGTCTTCACACCATAGCTATACCTCTTGATAGGCTTTAAGCCAAAAGGAAATTATGTGGAGCCATAGAGAATCTGTTGCATTAAGCACAGTTCAAACATAGGTAACCACTGGGCATAGCTCACATATTACCTGGTGGCTCCTTGCTTCTCAAAGAACAGTGAGCTTGAACCCTTGTAATAGGCTATCAAGCCAGGCTTGGAAGCCAGTTGTATTCACCTAAAACCCCGGGTTATCCTGCCTCTTTAAGTATGCCACTCCGTCGAGGTAAACCTGGTATGACCCATCGAACGTTTGACAAGTCAATCCCATGGACCCTGAACTTGTCAATGTTAAAACGGTGATTGGTTAAAGACTGAGGTCCATCTTAAAAGGCTTTGCAAAATGGTTTAACTCAGCGGCCTGGCAGCCCATGAAAAGCCTCGATTTAGGGCCTGGCAGCCCATGAAAAGGCTTGCATATTTCTTGTAATTGCTATTTTTTATGATAAAGGATTTATGAGTATTTTCTGATAAACCGGTGTTCTTTACAACCCGGCATGACTTCCAACGCTTAGTTGTCAGTACATGATCAATTTTAAATCGGTAATATATTCTTCCGGTCTGGTTTTTGACTCGATGTCACCAGCATTATGAGGCTATTATAGCCCAATATGGTTTCTATATGAACCGGCAAGAGGGTAAGGAGTTGACAACACTCCGGATTGGTGTTTTTTCACCTTTACCATACAAGCAGTTGGTCAGCCAACGAGGTATGTTACAGATAGTATTTATTTTATCTGGTTAATATGAATCTTGGTTATCCATCCAAGATATGTATATCTTTTGGGCATCATGACCCATCTAGTGGTAAACCACTAGGACGCTTTCAAGTTCTTATATGCAGGAACACAAAGTATAATGGACTATGCATAAATAGATCCCAAAAGTGGAACAAGTTTCCCAAATATCAAGCAACACAAGCATGCTCGATGGAATGGCAGATAAAGGTGTTTCTACTATCCTGTTACAAGGAGCTTCAAAACGGCCCAAATTGAATAATTGTTTCAAGCAGTGGCAGAGTGTAGCTGATAAACCGGTCGCCGGTTTAGGATGCTTCATCGGGATGGCTTGACAATTGAGGGTCATCTTGTGCAGTCACCTCCTCTTCATCCCTCCCCAGACGCTGGAAATCAACCGTTGACCAATCGATTCCGGTTAAAGCTTGAAACACGGCCTCTTCACGGATAAGGCTGGAGGGGTCAATATCAGGAGCGTAAGTATGCTTACGGATTGGAGGCACAAGTTCTTCAACATCATGGATCACGGCAGGCTGTCTCTTTCCTTCAGCATCGTAAACCGGCTGGAAATGAGATAAGTCTGTGTCCTCTGCCAGTTTGTTGGCTATTGGCCGCATCTCTTTTGTCAGCTTTTGGAGATCATCGTTATTGAAGTCTGAACCGTCCTCCTTCACACCTCGATACCCTTTAATGATATCTGCCGCTTCAAGATCCGGAATCCATGCCTTGGCCCGGATTAGTGTGGTCAGCGCTCCTGCTCTTGCGGCCGCTTTCTTCAGTTCTGTAATCCGGGCAGGTAGCATGGCTAGCTTCTCAAGGGTTTCCTTTATCAATGATGGTGCCGGCTTATTGTATGCTGCAGTGCAAATAGCATGCTAGGATCCAGAATATAGCATTTCCATTAAGGTGTATGCCGCTTTAAGCTTCATCCGCATGTCAGAGCCCAGATGAGCAATACGAGTGCCTGTCATGGTTTAGTATCAGTAAACCGGTCAGTGATAAGATCTTATGAATTAGAAGAATGGCATGAGGAGGTACTTACCAAACACAGCGGATGTCGTGGCATCAATCTGCCGCTTCAAGCCGGTCAGTTCGTCTACCACTGGCTTCAGGGCTGCTTCTGCGTCCTCAGCTTTCCTGGTTAAACTAGCCTTTCCTGTTTCCCAGTCAGCACGTTCCTTGTTGAAAGTCTCTTTCAACTTCTCCATAGCTTCCAGGGCATTGGTCAGATCCTCTTTGGCTTCGGAAGCCTCTGCTTATTGAGACTTTATGTTCTCTTGAAGATCAGCGGTTTGAGCATCCCTCTTGCTCAGCTCGGCCTGCAAAGGCGAAGATATGTCAACAACGGGATATGTATTTTCTAAGTACCAAGCGTATAACAAGTTATGCACTTTGTACTTGGGGGCTAATGCCTATTTGCTCTATTATCAACAAATCTTTCACAAGTCTCAAGTACAATGCAAGCATTATCCTTAACACTTGGGGGCTAATGTACATCTGTTCAAAACTGACGCATTGATTCAAGACCCGTGTCGGTGTCAAAACCGACAGATCTCGGGTTGGGGGTCCCGAACTGTGCGTCTAGGCGGATGGTAACATGAGGCAGGGGACACGATGTTTACCCAGGTTCGGGCCCTCTTGATGGAGGTAAAACCCTACGTCCTGCTTGATTGTTCTTGATGATATGAGTAGTACATGAGTTGATCTACCACGAGATCAAAGAGGCTAAACCCTAGAAGCTAGCCTATGGTATGATTGTATGTTGTCCTACGGACTAAAACCCTCCAGTTTATATAGACACCGGAGGGGGCTAGGGTTACACAGAGTCGGTTACAAGGAAGGAGATCTACATATCCGTAATACCAAGCTTGTCTTCCACGCCAAGGAGAGTCCCATCCGGACACGGGATGAAGTCTTCAATCTTGTATCTTCATAGTCCAACAGTCCGGCCAAAGGATATAATCCGGTTGTCCGGATACCCCATAATCCAGGACTCCCTCAGTAGCCCCTGAACCAGGCTTCAATGACGATGAGTCCGGCGTGCAGATTGTCTTTGACATTGCAAGGCGGGTTCCTCCTCCGAATAATTCATAGAAGATTTTGAACACGAGGATCGTGTCCGTCTCTGCAAAACAAGTTCCACATACCACCATAGAGAGAATAATATTTCCACAAATCAAATCTGCTGACGTACCCCGTAGCGTGACATCACACCACAACTAGGTCTTTATTCGAATCATTTTTCATAACCAATCTCAGCGTGTCTCGCGAGGCGGTTTCCTTGGCACATCTTGTCGAAGCAGAGATCGTGTCCCCTTTATTACGAGATTCCCATTAATACGGACATGGGTAACCCAACCGTGCCTATTGGTAGGACTCCTAGATCTTAGGCAAGTCCCAAATGGCCACGAGGAGGACGCTTGATATTCACCCTCTTTATAAAGGGGACAAGGCCTTTTCCTCTCGATCTTAATCGAATCTGCCTTCCGCCTCAAGTTCCAACACCCAAATCTCAAGTTTAGGCACTTCGGACCTTCAACTATGTTCGGATCCAACCTTCAAGGTCGGTGGATGCCTTCCTCTGTCACGGAAGAGGACATCAAGAAGTTGAGAGAGGCCAGATATCTGACCGCCGAAATTTCACATCGGCTGCCTGCCTGAGGGCAAGTCGTCCCTACTCCCGAACCCAACAAGAGCGTCGTGTTCGTCTCCCACTTCCTCCGAGGACGAGGCCTCGCTCTGGATCCCTTTGTTAGGGGTCTTATGTTCTATTACAGGCTAGATTTTCATGATCTGGCCCCAGATTCCCTTCTTCACATCTCGACATTTATTATCGTATGTGAGGCCTTCCTCCGCATTACCCCTCACTTCGGCATGTGGCTCAAGAGCTTCAATGTGAAGCCGAAGATGATCGAGGGGCAGCACGCAACGTGCGGAGGCGCTTCAATAAGCAAAATTGCTGACGCTCCATGGCCTGAGGGTTACTTCCTAGAGGTTTCTGGATTGTGGCAGCGGGAGAGGTTCTACATCACAGCTCCCCGAAGTGCCAAGTGGGTAGCTGCCCCCACCTTTCGCTCAGGCCCCCACCACAACTGATGTCATGGATCAGCAGGGGGCTGAGCTGGGGTCCAGCCAAGGACGTGCCAATACTGCAAAGCCGTATCTAAGATCTCTTTGAGAAAGATTTCAGTCTGGTTATGGTAGTGCAAGTCATGCTAGTTCGTCAAGTCCAGCCTTGCAAACACCGGCCCCTTCGCCTGTGGCAATTCAACCTGGAAGGACCGTGAGCTGTTCAACATTTCCTCGGCATGACGCATGAAGAGATGTACAAATTGTTCTTCGGACCACAAATAATGTCTCCGGATATCACTGAGGATGCAGGTCTGAGCTGCAATCGCCCAGATACCCAAGTAAGTAGCCCCGCATCTGAACACACTGTCCGTTTATGTATCGCAACATTGCCCTAAAAAAGTCGCTCTTTGACCCAGGATTGGATAGCGAAGGCAAAGTTGATCAGGTGTTCGGCCCCCCTCCCTGAGACCTCACCAAATCCCGTGCTAACCAGGATGCTGGAGATCGCACCTTATCAAGCGCCCTCAGGAGAAGATAAAGTGGGGAACAAGGAGGCTAGCGCTTTCGCGAAGGAGGTTAGCCGGGGGGAGGAACTGAAACTTCCTCTCCCCAGGGACGGAAGAGAACCGCCTCTGAGGACCCGGAGACAACGGTCTCCAAACTGGAGAAGAAATCTCCGCCGGAGGGTCCTGCCCAGGGGGATACCCTAGCCGCACTATGCCCTCAAGGGGATCAACCCTCCACTGAGCTGTAAGTAAAAGGGTAAATGAAAATATCTCACTTTACCTCTGAGGAAAATAACCGAGGCGTTTATCTTGCAGTTCGGATCTTAGCCCTTCTCAGCAGAGCTCGTCTTCAGGGGATCTTCTTCCAGAGATGATGGAGAGCGAAATGCCTCCCCCTGCCACACCACCTCACGAGGCGGGTGACCCCGAGGTGTCATCGCGGAGGGTTCCTCCTGATCCAGCAAGGCCAGAAGGTAATCCTATGGCCACCCGAAGTCCTCAGTATCCGGCTCTTGAAGAGAGCAATCAAAAGGGTCCAACACCGTCTGGTGTGCGGTCGGACGTACTGAGGGATCTGCTAAAGCAAGCGGCTATCTCAAAAGAGCACCGCACATTGATGGGTGCGGTGATTGAAAGGATTTCGTCCGCCGAAAGCGGGTTGCATGAAGCCTTTATGAGTCTACTGACAGGTTTTGAGGTACATGAAATGATGTACATTTTTGACAGTACCCAACATTTTTAGGTGTGCCCTGTGTAGATAGTAGCCCCTGAGACTCTGGTTGTCGTCGAAAACGGCGGCAAACAGAGGATCATAGTCCCAAGTAATAACCAGATCGCCTTTATGTGCAGGTGGTTGAAGCTCCGGTGGCTAGACGGACTGATGGGTTTGGCGAACTAAAGCGGCAACTGGATGCGGCAGATGCCGACATCGTGCTTGTTAACAAGCGGCTTGACGAGGCACAGGGTAGGTTATTTTTCTGGTGAATGTCACCTAGTAAGAGCAGCATGATGCTAGTATCTTTAATATGTTGTGACTACAGATGGAGATGCCACCGTGGAGACCCTTCGGGCGGAGCTTGCCCGAGCCAAGGAGCAAGCAAGGAGAAGCAATGCGACCGCTTTAAAGGCGGCCGAAGAGTTAAGGGCTGAACAGGCCGCACGTTGCGAGAGCACAGAAAAAATTGCCAAGATGGTCGTGGAGTTAAAAGATGCTGCTGACCGTTATTGGCTTCTTGAAGAAGAAAATCGGGCGAAGGCGACGGACCTGGAGAAGGCCCGGGTGGCTGCCAAGGAAGCCCGCTCCAAAATTAGAGCGACGAAGGAGGAGCTGAATCAAGCTGCGGAAATCGTTTCTGGGAAGCCCTTCTTGTTGCGGACTAAGTTTGGAGATCCGAAATATGCTCCTATGGACCGGCTATGGAGTTCTGCGGACGAGTACATGGATTTGGCTGCAAGTGCTGCTGATGCGGCCGAGTACTTCAAGGATCAGAAAGGTCCTAAAGTGGAGAAGCTGTTCTGGTCACAGTTTCATGCTCCAGTCCGTCCGCTGTTGCTGAATGACCGATTGACCGGTTGGGCTGAGCTCCATAGATTATCCAGACTTGCCATGAGGTCCGTTGTGGATCATTTGTGGCCAGGAGGGCCAAGGCCGAATAACTACTTTAGCTTAGTGCAACAATTCCTTGGCGTTGTGCCATGCATCGATGCTGTAAAGAGGTCGGCGTGCATAGAAGGCTCGCGGATGGCCCTTGCCTGTGTCAAAACATACTGGGCGAGATGGATGCCAGCACTGTTGCGGCACAGGGTTCGGCCAGAGGCCGAGTGATTGCCGAGCACTACTTTGAAGAAGTTCTTGAAGGCGCTCATTTGATAGAGGCTCAGTGCTCGAAGAATATTATGTTTAAGTGACATGTATTCCCATTGTAAAAACAATGTTTTATTGAGTTTATCAAGGCTGTATTTATACTTTTGCCCGAAAGTACTATGATGCCTCCTGTGCGGCCGTTTATGTATATATGTATATAACCTGAAAGATGGCAGTCGTCGGCTTCAGCCCCCACGCATATAATGCGGGGGTGTTCGCAGAAGACGCATGTTCACACTTGATCCAACGTCTTGGTCCATTAAGGAGGTGATAGCGCAGCGAACTAGGCAATCAGACTATAATGCTTTAACACTTTCACTTAGCCAGAGGAGTTTGACAGTGGGGATACCATATAGCCCCTGGTGGCTCCGTGCTCATCCGAATTCGGGGCACGTACATGTCTGGACAGGAAACGGCCCTTTGTTAAGGCGGAGGAATCCCGAAGATTCCGCTAGGTCATCGAGTGGTTGACCAGTCTCACGCTATATCATGACAGTCAGTTTTCGACTTTCTCTACTGAGGTGCTTGTCCGGATGAACCAGGGCACAATCACAGTAGTTCTCCTGGTGCCGCCTTAGCCGATAGAGCGAAACGTAAGGCAGCAAAACACAGGAGCCGGACAAACCCAACATTTGACCAAAGACATGATTCGGAGCTGATGCATATAAGGCCAAACTCGCGACGCCGAACACTCCCTAAGGTATTCGGTCTTTATGATGTAAACCAGGCTTAAACAGTGCCCTTTGTAATAAGCCCCTAGTGTCCAGGTACGTGCAGTATTCTGACATGGCCACATGCCAATACGTCAGCATCGTTCTCAATTGTACTGAGAATCCAGGGGATGTGTATCAACAAGAGACAGTAAAAAGGTTTACGCAGGGTCTTAATCTAAAAAGAATCCTTGGAACGGGTCCCTGCTGCACGTCTGCGCCCGTGTCTTCGTTGTGCCGTATCCTGGACGGGTGTAGCACGATGGTCATCTGTAAAAGAGAGGAACTTAGTTGAAAAGTTGTCGTGCAAAAAGGTAGGTTATACTAAATAAACCATGTACAGTTCAGAATGAGTAAAGTTGAGCGTAATTGTCACTTGTTTACACGCGTTGAGCCCCTTGTATTGTTATAGGGGTATAGCCATCAAACCTGTATCAATTATATATAGCTGCACCAGACTCGTCTAAGCGCGTCCGTGGTCTTAATGACCTGTTAGATGCTCTGGTTGGTGAGGCCGTTTAGTGTGCGGCTGCCAAGGTAGCCGCACGGTCTTCCGCGTGCAAGGAGCGCTCAATATTTCCATTTACTGTAATGATGCCATGTGGACCGGGCATCTTAAGCATGAGGGAAGCGTAATGCGGTATTGCGTTAAAGCGAGCGAAAGCTTCGCATTCGAGTAGTGCTTGATAGCCACTTTGGAACGGAGCGATGTGGAAGGTTAAATTTTCGCTGCGGAAGTTATCGGGAAAGCCGAATATAACCTCTAGTAGTAGGGGCCCGTGCAATGGGCTTCTGGGCCTGACGTTACTCCTTTAAAGGTAGTATTGCTATGGCTGATTTTTGTTGGGTCTATCCCCATTTTGCGGACTGTTTCCTGATATATCAGGTTTAAACTACTGCCGCCGTCCATCAGGACTCGTGTGAAGTGGTATCCGTCAATTATCGGGTCTAACACCAAGGCAGCCCATCCTGCATGCCGGATACTTGTCGAGTAATCCCGATGGTCAAAGGTGATCGGTTGGGACGACCAGTGGCAGAACACCGCGGTGATAGGCCCTGGGGCCTGTGTCTCTAGGAGTGCCGTTTTGTTTCTCCCCTTCGTCACGTGTAATATGTTACTGTTTTGACTTCTGGTGGGAATTTCTTCCGTTCCCCAGTGCTTTGCTTGCGAGGCTCGCCCTTGTCTTCGCTTGGCCTATCCTGCCCCTTGTGTTCGGCGTTGAGTTTGCCGGACTGCTTGAAGACCCAACATTCTCTATGGGTATGATTTGCAGGTTTATCGAGGGTGCTGTGGATCTGACATATTTGGTCCAGAATCTTGTTTAGGTTGGACAGTTCATCTCTGTTACCTTTGGAGGGCAGCTTTTGCTGACCTGGCCGAGAGCTTATGAATCCGGCGTTTACCGCCGTGCTCTTCGGGTTGTCTTCTTTATTCTGGCGCTTGTTTTTGCTGCGTCGTGATTTCCCGTTTCTGTCCCTGACTTCGGATGCACTTGGGTCGCTGGTGCTGCATCGGGCTAACTAGCTGTCCTCGCCCGCGCAAAAGCGGGTCATGAGGATTGTTAATGCTGCCATTGTTCTCGGCTTTTCTTGGCCGAGGTGTCTGGCAAGCCATTCGTCTCGAACGCTGTGCTTGAAAGCTGCTAAGGCTTCGGCGTTCGGACAGTCGACTATTTGCACTACAAAAAAAGACACATCTGTGACATTTTGGGCCGAACGATTTTTTTTTGTCATACATATGACACTTCTATGATGATAATTGTGACAAAACCCGGTATCATCATAGATGTGGTGGGCTCCTACTTCTATGACAAAAAATCATGACAGAAAATGGGCTTTTCGTCCTTGGGGGGCGTCGGAGACACAGCTGCATGACATTCTTTGGGCCGTCCATGACGGAAAAAACCGTGGTAGAAGCGAGGGGGAGGAAAATTTCGGGGAGTTCCCGGTTACGGTGGGAGGTCGGGGGCCGAGCGATGCGCGTTTCTCTCGTACACGTGCGCGCGTGTGTGCGAGGCGTTGGTCTCTAACTGAACCCGAGCGATTGCACCGTAGGCTACGCGTTACTGAACCCGAGCGTTCGATCGATGGCTGTTAACTGAACCCGATCGAGCGATTCCTTCGCTACTGCTGCTAACTGAAGCCGATCGATGCTGCCTCTGGATGAACAGTGAGCGTTGCGGGGGGGGGGGGGTGGATGAATAGTTCCCGGTGGGGGTGGATGAACAGGACCCCGTGGTGTTGCCTTTGGATGAACATGACCCCGATCGATCGAGCCGGTTGGGGCTGGATGAACAGGACCCCGTGGAGGGCTAGATGAACAGGACCACCCCGTGGAGGGCAGGATGAACAGTAGACGGTGGAGGGCAGGACGAAGAGTAGCCCGTGGAGGGGTGGTTGAATAGGAGCCCGTGGAGAGGGCTGGTTGAACATTAGCCGATGGAGTAGCGCGCAGTGGAGGCTGGATGAACAGGAGCCCGTGGATGAACAGTCGCAGGTGGAGGCTGGAGGAGGCCGACGGTGGATGAACAGTAGCTCGTGGAGGCTGGAGGGCGTCGACGGTGGAGATGAACTGTATCCCGTGGAGTCCTGTTTTGCGGTACGCCACACCCCTCCCAAATGAACAGGACCCCCGTTTCGACTGTAGCGCTCCAACACAAGTCCGTTTCGTCCGTTTTGCGGTACGCCACACCCGTCCCGATCAACAGGACCCCCGTTTCGACCGTAGTTGGTCCGTTTCCTCCGTTTTGCGGTACGCCAGACCCCTCCCGATGAACAGGATCCCATTTCGAATGTGGCCAGTCGAACACAAGGACGTTTCCTCCGTTCTGCGGTACGCCAGGCCTCGTTTCCATCGCCTGTTCCATCCAATCCCTCCCAATGAACACGATGCATTCTGTTGCCTCCCCATGAACACGACGCATTTCGTTGCCTCCCCATGAACACGCCAACGACGTTGTTTCTCCGTTCCGACCTAGCCATGCACACGAGCCCTGGCCGTACGTATGCGCGAGTAGGCGTTCGAGACCCCGCCCGTATGTACACATACATGGTCGTATTTTCTTTCTTGCACCCTGGCCGCTTTACGTACGTGTACATGCTACATGCGCGCCTCTACTACGGCACGTGCGCGCCTCTACATCGACCAGTATGTACGTACACGTTCGCGACCAGAATGACAACGCTACGGACGCTTCGACCAGGTGGGTCCTGACTGTCAGGCACTTCCTTGCCTGCGAAGATGTAGCTGGTGGGTCCCAGCAGTCAGGGCGCGAATTGTTTTTTTTGCCCGAACGCACTTCCTTGCGTGCGAAGATGTAGCTGGTGGGTCCCAGCAATCAGGGGGAAACGTTTTTTTTCGCGAAATACAGTGGCCCGTCCGGTGGGTCCCAGCTGTCAGGTGGAGGAATCATTATTTTCCGCGTAATAAGGAGGCACTTCCTTGCTGCGGCCGTGGACCTAGCTGTCAGCCTCTCCATGTACAGTCCACGTCCGATCGAAGTCGTTCCTTGACCACGTTGATCACGCCGCGCCGGGAGCACCAGGGCGGTGGACGACGGCGAGGCCTAGGAAGGGGACGACACGGAGGCAGGGAAGACTCGGCAGTTGTTTCCCATGCGAAGGGGAGTACGATGTATGAGGGTTTACTGGTTCGTCTGCCGTCGCCGGAGAATAACAGCAGGTGTGGGTGAGTAGAGGGATGGCTAGGCCAGCGATGGGAGTACGGTCGGGCGGTGAGGCCTGCGCGGCAGCACAGCCGACCGCGAGGAGGAGGGAGCAGGCAGTCCCGCCGGCGCTTGTTTGAGCGGCTGGAGCAGGAAGAGCAGAGATTGAAGAAGCACGACGGCCGTTGGATGGACATCCAACAGTCAGTGCTTGTGCGTCAACCTTTTTTTAGGAAAGCCTCAAATGTGTGGAAAACAGCATACATCCCATCTGCCATTATTTCTAATAATTTACAGCCATTTGCTAATTCTTAAGGTTTTTTTGAGCCCATATTCTTTTTGTTAGCATTACAACCCATATTGTGGCAACGTTTAAAAAATTATACGAAATTTTGCATATTTCGATGCGGTCCAAACTGTTTTTAATCCTGAAATTTCGACTCACATTCAAACTGATTTTAAAAATAAATGTATATCAATATAAAATCCAACAAATTCTCCCGCATAAAAATTAATATAATTTAAAATCTTGAAATGAAAAAAAAGATATTTGAAACTAATTGCCGGTTTGATGTGTTTTTAAAAATCTACAGCCCATTTCTCATTACTGATGGGCCATTTTCTCGGCCAGCCGAATGAAAGCTCTCCTTGTCTTGAAAGATTTGCAGGCCAACAGGCCCGACAAAACGACTTACTTGGCCAATCACAAAAAAACTGTGTTGTGGCCGTGGACCCAGCTGTCAGTCTCTCCACATACAGTACTCTTCCGATGAAGTCGTTCCTTGACCACGTTGACCACACCGCGCGGAGAGCACCACGGCGGTGGACGACGGCGAGGCCTAGGAAGGGGACGACACAGCAGTGGAAGCCCGCGCGGAGAGGACTACGAGGGTTCACTGGTTCGGCTGCGGTGTGAGGCTGCCGCCGCCGCAGGTCCTGGCCAGCGGTGGGAATAGTAGGGGGCGGTGAGGCCTCTGCGGCAGCATAGCCGACCATGGGAGGCAGGAGCATGCGACACGACCGGCGCTGCTTTAGGCGGCTGGAGCAAGAAGACCAGAGGTTGAAGAAGCACTATGGCCGTTGGATGGATATCGTACGGTCACTGCAGCTAGAATCATTTATATTGACTAAGTTGACAAAGCCCTTGGTATGTCAACTTAGTAGGCCCACATGTCAGTTTCCGAAACGGTGCGCCCCAGATGTCAGGGGGAGGAATCATTTTTTGGGCGGGTGAAGTTAGAATATCCGAGATTGAAGAAGAAGCATGGCATCCGTTGGATGGACATCCAACGGCCATAGCTGCTAGAACTGTGTGTTGACTATAAGTTGACAAAGCCTTGCATATGTGTCAACTCTGTTTTTTTAGGGGACGCGTCAACTTAGTAAGGCCAGAAGTGTGTGGCAGAGAACTTATAGCCCATTTGAGATTTGTAAGAATGTGTAGCCCATTTTTGAATTCTAATGGAATTTACTACAGCCCAATTACAGTTTGTTAAAAGTAGAGCCCATTTCAACCAACCGTTCAAAACAGAATTCAATAAAATTTCCCACATTTTGATGGGATCCGAAATATTTTTATCCCGAAATTTCTAGTCAGATTAAATACAATTTCAATACAAATTTATATTACGTAAAAATCCAACGAAACATTGCGCTCGCAACAATTAATGAAATTAAAATTTTCAATATCCAAAAATAATATTTTTATAAAGTAATCACATGTTTGGTGCATTTTTTATAGTTACTGCCGAGTTATAATTACATCCCATTTATTATTTCTTAAAGCCCATTTTCTTGTTAAGCCTAATGCATCCCTCCTAGGAAAGATTTGCAGCCCAGCGGGGCGGAGAATAACAACTTGAACTTGCGTGGGTATTCCTAAAAAAAGTATAGCTGGGCTAGCCATTTTCAGCTTGAAAAAAATAGTATCTGGGCTGGATATCTGGCCTGGGCTAGATGGGCCACAGCCCGCCCAGTTAATACCCGCAGCGATGTTTTCGTTGTTGTTTAGAGGAGAAAAATTAATATCTGGGCTAAACATCGAAAAACTCTGCAGTGCTCACACCTCAAAAACACATACTACTCGAGCTACTTTGTCCCAGATGTCGGCCGCTTCTTGTGCAATTCTCTCGTTTATTGACTAGTACTACATAGGTTGACAATAGTGTGCGACCGTGATGTCAGAAAACTAGGGGGAAGCAAAATAAAAAACTCCAGCGAGCACTTCCACCTCTGCCTCGTTGTCTCCCGTGGAAACCCCTTTCCTCCCTTTTTTTTGCTCGGGCAAGGACCAATGCATGCAGCACGTCCATGCGGTTATTAGGCAAGAAATAAAAGCGCTTTGCATGCTATGAATTACGATGGCCTGCATGGGTAGCTAATAAGGCATGTTGTGATTAAATGTTGTGTTTAGAAGAGAGAAATATTCTTCTTTTCCACCAGTCTGCTTGCACCTAGGTCGTGATGCACCTTCTAATACGACTTATTCACCTTCTAATATATATATATGTATATAAAAAATAAGGAGGCACTTGCGTACGTGGGGCTATGGAGCTGGTGGGTCCCCATTGTCATCCTCTCCAAGTAAAGTCATCTCCTCGCCCGCGCGCGCTTTCTGCCCGAAACAGTCAGCGCCGCCCGCCCCATTTCCCGGTGCAGGCAATTGCTCCGCCTTCAAGTGACACAAGTGCCATTTGTCCGTCCATCTGCCGCCCACATTAATGATACACGATTGCCGAGGCGGCTACTCCGGCGCCACACGTCCGTCCCTCCGCCCGCCCACCATTGCTATATAAACTGCTGCGCCGACCATAGCCGCAGTCATCCGCATCCGTTCCCTTTCTCCTGTCCACACCACTACTGCCCACCATGGCTTCTTCGCGCTCCAGCGCTCTTCGGGACGGGCGGACGACGGACCACGAGGAGATGGCAGCCATTGTTGCCGACCGGCTGGCCGGCAGGCAGCCGGAGGACGACGACGTCCAAATGGAGAACATGGTAGTTGACGATCCGGCGCCAACCCCCTCCTCCATGCCATCCTCGCTGGTGCATTGCACCATGACCATCGGCGAGGCCCGTGCCCAATATATGGACAGTGTGAGGCAGATGCGTCAGGAGTAGTTCTGGGAGGCGCAGGCCGACGCCGACTACAACCACCATCTCCTCCAGGAGCATCTGCAGGCGGAGGAGCAGATCACCGCGGAGCGGGCGGAGCAGGAGGCGCTGCTCGACTCGTACCGCTCTGCCCGCAAGGGCCGCCTCGAGCGCTGGCGGGAGCGCATGCGGGTGGCGGAGGCTGCGGCCGCCTACAAAGAGGCTAGCAAAGAGGGCGATGAAGCGGGCGAGGCGCTGTTTGGCGAGACCGAGGACGAGGAAGAGGACAATGCCGGCTCCGATGAGTCCCCGCTCTGCTGGCGTCGACGAGGCCCTGCTCTGCCAAGGCCCCGCGACGCCAACAACGAGGCAGATGACACCGCCGGCTCCGGCGACGCCCCGCCCCACCAACAACGAGGCAGAGGACATCGCCGGCTCAGCCGAGGCCCCACCCTGCCGGCAACGCGAGGGAGGATTTCCACCGCTTCGCTGAAGCGCCGCCCGCCGGCAACGAGACAGAGGACATCGCCGGCTCCGCTGAGGCCCCGCCCCGCTGCCAACGAGGCTGCGCCACACAGAAAACAAGGAAGAGTAGAACACGGTAGGTCGCCACCGCTCGGGTCCAAGTAAGGCTACCGTTGCTACCCTCTTGTTGAAGCCAAGCTAGGCGGGTTGACCATTGACGGCCGATTAGCTTCTTGGCGGCGACGTGGAGTCGGGGAGTTCTACTGGAGAGTAACGCTGCTTCTACTTAACTGCTGGTGCAGTTGGCTGACTGACATGTGGGCCCAACAGGCCACATGTCAGTTATGCAACTGCACCTGCAGTTAAGTCACTGAAGCTTCCGTTCGGCTCAGCGGGACACATGTGGGTAGCTTCGGTTAATTAATTATACCTCCAGCGCACCCCTTTTTAGTTGAAGAATGTATGAAATGTAATGAAATCTAGCATGTTTATATGAAATCGAACTGTGTATGAATGAATTTATTTCGATTAGTTCGAATTCCTATATCACTGGCATTGGATGAACATGCAAAAAAATATGTACTAGCAGTATTCCCAGGGTGATCACCTTGTTTGCAGCAGTTTCACATGTACTCCCTCCGGTCCTTTCTAGTCTGCATACAAGTTTTGTCTGCAGTCAAAGTATCTCTACTTTGACCAATCTTATACAAAAAAGTATGCACTTTCACAGTGTGCGAAGTAAAAAGGAATAGAAGGAGTACAAAGAGTTTGAGCAGGTTTTTAGCGTTTCTGTACATTGCAATAAAACACACAGGCCTGGCAATTCATAGAGAACATTCAAAACAATCGATGATTATGCATCTCAGCGACTCACATGTTAGAGGCAATATTTACTTCACAACTGAAGAATAAAGTAAAAATTGATCGACGCTGCTGACAGAAAGGGCGTCCCATTCGAAAATATCAAACGCATGTCTTGCTAAAATCAATGAGCAAAATTTGACAAGGTTGTCCCATTCCAAAATATCAAATGCCTATGATTGTGGAATGGGCAGGGTTTGCCATCAGTTCGGACATTGACATGGCACCTCGTGCTGAATAAACCAGCTGTTCTTTTTGTGCAGTTCCACCGAAATCAACCAAATTTGCGCGTAGCTTGTATGATTTCGCCCTTATATGTTGCAACGCCATGAACTTATCGGCACCTCCTTTCTTGTGGTGGAAATGAATGATTTGATGTATGCATGAACATTTTTTGCAGTTCCCATTGAAATCAAGCTGAGCACCCCTGTTTGCACAAATACAAAAAAGTGATTAGTATAGAGCAAGCTGTACTATGAATTGACAGTTTCAACACGCACATACATGGTCCATGTAGAGCACACTTTTAGAAAAATGGAACTCACCAGAATGAATCCTAGAACAACATTGTACTCACGCATCACAGCAAAAAAATGATTTTGTCAGTCCTTCTGAGCTGAAGTTAGTTTGGTCTTGTGAGGAGTAATGTAACCATCCTTCAACTGCTCCTTCTGATGATAAGATTGACATGGCTTCTTCATCCTGGCATAATCGGAACTAGTCACTTCACGTACTCCATATTCTTCTTCATAGGAAGATGATCCTGTTGTGCAAAGACAAGAGGACTACTAAATGCTAGCATCACTGTTTGCTCGAAAAAAGGAAAGGAATTATTTAAAACAGCACAGATGAAGCACTTCTCAAGGACAATACCACTTTTTCATGACAGCACCTGGAGTTGATTTTTGTTTTTCTTCCCCTTGTTCTTCCCCTTCATCACTTGGTTCAATAACAAACAAGCTTCGCCTTCAATGTAAGATTTGGCATGCCAATTAGAAAGCACAAGTATAGTACTAAACTTAATTTTCTGATGAAAGTGGCAAAATACAGGCCAGCAGTTGTGAAATATCCTTATCTTACCTCAATGGGATATTACGGTGCACATACAGATTGGAAGTCTTGTCTCCATTTGTGCAGCTCACTAAAATCAAGCAACATTATCGTACAAGTAGCACAACATATGAATGCACACTGCAGAATCATGTGAAAGAAGGCTAGTACTGACCTCTCATGATGCGGAATTCAAACAACTCACAAGAAGAAGATCTGAACCAAATTCGCCTTAACGGATAGGAAGTAAGATCTCCTCTTGTGCAGTTCCACTAAGACCAAGCAATCAAGCAACGTTGTCGGTGTGACATTTTGGTTGAACTGCACAAAACACTCTTAAAACAAAAGTGTTTTGTGCAATGCAACAAAAGGTCACAATGGCAACGAGGTGAAGCAGATAACCCTGTTTACACAGAGGTGCAAAGGAAACAATTAGTGGTCAATAACGGTGGATGACACAGAAGCCAACAAAAAGAAGCATCTACCTTATCTAAATGGGAAAGAAAGCAAGAGAGTAGCATTTCTCAAATGGTGGCATTGATTGATATTAACATAGAGATTATATTAACAATAAATTTGTTAAACATGTAATTTGCTTTTAACTGTGGCATTGCATCAATTTTCTAGCGGCATTATTAGAGGGTGTTTGTTTACAGGGAAATTTTGGTGTAAGGACTAAAAAAACTCCGTGTCAGTCCCATCTAAACCAAAGAGGAGGGACTTTTAGGGCCTAAAAGTGGGCATTTGGGACTAAATAAAGAAGACCCCGAGGGAGTCTTTTCGGGACTTTTTCCAACAATTGCCCCTGCCACGCATCGCACCTTGTCTCTATTAGTTCATTACTAGGGGTAACATGGTCTTTTAGCATGTCATTTAATAACCTGTAGTCCATGTTTAGTCCCTGGAACCCAGCAGGTAGGGACTAGGGAGTTTTTAACCAAACAGGGCCTTAGATTAACAACAGCTAATGAGTTGCACGGGACAGTGGACGCACCAGCACCATGTGCATCTACCGATGTACTGTGGTCATGCACAGTCTGTTGCAACAAAGAACAAGCAACCAAGGAGCATATTTGTGTTGGTCCCAGTTTTATTATCTTTAGACGCCTTTCCCTATGTGAGCGCAGCAAATCTAGTCCTGCTCAAACTCTAAAGCCTTGTCCCTTCCTTTCCTTTTTGAACTAGTACTTTCGCCCCTTCCTTTCCTCTTTGAACCACGTCCTAGATTTATGCGATACAACTTTCCCCACAACTTTCCCCCATTCCTTTCCTCTTTGAACCACGTCCTAGATTAATGCTATACAACTTTCCCCCTTCATTTCCTCTTTGAACCACGTCCTAGATTCATGCTATATACAACTTTTCCCACTACTTTCCCCCACTCCTTTCCTCTTTGAACCACATCCTAGATTCATGGTATACATGCAGCTAGAGCAATGCATGTCGAGTAAGTAAATTATACCTTAAGGTTCTTGGGGCGTGGTTCGGTGGGCGACGGGACGACGGCGAAGAAGAAGGGGTCAGAGGCCCTCCCGTGCCGCCGCTGGGTGGAAAGTGAATAGCTGCGCCGGTAGTCCCTCGCCGACGGCAACAACGTTAAGCCTCCTTCCCTTCCCGGCGGACGGATCCTGCCGGCTCTTTGAGCAGCAGTGAGGGGAGAGAGAGGCCAACGAAGTTCTTTTTAGATCTGGAGAGGGCGAGAGAGTGTGAAGAGAGCAACTACAAGCACTGAGGCTCCAACGGGAGAGGGCGAGAGAGTGAGCGAACAGGCTAACCATCTACACAACCCTCCCGTTATATTCAACGAGAGGGAAATAACCTTTTATACATTCCTGCATTCGTGTGACAAGCATGTCGTGTTTTTTTGTGTGTGTGGGAGTCATTGGGATTTCAATCATAATCGTGTCATGTAGCTTTGGTGGTAAGACTATCCACAGTGGTGCAGAAATAATGCAGCCTTAGTCACCTTACCTCTCTCCACGTAGTACGTTGGGTCCCACCAGTCAGAGGGTGAAACAAACAAATTAATAAGAAAAATTAAAAGCGCCAGTGGTGTATCTTACCTCACACATCTCGCTACTGCTCGGGAACACTGTCCAATTGATCCCTCTGTTCGCTCATGTACTATTTTAAGTGAATCCTTATTATAACATGCACACAAATTTTGGCCACTTGTATTCGACTTAAGTCAGTGTACCACCGTATCTCGTATACTTACTACTCCCTCCATCTAGGTGTAATAAGTCACGTTAGAAGGTGCAACGGGACCAAGGTGCGTGCGTGTGCATGTGTGTGTGTGTGTGTGTCTGTGTGTTTAACACCATGTGTGTGTTAGAGAGAGCGACAGATCGACCTACTCCTACAGAGAGATGTTGTGTAGTGTACGATTTTAGCCGCGAGAGTCGGTGCATCCTCTCGTTTCCAGGCGTGTCCGGTAGGGACATGCGGACAGCTGCCACGCCCGCTCCTGTCACATCCCTAGTTCTGGTATGACCTAGGCTTGCTTTGTGCATCATGTTTAAATTTCAAATGAAGTTGAAATGGGGATGTTTCAAACCCTAGCACCAAAACAAATTCAAATAGGTTCAAATTAAAAATGGAATTTCAATAAACCCAAAATGCTCTTCAAAAATGTTCATGGTCTTTGGAAAATGTTGCAACCAACAACCAGAGGTGATGCACATTTTTGCTAAACATTTCGGATTTTTGAATGAATCCATATGTATTTGAATTGGAGCTGTTTAAAATAATATAAATATTTTAGAGGCTCCAAAAATGTTGGAATTTGGTGAGGGCCTCTGGTATATTATAACTAGTGGTCACAAGGAATCTCAACATTTTTACTTTTGTGCTAGTATTTATTGTAAGTCAAAACAAATGTCAGAAATAGAAAAAGAAAACAAAAAATAGAAAACACTTACCTGAGGCCTGGCTTACCTGGCACCCCCAGCCGGCCCAGCAGAGGCCCAGCCCACTGGCCTCTGCCAGTCACCACTTACCTCCCGACAGGAGGACGCCGAGCGCGTGGCCGACGCACGCCGGCGAACGCCCGGCCACCTCCTGCTTCCCGCCGCTGCCTCGACGCCCAGGATGACGCCACGCAGTCTCCCCGACCCCCCTCTCACTCCCTCTCGCTCCTCCCCCTCCTCTGTCCTCTCCCCGCAGCACACCCGAGCGCGCTCGTCGCCGCCGCTCGCTGCCACCGCGGCCACCGTCCACCACTCGCCTCGCTGACGCGTCCGGAAGAACCGCAACACCGCCCACGTCCCCTCCGCCGACTCACGCCTCGCAGGAGGCCCTGCATCATCGTCTTCGCGGTCATCTTCAACCTCGGGCACCCGAGCCCCTCGCCGTCGATTCGCACCGTCAAGGACGTCCCCGAGCCCACTGACCTACTCCGCCGCCTCCCTATGAGCTCCCGCTCCCAACCCCTCTCTCCCCGCCGTTGAATCCCTCCTCTAGCCCCCCTGGCCACCGCAGCCGTGCCTCGTCGCCGTCGTGGCTACAGACGCCGTAGCTTGCCCCTGAGCACATCATCGTGCTCGTGCTGCTCCCAGGAGACGAACGCACCTGCTAGCTCACCTTCCCATGTACCATAGCGAGTAGCCGATCCTGACCAAGCTCCGGCTGCCGCCAGGAGCTTGCTTCTGGCGAACTCCAGCCATCCGGCGCCCTCCCGTTGGTCTCCCCGGATGCGCACGGGCACGGGCTTCCTTCTGGTGCCCCTGACGCGTCGACCCGTGGCCTCTGGCGAGTTCCGAGCGGGCTCTGCCGTGGCTCGAGGTCGTCGCTGGCCGAACTCCGGTGAGGCCGACGTGGCTGTCAATAGCGCTAATCCCACAGCCTAATCCCCCCTGAGACTGACCAGTGGGCCCCAGGGCTTAGTCAAAGCTAATCAGCCCAGGTTTGACTCAGGGTTAACCCCAGTGTCACTGACGTGTGGCCCCCACATGTCAGGTTTGACCTGGTCAGCCCTGCTGATGCCTCTGTGACGTCACGCTGATGCAGTAATTGATTTTCGGGATTCTAAATAATTCAGAGAATTTCAGAAAATATTTAAAACTTCTAAAATTCATAATAATTAAACCGTAGCTCAGAATGAAATAATTTATATATGAAAAATCATCAGAAAAATGCAAGGAATCCATTTATGCCAGTTTCATGCATGAAAAACAAACTTATACTTGCTGTATAAGTGAAAACGTAATAATGGCATGTTATATACTTAATTTGGGGTTTGCATATGAACCCTTGGTTCATATGGACTTCAACCAAATTGATGCTAGATGCATTAGGGCAAATCATAGCATCTTTGAAATGTCATCTTCATGCATCATATTGTTGCATATGGTTGTTTATTGATTGCCGGCACCGTCCCTCCTCGATAGGTTCTACTCCGGAAGGTGTCCCGAGTACCTGTCTGAGGAGTAGTGCTTCTTTGTGGATCTATCAAGCAAGCAAGCCCCCTTGAGCATCTCGATAAATCCCACTCTCTTGCTCCTGCTCCTTTTACTGCATTAGGAAAACAACGATTCAAACTGCTACTTTCTACTGCGGTAGCTGAACCCATTCCTCTGCATGACTTGTCATTGCCATAGTAAATAGTTGAAACCCACTAGCATGAGTAGGAGTTGCTTGAGTCTTGATGTGCCTGCTCATCCATGCTTGTTTTGTTTATGCCAGCTATGCTTAGAGTTGTGTCAGGTCTGATTCATCGGGAATGAATCGGAGTGGTGAACATGTTCTACCGATAAAGGCTAAGTGTGTGAACACGTTTTGGTAAAGGTAGCGATGAGAGGCCATGTAGGAGTACATGGTGGGTTGTCTGATTGGAACCGCCCTTAAGCACTGAGTTCTGTGTATGTTATCCAAGTCCAGTTACTACCACACATTGGGTTCCGGTTATCCGGCCCCTCTCGACTTATTAATCCACTCGATCTCTGTTCAGGAGTTGCAACTAGTTTCTGGCGTTTGTAGGTAGTGCTACTTGTCTACCAGGTGGTGTCTAACAGGACGGGCCTGGGACAGACTAGGCACCGTGGCACGGTGTACCAAGTGGCTCCCGGATGGTGGGCTTGGGAACCCTGCACACATCGTTTGGGGCCGTGAGTGACACCCCGGCCGGATCTCCTTGCGGATGGAACCCGAATAAGCGATAAACCTGGACGAGAGACTTGTGTGGTTAGTCAGGTCATGGCCGACACCCTCTCCCGGCTTCCGCTTGAAGGTTGCCGAGGTACATGACGTGTACAGGGCTATAAGTGGCGAGAGCGTGTGTGAAGAAGTACACCCCTGCAGGGTTAACATTATCTATTCGAATAGCCGTTTTCCTCGGATATGGAAACTTGGAGGACTTATGTAGTACATAGACAACTTGAAGTGGATACTCTAAAATACGCAAGATAAGTGTGAGTGCTATGGATGGCCTTCTCGTAGGGAGACGGGGACGGATCCATAGTGGAGTATTGATATGGTGAATATGCGGACTCGTGTGCGTCTTTTCACCTCAAAGAAGTTTATGATACTCATAGTATAGGTTAGCCACTGAGTCAAAGCTTGGTTGCTGCTGTTAAAACTCCACCACCCCCTTTGTTGATAATCTTGCATATGTAGATAGTTCTGATGTAAGACTTGCTGAGTACCTTTGTACTCACGTTTTCTTATTTATGTTTTGCAGTTGGTTACGCTAGTGACTTTGACAAGTAGCGTGTATCCCAGCTACGATCTTGTACCCTTGGGAGGGTCGTGTTTAGTCAGGCTTCTTAGTCTTTTCCTTTTGTAGTTGTCTGTACTCAGACATGTAATGCCTCCGTTGCTTGTATGCTCTGAATGATGGGTCATGAGACCCCTGTTTGTATTGAATGCTATGTGGCTCTTCTGGGCCTTTATCTATATGAGTTTGAGTTATGTTGTGATGCCATGTTGTACATCACATACTTGCATGTTATGCGTACGTGTAACGTGTATTGCTATGTGTGGGATCCGACAACCTAGTTGTTTACCTCTGGTAGCCTCTATTATGGGGAAATGTAGTCTTGTGCTTCCATGAGCCATAGTAGTCCGCTACAGCCCGGTTCACCGGAGTCCTGCTAGCCCAGCACTACTGCTCCGGAACACTTGACTGGCCGGCATGTGATTCACTTTGTTCCTGTTTCTGTCCCTTCGGGGAAATTTCACGCGGTGACATCCGGAGTCCTGCCTAGCCTGCTACAGCCCGGGTTCCCGGAGTCCTGTTAGCCCAGTGCTACAGCCCGGATTCATACGCTGTTGACCGACATGCTCGAGGTTGATTCATGTATGCCTGTCCCTGTAAGTTAGTGCTACTTTGGGTTCACGACTAGTCATGTCGGCCCGGGTTCTCTGTCATATGGATGCTAGCGACACTATCATATACGTGAGCCAAAAGGCGCAAACGGTCCCGGTCCAGGTAAGGTGGCACCCGTGGGAATATCGTGCGTGAGGCCGCAAAGTGATATGAAGTGTTACATGCTAGATCGGTGTGACTTAGGATCGGGGTCCCGACAGCTCCTGACCAGCCTGGCCCACCCAAAGCCCCTCCATCACCCGCGCGCTTCCCGCCCGAAACGGTCAGCGCCGCTCCAAAGAATCGATGCCGCATTCATGCCCGGGCAGAGCGGACGCGACCTCTCACTGGCGCAAGAGTGATGGTTGCTTCGTCCGTCCAACTTACTGCTGGGTCTATGTGATTTGACGGCTCATTGGTCTTTATTACTAAGGTGGTAGGATTGTTGGATGTCCCACGCTTTCAGCGAAAGGAGGTATACTACTACTACTAGATTACAATTTTCTCCATTCTTACAGCGGAGGCGTGCAAGAGTAGTGAAAACACCCAGGCTCAGTGATTACATGGCCCACCTCACACTACTATCACCGTGCGACACCTAACTCTTTACATAGTACTCCCTCCGTTCCTAAATATTACTAGATGAGTCCCCGCGCGTTGGCGCGGAACAGCGGTATATCTCTCTGCGCAAAATTATCGATTTCATAGAACAAAAAACTCTATAACCGCATGACAAATGTGGTAGCCAAACTAAATAAACTCCCATCATCATTTAGATCATCCCACGTAAGGAAAAAAGATCACCCAACTCCTGAACTCCTACTGCATAATGGGATTATATTTTTCTTTTTGACATGTTAATGGGACTTAAAAGCTCACTTACATGCATGCTACCGGTGCATGCTTGCATGCAGACATGTTGATGTGATTTAAAACCCACTCACATGCATGTGGCACAGTATTTCTGCATGCTTGCATGTGGCTTAGTGCGGAGCCACTCAACGTCAAGATCAGACGGCTATTGTGGACTGATCTACTTCATCTAACGGCTACATCAATTTTGATGATGTGGCTCAAGGAGAGGATAGAGAATTCCTAGTAGTGGGGGCTAGCTATTACTAGTAGATATAAGTCTTTGTAGAGATTCCACTACATACGGAACAAAATGAATGAATGTACACTTAAAATGCGTCTATATACATCCGCATGTGGTTGATGGTGAAATCTCTACAAAGACTTATATTTAGGAACGAAGGAAGTACTAGTATAGTACGTACTGTAATTTATCAGCGAGATAAATTTGTACAATGCTATGAAGCTTCCAGCTTCTGTTACATGTATCTTGCGTCCAAGGTTGCCCGTTGCAACATTTCATCAAATACAAAGGAGACTAACATGCATGCTATTGCATCTCAATGATTGACAGATCATAGCAAATATGTACTCCCTCCGTTCCAAAATAAGTTTCTCAACTTTGTGCAAACTTTAGTACAAAGTTGTACTACTACTAAAGTTGACACTTATTTTGGAACAGAGGCAGCTAAAGAAAAAAAAATCCATGCAGTCCCTAGCCCTTGAACCGTGAACCCTGACCAGGCTTCAATTTGCTGGCAACGTTCGAGCTTCCTAATAAATGAAGTTTGCAACCTTTTGACCATCGGATCATTTTGTGCAGTTTCACCAAAATCGAGATGAGCATCCCTGTGGCAAAGAAATTGAACAAGCGTGATTAGAATAAGATTACTGAGACTAGTTGATGAGACATAAACTCATCACAAATACAGTACATAGAAGCCAGTAGAGGTATGTGCGGGGCAAAGAAGTAGAGAAATATCCACATGAGTGATGTGGGCAGCTGGAGCAGTGGTGCAAGTCGGCTGTAAAGGGAGTTGTACCTGAGGGACGTAGCTCAACCTTGAGGAGGGCGGCGAGAGGCAGCAACTGCCCACATCGCGGTAATGAGCAAGGGACGAAGGCAACCTCACCGGCTTTGTGAGAGAGAACGGCGGGGACCCCTGATCGGGACGTGCCAACAGTGGGTTTTCACCGTCGGCGACGGCCACCGCATCTCCACTAAGCATCCACCCCTTCCCCAAGCGGACGTGATCCACCGGGATGTTAGAGATGTGGCCACAGTCATTTTGTGCAAGAGAGTGTGAAGAGAGCAACCCCCGCGAGCAACCGTGTAGGCTGGCCTGTCCTGACTATGTACTCCTTTTCCCTCCATATGAACCTATCATATTGCGTACGTGCCACTGAAGAAAAACATTTTATTTATAAATCACGCGGCACCTACTACTCGTTCTCCTATAACCTTGCGCTTGGCATCTCCAAAATATTGACCTTGCGATTGGCTCTTCGCCTCTTCGGGAAGTCGAGCAATAATGGTAGTGCAGTATATATCGTTCTGGTTATATGAGACCGAATGAATTGCTGCACGTCCACCACGTGGGCGAGGGTCGACGGGCGAGGGAGAGTGCCACATACGGAGCAAAATGAGTGAATCTACACTCTAAAATACGTCTATATACATCAGTGTTTGGAGTATGTACTAGTAGTTCATATTGAAATGTACTAAAGGACATATATATTCCAAACAATATGATATAATCTCTATAACCAATGTAGTAGGGATGAGGAGGAAACCTAGGGAGTAGTAAATTTTTCTCCTCGTCCTGCGAGCCACCACGCACATGGGCGAGGGAGCAGGCGTAAGGCGCAGTAAGCAAGCTTCACCTCATCCTGCGAGCCACCGCGCCTGTGGGCGGGGGAGAGGGCGTACTAAGCAAGCTTCTCCTCGTTCTGCGAGTTGACGGGACACATCAAAAGTACTCCAGTGTATAGAGCCTTGCCTCTAAGGTAGGCCCCACATGGTTTGCCTCTTTTTTTAACATAACACGTCAAGTCACAATTTGTTTATTCACCCGTGGTAGACGATCCTCCCTCCACCAAGTGGACAACCAGTACACGTGCCAAATTACCACGTGGGCTGCCTTTTTTGTACAGAAATGAACTCCACCGTGTACCCGCACGGGTGTGGTTGGGAAAGAGACGGGAGTACATGCGCTGTGCATGCACCTCTTCTCTTCGTGCACGTTCCCCACCTACGTGGGTGTGTGTGAGAGATACAAACCGCATTCATGAGTGTTTTTTGTTTTGGGGTGGGGGTGGGGTGGGGGGTTGATTTCGTGAATTATTTATGGGAATATGTGTCGATGACATCTCAAACAAAATTTTGCATGCAATGTGTGTGAAATGGAGGGCTATCCATATCATACATAGAGGGTCGGGCAATCCACGAGAAGAGAGGGAGGGGTCATAGCTATCGATAGAGTCGAAGAGAGGATCAAGTGGGTGGGTGCGAGATCAATGAAGAGAGCCATCGAAATTGTGTGTGTGTACAAGTCAAAGATATAGGGCGACTGGCCTACCGGAACGTTAGAGGGCACACGCCAAGTTTGTGTGTGGCAGGGAGACATGACTAGAGCGCTCGATGTATCGGTGTGTGTGGGGGGAGGGGGGTGGTGGGACGGGTAGGCAGAGGCCTAACTATAGAGGTAGAACGACTCATATATGTATTGAGAAGGAGAAAACCAGCTATGTCTTGAGGGAGATCGGTCGACATCCATACATAACTGAAGGACGGGAAATATGATGGGAGAGAGATAGAGGAGAGAGAGAGGGAGGGAGAGGGGTAGAGTGCTAGATGGGTGATGGAGTTGCTTCTCGAAGATGGTGGGAGAGGCCTACTAGACAAACTGAGGGTGGAACTGCAATGTTATCAATAAGAGTGGGGATGTGTTTCTGCGTGTGCCTGTGCGTGATAGATCTGTCGGGACGCATCCATGGATGATGAAGGGGAACCATGTGTTTGGTAAGCAAACCTAACTAGATCGGTAGATCAATTGTTGTTTGTCGGAGGAAGAGAGAGACACAACTAATGAGGTAGATCGATTGACGTGTGGGTAAAAACGAGTTATAAGGACCTAGCTAGCTGTATGTATAGCGAGAGATCGGTCGGTGTACGTCCATTTGTTCGAGGCTAATAAGGCCCAGCGAGACGGATAGATAGAGAGAATGGAGCTAGGAGGTGGTGCGAGAGGCCCAACTACTAGCTAGATAGGGGGAGGAGTGTGCGGTTGTGAGAGAGCGATGAAAAGAGGGGCGAGAGTTTACACGTGTGTCTGACCATATGAGAGACGCGAGGCAAGGACACATAAAGGAGGAGATTGAAGGTGTGTTTGTATGTTGTAGGCAGGCATCGCTGGAGAGGTTTATCGATCGGTGTGTGTCGGAAAGGAGTTGTGGAGACTCTGGGAGAACGACCTAAAGAAAAAAATGAATGTGCCCGGTGCATAGAATGCCGAGGGAGGGGGAGGGCGAGGAGGGCGTGTGCATGCACGAGAGAAAGTTAGTGGTATAGCTACAAAGGTTAGAGGATTGTGTGGGTGTAAGAGACTAACAAAGATCATAATTTGATATGAAAGTGGATTCATATATTTGAATAGGAGATCATAGTGTTTTAAACATTGCATGCATGAATATAGCGGTGATACACGTGTTGTGCACATGTTATACCATAATGTGATAATGCATGGTGTTTGCAACTCACAGCTAAATGCCGAACAATCTAAACCATACTATACATCAAACAATCTCACATTTTATTTGAATATCTGATAATGTGTGGCGTTTGCAGCTTACAACTAAATATCGAACAATCTAAACAATACTATATATCGAACATTCTCACATTTTATTTGAATTTGTGGTAATGTGTGGTGTTTGCAACTCACATCTAAATACTTGTAGGCGTATGGGGTGGGGCACCATACATAATGTGATAAACACATTATACATATGAGACATGGTTTAGATTATGAAAATCTAGCTAGAGCTAGAAATGTAATGTGATTTGAAATCAAAATAAAGTGGATTCAAAAAATCTAGTTCAAGTTCATATAGTACACATAGTTCATATGTAACTCGAGACTAATCATGTGGTGTGCTGTGAAGATAATACACAAATGATGGTTTAACTTGACAATAATGATGATTGTAGATATTATTAAAACAAAGAAACAAATTCAAATGCTTTGACTTCACAACAATCATTATTGTAGATCTTATTCAAATAGAGAAACGAATTCAAATTTAGTTCATATTGAAGCGGTAGTATATACGTTTGGAATGCACTAAAACGTTCATTTGAGTAGTAGGTCGCATGCATTATACACGTAGCGAAATATTTTAATTGAACATAACATGAATTCAAAGTTTTGAATGACATTTGTAGGGCGCATTGATTTGGTACAGTACATGTTAGGCCTTTCCGGAAATTTCAACCCGCGCCTTGTTAGCCCGAAATATTTAAGATATATCTTTGTCTCGTTGTGCTCCGACAAATCTCTCCATCTCAACCCGCGCCTTGCTATTCCAAAATTACAATGCGCGCGAAAACTCCCACCTCCTATGAAATCCCGACACGCGAAATGCCCGTGGTACCCCTGAACCGAAAGAACCGCCTCAAATCGGTGGGGGTACTTTCGTAACTTACCCCACATTACGGACAAGCGCATCTCTAAGCCATGGTTCCCCACTTGCATCCCATCCGCCCACCCATTCATACACCGAGGACGCGAAAACCCGCGACGAAACCCCACACCCTGCTCCGTCCGCCACCCAGCCGGAGCCTCTTCCCCGATGACGTCGTCCACAGCAACACCTCGATGTCCCTCATCCACCGTACCGGATGATGATCCGTCGTCGATCTCATCGTCCCACCGGTTCAGCCACACCGTCCTCCACCTCCAAGGAGCCGCCCCGATGTTCCCCTCGTCTTTCGCGCCACCTCCATTCCCACACCGCCATCTTCACCTGCACCACCGGAAGAGCATCATCATCACCGTTTCCTCGGATGAAGCTGCGGCCTAATCGGCGCCACCAAAGAGGTTGTACACTAATCACCACATTTTCTTCTTGATTTGATCTCAAGGTGCTGCCGGCGCTCGGTCCCAAGCCGACATGGCGCGGCTCCATCCACGGCGGCGTCGCCGGCCACTTCCTCCATGGTGTCGCTCCCTCGGCGGTGAAGTTCACATCAGTAGGACCTGCTGCTGCTTTAGCTCTCGCTCGCGCTGCTTCTCTACTCTTGCTCTCGGTCCCCTGCCTGGTCTGCTCTTGCTATTGCTCTTGCTCGCGCTGCTGCTCTCGCTATTGCTCTTGCTTGCGATGCTGCTCCGATTTAGCTACACTTCACTCCGATGCCGCCGAGGTGAAGGAAGAACCAGCCGCAGCGAGGAGGGGGGCTCGCCGGAGAGGTACCCCACTATCTATCTTAGGGTTCAGGATGGGGGCGGTGGTCGCCGGCGGTGGCAGGGATTTGGCGGGGCGGTGGCGTGGGGATCGCCGGAGAAAAAGCTCGGCACGGGGGGGCCTAGAGGGATGGCCGGGCGGCGGTGGACCGGTGGTGGGGAGTGTTTTCGGGGCGGGCGGGGCGGCGCACCGCCGGCCGCGGGGGGCTGCTGTTGGGCCAGCTCAGGGGGTGGAGGTTGAAGATGAACCGCAGGCCCTTGATTTCGTATCCAACGGCTGCAAAATCGACTGACCAGAGATGAAAAAGTCAGTCGACCGACGTGTAGCCTCACCTTGCTAGTGCGTCCAGTTTTGACAGCAAAATTCAGTTTCGACGGCAAAATTCAGTTTCGACAGTTAAGTTCAGTTTCGACAGTTAAGTTCAGTTTCGACAATTAAATTCAGTTTTGACAGTTAAGTTCAGAGATGAGCGGCTGATGTATTTTACATCTAGCACTTTGTGGTTATGTATTTTACGTCATGTATTGGAGATGCTATTAGAATTCCACTCAGGATAACGTTGTTCGTTGTCTCTCTTGTCCTGCTTCAGCCTCGGCGTCGTACAACTCACCGGAGATGCTCCAACGACGAAACCCTCCATCACAGTGGAGCAGTACCTCGGGCTCCATCTCCAGACGCCTAAGATCTTCTTCCCCTCCTCCGACAGCCAAGTCAGCCGGAGCATCCTCACCGGCCAACCCAATCACGCTGAGATTGACATGGCTTCGCCAAAGAGGTTGTACACTTGTTGCATCTCTTTCTTACTCTACATGTTATATATATTGTCCACTGAGCACGTGGATTTTTTCCTTTAGTGTCTCCTTGAAAGAAAAAACGTAGGAATTTTAATTTTCACTTGTCCTCCTTTTCAAATTCCTATTCATGAAGCACAAGACTAAGAGATAGTAGTATAATAGCATTATAACCGTACATATTCTTGTCGTTTGACTTAATCTCACCATGCTTCTTTGCATCATGTGATCTTCCAATTGTTGTGAATCAAACACCCAGATTGGCAGAAATCCTGTGTTTTTAAATTCTCTGTTTTGCACGTGCATTCCTATCCTATTCTTGTCTATTTCCTATCCCTTCATTGTTGTAATCCTCCAATTCAAATGAGCCCTTACAGAATTACATCTCTT
Source organism: Triticum urartu (assembly GCF_056163025.1). NCBI lineage: Eukaryota > Viridiplantae > Streptophyta > Magnoliopsida > Poales > Poaceae > Triticum > Triticum urartu. The sequence continues at coordinate 24,418,427 of NC_141875.1, forward strand.
ACAGATAGTTGTCAAAGAGAACCTTGCGTGGTTTGTCCCACTCCTGCTGTGCCGTCGTCCACCCCAGCTCAGCTGCTCCAACGATAGAAGGGTCCAGGACAGCAGGGATCCGGCCTCCAGACTGTCTTTCGCCGCCTTAGATCTTCTTCCCCGCCGCTGGCAGCCATGAAAATTGCACTACCATCATCAACCGAGCAGATGATCTCGAGGACTACACGGGTCCGCAAGAGAGGTCGCACTCTTTCGTGTCTGCTTACGTTATGCATCGCTTAATATTACATGCTACTTTATCATCCTGTTCACCGACTAGACTCTGAGTCAGCTCCAAACTAATGGTCAAACTTGAGTTTTTAAATGTTTGTGGGGTAGATATCGGGGCCGCTATCAATAGTATCTATCTACTATCTGGTTAATCTCTGGTGTCTACTATGAGTTTCATGTTGGGTGGGAAACAAACAGTAAAGAAGCCATTATCTGTATTTTTTAACTGAAGCCATTATCTGCCTGCTATTATTGGTTTTGGGTCTATCCACAGGTTGCTACCATCACTCTGGATTTCTGCATGCATTCCTTACATAATCTCACTATGTTTTATTCCTATGCATGACAGTTATTGTAAACAATGGAACTGAACATGTAGAGCAAAAGAGACGAGCCTTGTGTGGCAATAAAATTTCATGTAGACGTCGCTCCATGGTAGGCGCAAAGGCAGCCCCCCTCCACGCATTTTGGATTGTAATCGAGAGGAAGATATCTCTTTTGAGGGGGATTCAGAAGGAGAAGACAAATCGTATTTACCCCCTGAGGTCTTTGCTCTAACTTGGCATGCTGATGTCGGTTATATCATGCATATGGTGTCTTGCATTGCTTACTTTATACATCAAATATGTCATCTGCTTAGTTTAGACATCCTTTGTGCGAATGCCATAGTTTATTCATCGTTTATGTGAATTATGCAACGCCATCTTGTTTAGCCAGGCATCATATATGTGAATCTTGCAATGCCATCCTACTTAGCCAGTCATCTTATATGTAAATTATATCAGGCCATCCTTTTTTTCGTTACATATTACATTTGTCAACAATGTTATTACATTCAACTGCTCTTCGTGTGCATCAGCCATTTGACACGGTGATGGCAAATTCTGGAGTGAAAACAAGGTCTTCAGAGCAGACTATGCTATCTGACGAAGCGCATATCTCGCTGGTTACAGATAGCTCCTCAGAGGAGGATTCAGAGACAGATGACCAGTCCTATTCCCCCCCCCCCCGAGGTGTATGCTCTAACTTGGCAGGGTTATGTTGCTCATATCGTGCATATGGTGTCTCGCATTGCTATGTCATTTGATTAGTTTAGACATGCTTTGTGTGAATGCCACCTGTTCAGTGTCTAATTACCATATATGTGAATTATGCATTGCCATCTTATTGCAAGACATTGTATATGTGAATTATACATTGCCATCTTGTCGCAAGACATTATATATGTGAATTATGCAATGCCATGCTGTTTAGCCAATCATCATGTATGTGAATTATATCATGCTATCAATTTTTTGTATTACGTGTTCCATTTGGCGACAACGTTTGTATATTCAACTACTCTTCCTGTGCATCAGCCTTCTGAAGCGGTGATGGAAGTATCTGGAATGAAAACAAGGTATTCAGAGCAGACAATGCTACCTGCTGAAGCAGACGTCTTGCTGGTTATAGAGAGCTCCTCAAAGGAGGATTCAGAGACTGATGACCAGTCCTATTTTCCTCCTGGGGTCTATGCTCAAACTTGGCAGGGTTATATTACCCATGTCATACATGTTGTCTTGCATTGCTTAGTTTTTACATCATATATGGATTGCCATCTGCTTACTTGCTTACTATATAAATCATATATTTGAATTATATCATGCCATCATGTTTACATAGTACACACACATCATCTATCTGAATTATGGCATGGCAACCCATTTAATAAAGACATCATATAGTTATATCATCTCATCCTGTTTAGTGTTTACAGTCATCATATTTTGAATTATGGCATTCTATCCGTGAATGTATGTGAATTATGGCATGCCAACCTATTTAATAAACACATTATATAGTTATGTCACGTCATCCTGTTTACATAGTCTCATATTTTGAACTATGTCTTTCCATGTTTTTTAGTTAGCCATCATAATGTGAAATTGTGTCATGCTATCCTGTTTAGTTAGCCATCATATATGTGAAATTGTGTCATGCTATCCTGTTTGGTTAGACAACATAAATATGAATTATTTCATGCCCTCTTTTATTCCCCACTATCCATTGCACCTGTCTATCATACAATGTCTATACTTTCAATTACTTTTCTTGTTTATCAGCCATTTGAATTGGAGAGCATGATGGCAGTATCTAAGGGAGTAACAACACGGTCTTCAGAAAAGATAGTGCTACCAGTTGATGCAGATAGAACCACGATTGTACTTTCCCAAGGACCAGATCCACCACACATAACCCAGACTCTCGCAGATTGTACCCCTACCCAGTTGGACAGAGAACCAGCTACACCCCTTCTAACCCCAACCCCGGCAGATAGTAACCCAGTTCCAGTTGACACAGCACCGTATCCACCACAGAGCACCCAAACACGAGCTGTTAGTAAGGGAACTGCAGTGCCCAAAGCACGAGGACCACCACTCCGAATCCCAACTCAACGCTTAAAGGAGAAGAAGATTTGTTCTTAGATCAGGTTCTGTATCTATGGTTCATACTCCTTTGCTCTTGCATGACTGTATTTACTCATACCAACTTTTTCAAATTTGAAGGATGGAATTGAAACTCCAATGGCGCAACAGGTATGTTTTAAACCTGTTTCTTTAACTGGTTTGCTGTTGTAACCTGCTCTATGTTGCTATTGCTCTCAATTGAATAAACAGTTATGTTCTCATGTCATGCACATTAAAAGTGTTGCTATTGCTCTATAGTTACCCACACTTATATTCTGTCTATTCTGCTTTGTCTTGAACAAATATTATTTGAACTGTGTCTCTATCTTGATTTGGCAACAAAAACTAGAATGGTATACACCATAAAGTGACCATGGTACATAGATATATGTTTGTTTCATGTTGTTATCCTGTCCACTTTACTACTGAACTCATTTACCAAAATGAGTTTCATATACAACATGGTAAACATGTGAGATGTCTGCTTGTTTCTCTTTTAGAATGCGGACAAAATATTGGAGAACAGTACCGCGTTATCCAATGGTAAAGGAAGTAATGCAGATAAGGTTCAAGATATTGAGACATCCCTGTTGGTCTCCAAGAAAGCTGATAAAAACTATCTTGACGACAGTGAGGGAACCCAAAAGTCCTGTCTTGATGTAGTGTTCGAGTTACTGGCCACTACTACTGGCACAAGCTCTTCAAACTCGCTGCCTGAATTAGTTCGCCTTCTTGAGTCTCAACTTCAAGTTGAAAGACATCGATCAGATGTGCTGCGACAGGAAGCTGAAGGACTGAGGAAGTCCTTGCAGAATTCAGATGCATATTTTCTGGTGCAACAGCAAGCGCTGAAGGATTTAAGCGCCAAATAAGAGAAAGTTAATAAGCTTGCTAAGCATCTTGCCAGCATTATATGTAGCCAGGATATTGTTTCTTGAGATCTTCTGAAGTGGTTTCAGTTCTGGATTTGTTTTGCTGCGGCGTTTATTTGCGCTGGTCGCCAACTTTGACAACCAGTGTATATGATATGCTGCTTTGTTCCCTATATTTGCACTGGTGGCGAACTTTGATGCCCAGTGGATGTAATATGTGTAATAGCCGTGATAGCCTAGCGTTAGTTGCTTGCTTATTTATTTCCTTGTTCTCTTGTTTATTTGTTTGCTTGTAGTCATTGCAGTTCTTTTTCTGCGGTTAGCTAGTGGCTGCAATAACCTATTTTTTAAAACTAGGCCACAATAACCACGGGCTAATATTTACTATAGTGACACTGGGCCTCCTACTGGCCGTAGAAATAGTGGGCCTTCTACGGGCCGTAGAAATAATGGGCCTACTATGGGCCGTAGAAACAATGGGCCTTTTGCGGGCCGTAATCGATTGGCCAAACATGGGCCAAACAGACCGCATTATGGCTGTAAACGGGCTAGAGTTGGAATCGTCCGTTCATGGGCCGACCATAATGGGCCATCGTTAATAGGCCGTATTTGATGACGCTATGAAATCGGCCCAATGTATTAAGGGACCACAAACGGGCCGACTGTAACCACGGGCTGAATTTGGCCCACAAGCAGAAAAAGACAGTAACGGGCTGTAAGTAAATGAATGCTGGAAATGAGCCCAAGAGTAAATGGGCTCTAAGAAGGCCGAAAGATAACATGGGCTGGAAACGGCCCAACGGAATAATGGGCCGTTAATGGGTATAAAGTGATACACTGTTCATTACGGGCCAGTTTCACCACGGGCCGTTAATGGGTGTAAAGTGATACACTATTCATTACAGCCCAGTTTCACCACGGGCCGTTAGTAGGCCAAGAGTTACATAGGGCCTCATATGGGCCGAAAGACGTCATGGGTCATACATGGGCCAGAAGTGAAAATGGGCTGGAATCATATTGGATGGCCCAGATGACGCTACTGGGCCTAATTCGGATAGGGTGTAACAGGCCTTGGGTTAGCGGGTTGTAAATGGGCTATATTCGAACAGGCCGTTAACAGGCTTTCCATGGGCCGGCCCGCCAGCTTTTGACCAAGTCAAACGGGCCGGCCTTTTCATAGGAATGGGCCACTGTTGGGCCTTGCCACGTGTCGACGTATCATAGGCACCTCCGTCCAATGAGTGGTTGACATCTGTCCAAACGATGAGCCGACACGTGTTTCCTCCAGCCAATGATGATTTTACACGTGGAAAATCCCCATTGGTCGGGGTTGTTAATGGGTTATCGGATCCAAAACCCGACCCGATAGCTTAATGGCGTTCCGTTACGGTGGATGCCACGTGTTGGTCACCCTTGACGAAAGCACTTCTGTGACGCGTGATTTATCGTCATGGAAGTGGACACTTCCCTGATGATAATTTTGGTAATGTCATGGAACACTTCTATGACAGCACAGGTATGACTATGTTGATTCTGTCATAAATTTGTCATGGATGTACATGCATGACAAAAAAGTGACCTACTGTGACAAACACGTATCATCACGGAAGTGTATTTTTTTGTAGTGTTGGTTCTTTTTAGTGAGGAACCTGTTCCAAAGCTTTCGGGCTGACTCTCCGGGCTGTTGAGTTATATGATTTAAATCGTCTGTATCCGGTGGTTGGACATAGATCCCTTGAAAATTTGCCCGAAAAGCGTCTTCGAGCTCTTCCCAACTTCCAATGGAGTTTTCGGGGAGGCTTTTAAGCCAGTGCCGAGCTGGCCCTTTGAGCTTGAGGGGTAAGTATTTGATGGCATGGAGATCGTCTCCTCGAGCCATGTGGATATGGAGGATGTAGTCCTCAATCCAGACCCCAGGGTCTGTCGTTCCGTCGTACGCCTCTATGTTTACGGGTTTGAATCCCTCTGGAAATGCATGGTCCAGCACCTCATCGGTGAAACATAGGGGGTGCACGACACCCCTATATTTGGGTGTATCGTGGTGTTCGGATTTTTGTTGTGTTGCATTGCGTGCTGGAGCGCGCTTGCTTGGTCCGTGGATGGATCTGCTTGCGCTGTCCTTTTGATGCGAGCCCTCGCGTGGATCACGTACTGGCTTGTGTGCGGCGTCGTTTGCCGCTCTATGTTGGCCACGAGGTTGTCTATCCGACCGGATGGCTGTTTTGTTTTTGATTGCGGCGGATCTAAGGACTCCTCATCGAATTCAGGTAGCAGCTTTCGCTTCGGGTAGCTCTTTGTGTGGCGACTACCGCCGTATTTTGCTGCAGTGTTGAGTAATTCACTCCATCTAATTCTGAGTGGGTCTTGTGCAACCCTGAGCCTTTGCTTTTTCTTTTTCAGACTCCTCGCAGTGGCAACCAGCCTTTGATGGGTATTCTGTTGCTCCGGGTGCCTGTCCGGTGTGATGTCATCCGGACTGTTATCCTCGCCGGAGTCGGGTTGTTCGGTTTGATTCTCCATGTTGCCGTGGTCGGACGGTGGTTCAATGCCATGTTTGTCGTCCGCTGGCTCACCCTGCTCTATCGCTTGGTCTATATGATCGCTATTTCTGCCAATGCGGGATTTGGAGCGGCGCTTCCGCTGCTGCTTTGACTGCTTCTCGGGGGAACGATCCTTCGCTGCGTCCTTCCGTTCCTCGTCGTCGTTTTATTTCGGTGTGTCCACCATGTATACATCATATGATGAAGTGGGCGTCCAGTGCCCTGTGGGCAGTGGCTCCTGTTCGTCTCCTGCATCGTCGTCCATACCGTCGATGTCTTCGGAGTCGAAGTCGAGCATGTCGGTCAAATCGTCGACAGTGGCTACTAAGTGGGTGATGGGTGGGCGGTGAATTTCTTCGTCATCCGCATCCTAATCCTGCCGGACATAGTTCGGCCAGGACTCTCCTGACAAGGAGAGAGACTTTAATGAATTCAGTATGTCGCCGAAGGGCGAGTGCTGAAAGATATCCGCGGAGGCGAACTCCATGATCGGCGCCCATTTGGATTCGATAGGCACGGGCGGTTCAGAGTCCGTGGCCAGGGACGAGTCCGGTAGTTCGGGGTCACGGCTCCCATGAAGGGTAAGGTCGATACTCAGCTCGATCGCCGCTGAGAATACGGCCTCCGTGGCGGGGTCTATCCACCCATTCATGGATGGCGCAATTGGCTCCGAATTGAGGGTCGGAGTGGTTGCCGGTGCGATCTCCCGAACACTGTCTGATGGTAGAGCTAAATCATGCTCATCATGACCGTGTGGCGCACTCGGCAGGGGCTCGAATCCGTCGAAGATCAAGTCTCCGCGGATATCGGCCGTGTAGTTTAAGCTTCCAAACCTGACCTGGTGGCCAGGAGCGTAACTCTCGATCCGCTCTAGATGGCCAAGCGAGTTGGCCCGCAGTACGAAGCCGCTGAATACAAAGATCTGTCCGGGGAGAAAAGTCTCACCCTGGACTGCATCGCTATCGATGATTGAAGGAGCCATCAAGCCTAATGATGACGACACAGAGGAACTCTCAATGAAAGCACCAATGTCGGTGTCAAAACCGGCGGATCTCGGGTAGGGGATCCCGAACTGTGCGTCTAGGCGGATGGTAACAGGAGGCAGGGGACACGATGTTTACCCAGGTTCGGGCCCTCTTGATGGAGGTAAAACCCTACGTCCTGCTTGATTGTTCTTGATGATATGGGTAGTACAAGAGTTGATATACCACGAGATCAGAGAGGCTAAACCCTAGAAGCTAGCCTATGGTATGATTGTATGTTGTCCTACGGACTAAAACCCTCCGGTTTATATAGACACCAGAGGGGGCTAGGGTTACACAGAGTCGGTTACAAGGAAGGAGATCTACATATCCGTATTACCAAGCTTGCCTTCCACGCCAAGGAGAGTCCCATCCGGACACGGGACGAAGTCTTCAATCTTGTATCTTCATAGTCCAACAGTCCGTCCAAAGATATAATCTGGTTGTCCGGATACCCCCTAATCCAGGACTCCCTCAACCCGGTTTACCTCGCAAAGCTAAACCGGCCCTTGGGGGCTACACCGATGAAAACTACATGAATACAATGATAAAGTATCGGTTTTGTTTTTACTGAGGACTTGACATATTGAGGATTAGCATGCAATTATTAAGATATTACAAAGTCTCGGATTATGATTAAGATCATAAACCGGCCCTTGGGGCTACTTGGGTTGATGTCTATACTTTGGAATCAAGAAAGGAAAGGTGATGAAAACACCTCATAGCGTTCCTTCATCAAGTTCACCAAACCGGCTTCATAATCACGGTTTGAGTGTAGACAGTTTAAAAAACCGGAGTGGAGTTCTTCAGCGCTGAGATGGGTGTAGCTTGACAAATCAGTGCTCCATTTACCCTTCTCCATGGTAGCACGCTCTTCCTTGGCACTATGTTTGGCCAAGACTACAAGATGGTCAGGAGAGCTGTGGCCCATACCGGTAATGAGAACATCATCTCCTTGGCCTCCAGTAGTTTTTACGGGTGATGGTGGAGTGTCAGTGGCTCTCACCGGACTGGAAGACCTATCGTCAGCCCGGATTGGATCTACCGGTTCACTGTCAGGTACAGCAGTGTCAGCTTCTGGTTGATTATCAATATTCAGATCTTGATGGGGTGGTTCATCAAACGGGGCTTCTGGATTTGGACCCTCCAGTTCAGCCGTCCGTTCTGGTTCACCTGTTTGCTCCTGTTCAGGAACCACCTGGTCTTCAGACGGATTGTTCACCCGAGCTTTTTTATTGGGTCTGGCTTTGGCTCTACAAACAAAAATAAAAAAGGTGAAAATTAAGCATAGTATTCAAGGTATGAAAATTTTCAAAGAAAGGGTTTGATTACTTACCCAGGTACAGTTTTGAGAGGAGGGAGTTGGGTTGCTGTTGACTCGCCAGATGATGAGGGAGGTGTCACCTGATAATTTGAATCGGACGGATTAAGAGGTTGTCGGAAATAACCTGCTTTGGGGTAAGAATTGTCAGAAGGAGGTGAGACCTCAGATTGGCGCTTTCGAACCAGGGTGTCAGGTAAACCGGTTGAGGTGACCTTTTGGCCGCTGTGCCGGGTTGTACGGTGAGTTTCGTGCTGCTGCTTCATCCAAATAAATGTTGGATCCAAGTGAGCAAGAGGATGTGAAAAGCTTACTTTCCGAATTGCTTGATGGATTTTTTGCGTTGGCAGAGAGTCTAAACCGGAGGAAAGGGCAATTACCTCTACATCGTCGGCTTGGCTGCCTTCCGCGCCCTCCTGATAAACATCATTGTTAATGAGATTCATAAATAGGGAACCAAGTGAACCAAGTTCTACCTCAACGTCCGGTTCATCTGTGTCGTCATCCAATTCCATGCTGATGCGTTCAGCGGCCTTCCGGTTTGAGGTTTTCTTGATGGTTTTTGTTTTGGGGCGAGAGGGCTTTGCAACTTTCCCTGCAGGTTTCTTCTTCGAGAACGGATCATCACCCTATTTATAAACAAACAGAAGGATGTTCACAGGTTGTACAGTCTACAAGATATCAAGTGTGAAGCGGAAAGGCAGCACTTACAGCAGGCAGTTTGTTTTTTGGGTAGAAGGGGTTCAAGCCGGTTTGGCGACAGACATATTCCAATTCATTCAAAATCTTCTTGACACCTTCAGTGACTTCTTCCTCGGTTAGTTGAATGTTGATGTGGCGTTGGGAGTCTTCTAATTCGCATGTGTACTCACACATTAAACTGGAGCGGCGACTTAATGGCAAGATGCTCCAGGATATCCAGCAACGCACAAAGTCGACGCCTGATAAACCGTTAGCCATAAAGGCTCGGAGCTTGGCGAGTTGAGGGGCATATGAGGCCCGTTCCGTAGCACTTAAACGTTGTGGCAGTGGATGAGTGTTGGAAAGCCGGTGGGCCCGGTAACCCGGCAGAGGATTCTCGTCTTCAGGGGAAGTATCCTTATAGTAGAACCATGTTTGGTTCCAATCTTTGGGGTGACTGTGCAGCTTGGCATGAGGGAATTCAACCTCTTTCCTTTTTTGAATAGAGACACCACCAAGTTCAGTGTTGGGTCCGTCTACAAATTCAGTGTGCCGGTTCAGATGAAAAAAAATCCCGGAATAGCTCGGCAGTTGGTTCTTCTTGTAAGTACACCTCACAGAAGACTTGGAAATTGCATATATTAGACACCGAATTGGGTCCAATGTCTTGAGGATGGAGATGGAAACTGGCAAGCACATCCCGGAAAAACTTTGACCCAGGCAGTTTGAAACCACGGCCTATATGGTCAACAAATACCACTACCTCACCCTGCTTAGGGGTAGGGTGATTCTCTGTTCCTGGAACTCGCCACCGGATCTCATTCTTCTTGGGCAAAGTACCAATCCTGACCATTCCGTTAAGCAGTTCTTCGGTAACCCAGGAAGGAGCCCAGTTGCAAGCATAAAACTATTTGGCCATTGCAAACGAAAAGCTGAAAGGAAATACCGTTTACAAATCATTCATGATGATACATAAGATGAGACGGAACAAAGACATACAAGTATGCAAATTGTGCAAACCGGAGGCTGATACTATAATGAATGACAAGGCAATATCAGAACAAAGGAATGCACATATTGTTAAACCGGAGTATAACAACGGAGGTAAAAGGCTTGTCCGGTTCACCAGAGGGCTAATGGTATATGATAGATTGCTTTTACAAAGGTAAACTGCCTATGTGGTAAAGAGGATACAGATCTAAGGCAAGAATGACTAAGTAAGGTAAAAACAGATTTCATAAGGTCGCAGTGAAATTTTTGATCTACCGGAAGACAGGAAAATAAAAGGATTTAGACCTAAAAGGTTGATCTCAAAGCAGTTCACAAGGGACCAGATCAGTGTTTTATGCGCATAAAGGTTTGTTTTGGTAACAGAAGATAAGCCATTATGGGGAATACATCAGGTTTGAAGTTTTTATCCATGGACTAAGAAGAACCAAGGGAAGAACAACGCCGGAGTCTCGATGAACTTCGACGAACGAGGAAACCCTAGATATATCTACAATAGAGAAAGGAAGGGACTTACAGTGGCGTTGAAGCAGCGGAGGTATGTCGTGGTTCTCTGGTGCAACCAGGTTGATGCAGCGGCCAGTGGAGAGACAGAGGCGAAGCTCGGTGACGGCGGCGGCGCTCAGGGGCAGGGATGTCGCAAGGAGGAAGAAGAAGTGAAGGAGACGACGGGGAAAAAGGAGAAGGGCCCGTGGTCCTATTTATAAGGTGAAGTGATAATCGATAAGTGCGGGAATCGAGGAGCTCAAAATGGATAGTTAATAAGGATGTCACCTCGATGGTTGGATATTCATTAATGAAGGGAATCTTCGGCTTCAACGAATAGATGACGTCAGGGCGGTTTACCACGGATCTAAAGGATGACATCATGGTGGTTTACCAGATCTATAAGAAGGTGACAGGGCAAGAATTTTTCTAAGTATTGAAGATTGACATGAACAAGTTCAAATCAATCTGGGGTCTAATGTTGGGGATATGATTACTAGAGGTAAACCGGCTCAGAGTGGCGGGGTTAGCTCCATGAAGATAGAAGCCCATGAAGACGTGAATATGGTGGCGCTTTACGAAGGCCCAAGGCCCAAAGGCGGGTTAAAGCATGTAGATGTAAACCGACTCTGTCATGTAACTTGTATTGTAAGTTAGAGGAATAGAGACCGAGCCGGACACATCTATGATCCGGCCTCGGGACTCTGTAAACCAGCGGGCGTCAACCTATGTATATAAAGGGACGACCCGGCCGCAGTTTGAAGAGAACAGAAAACGACTCGAGAGCCAAGCAAAGCGGATTCGCTCCCTGGTCATCGAAACCCTAGCAATACCAATCACAACTAGACGTAGGCTTTCACCTTCATCGAAGGGGCCGAACTAGTATAAAATCCCTCGTGTCCCTTGTCCGATTTAACCCCTTTAAGCTAACCCGTTGTGATGGCTCCACGACTAAGTCCTTTCACGAGGACACCTGTCGTGACAAACCTACGACAGGCCCCACTCAGCATTTGTGCCTTATGGCCACGAAGTATATCACTGTCATTGTAAAGGGCTAGGATGTGTAGGTAATTTGAGGTGACAGTAAAAACCTTTTGCTCCCAACTTTTGCAATTGATAGGGGAATTATGTAGAACCCTTAGAGAGGTCATGTCCACGGGGTAACCCATAATTATCATGAGTTGTAATCCTATGGGGGAGACTATGATAGTGGCGTGCGTGGCACGAAGTCTACCTTTGAGTTGAACGTGTACTATACCCGGCTCCGCCCAGCATAATCGTCAAATGTGGGTATCCATCCCACACTATGCCTTTGCATAGGTGCGTTAGAGACATACCAATGGGGATTCTAGATTCCCTGGGAACGCCTTGCCCCTTTGTTCTTTCATCTGTGACTTTAGTCATTGCTTTCTATTTACTTTCATGTTATTTATTTCCGATCGCCCATGCCCAAGGACTTCGTCAAGGCGGCCTGATCTTCCCCATGTTGTTTACCTTGGTGATCGACAAGCTTAACCCATTTATCGAGTATGCCACACAACAGGGCATCCTCCGGAGGCTCAGCGCACGCCATGCCGCGTCTAGAATCTTCATGTTCGCCGATGACATGGTCATCTTCTACCACCCCGACACCCATGATACATCTTCATCGTATCTACTTTTCCAAACACTTTTGACCTTGTTTTGGACTCTAATTTGCATGATTTGAATGGGACTAACCCGGACTGACGCTGTTTTCAGTAGAATTTCCATGGTGTTATTTTTGTGCAGAAATAAAGGTTCTCGGAATGACCTGAAACTTCACGGAGAATATTTTTGGAATATATAAAAAATACTGACAAAAGAATCAATGTCAGGGGGCCCACACCCTGTCCACGAGGGTGGGGGCGCGCCCCAAGGGGTGGGCGCACCCCCTATCTCGTGGCCCCCCTGAGGCTCCACCGACCTCAACTCCGACTCTATATATTCACGTTCGGGGAGAAAAAAATCAGAGAGAATGATTCATCGCGTTTTACGATACGGAGCCGCCGCCAAGCCCTAATCTCTCTCGGGAGGTCTGATCCGGAGTCCGTTCGGGGCTCCGGAGAGGGGAATTCGTGCCATCGTCCTCATGAACCTTCCTCCATCACCAATTTCATGATGCTCACCGCCGTGCGTGGGTAATTCCATCGTGGGCTTGCTGGACGGTGATGGGTTGGATGAGATTTATCATGTAATCGAGTTAGTTTTGTTAGGGTTTGATCCCTAGTATCCATTATGTTCTGAGATTGATGTTGCTCTGACTTTGCTATGCTTAATGCTTGTCACTAGGGCCCGAGTGCCATGATTTCAGATCTGAACCTATTATGTTTTCATGAATATATGTGAGTTCTTGATCCAATTTTGCAAGTCAATAGTCACCTACTATGTGTTATGATCCGGTAACCCAGAAGTGACAATAATCGGGACCATTCCCGGTGATGACCGTAGTTTAAGGAGTTCATGTATTCACTAAGTGTTAATGCTTTGGTCTGGTACTCTATTAAAAGGAGGGCTTAATACCCCTTAGTTTCCAATAGGACCCCGTTGCCATGGGAGGGTAGGACAAAAGATGTCATGCAAGTTCTTTTCCATAAGCACATATGACTATATTCAGAAAACATGCCTACATTACATTGATGAACTGAAGCTAGTTCTGTGTCACCTATGTTATAACTGTTACATGAGGAATCGCATCCGACATAATTATCCATCACCGATCCATTGCCTACAATCTTTTCACATATTGATCTTTGCTTATTTACTTTTCTGTTGCTATTGTTACAATCACTACAAAACCAATACTATGACTTTTGCCATTGTTACCGTTACTTCCATATTACTTTGCTACTAAATACTTTGCTGCAGATATTAAGTCTTTCAGGTGCAGTTGAATTGACAACTCAACTGTTAATACTTGAGAATATTCTTTGGCTCCCTTGTGTCGAATCAATAAATTTGGGTTGAATACTCTACCCTCGGAAACTGTTGCGATCCCCTATACTTGTGGGTTCTCAACCCACGAGCTCACCGTAATCAGAATGCTGCTGGAGACTTTTGGCAGCACATCCGGCCTACGAACCAACTTCCTCTGCGAGCCCAAAATATAGGTGGAAAAGTTTCGGAGTATGTAATAAGAGTTTCGGGGAAATTAAAATTGTTTCAAAGAAAACCGAATAGGTGGAAAAGTTTTTTTCTTTCTTTCAGTTTGTCAACTGAATTGCTTGAGGACAAGCAAGGGTTTAAGCTTGGGGGAGTTGATACGTCTCCGTCGTATCTACTTTTCCTAACACTTTTGCCCTTGTTTTGCACTCTAACTTGTATGATTTGAATGGAACTAACCCGGACTGACGCTGTTTTCAGCAGAATTGCCATGGTGTTGTTTTATGTGCAGAAAACAAATATTCACGCAATGACCTGAAACTCCATGGAACATGTTAGAAAAAAAAAATCCTCGCCAAAGATGAAGACCAGGGGGCCCACACCCTGTCCACGAGGGTGGGGGGCGCCCCCCCCCCCTCTAGGGCGCGCCCCCCTACCTCATGGGCCCCTTGGATGCCCTCTGACACCAACTCCAACTCTATATATTTGCTTTCGGAGAGAAAAAAATCAAAGAGAAGAAATCATCGCGTTTTATGATACGGAGCCGCCGCCAAGCCCTAAAACCTCTCGGGAGGGCTGATCTGGAGTCCGTTCGGGGCTCCGGAGAGGGGGATTCGTCGCCGTTGTCATCATCAACCATCCTCCATCACCAATTTCATGATGCTCACTGCCGTGCGTGAGTAATTCCATCGTAGGCTTGCTGGACGGTGATGGGTTGGATGAGATTTATCATGTAATCGAGTTAGTTTTGTTAGGGTTTGATCCCTAGTATCCACTATGTTCTAAGATTGATGTTGCTATGACTTTGCTATGCTTAATGCTTGTCACTAGGGCCCGAGTGCCATGATTTCAGATCTGAATCTATTACGTTTTCTTGAATACATGTGAGTTCTTGATCCTATCTTGCAAGTCTATAGTCACCTACTATGTGTTATGATCCGGCAACCCCGAAGTGACAATAAACGGGACCACTCCCGGTGATGACCATAGTTTGAGGAGTTCATGTATTCACTATGTGCTAATGCTTTGTTCTGGTTCTCTATTAAAAGGAGGCCTTAATATCCCTTAGTTTCCAATAGGACCCCGCTGCCACGGGAGGGTAGGACAAAAGATGTCATGCAAGTTCTTTTCCATAAGCACGTATGACTATATACGGAATACATGCCTACATTACATTGATGAATTGGAGCTAGTTCTGTGTCACCCTATGTTATGACTGTTACATGATGAACCGCATCTAGCATAATTATCCATCACTGATCCGGTGCCTACGAGTTTTCCATATACTGGTTCTCGCTTATTTACTTTCCCGCTGCTACTGTTACAATCACTACAAAATACCAAAAACATTACTTTTGCTATCTTTACTCTTGTTGCCGCTACCACCACTATCATATTACTTTGCTACTAAACACTTTGCTGCAGATACTAAGTTTGCAGGTGTGGTTGAATTGACAACTCAACTGCTAATACTTAAGAATATTCTTTGGCTCCCCTTGTGTCGAATCAATAAATTTGGGTTGAATACTCTACCCTCGAAAGCTGTTGCAATCCCCTATACTTGTGGGTTATCAAGACCAATTTCTGGCGCCGTTGTCGGGGAGCATAGCTCTATTCTTTGAGTCACTTGGGATTTATATATGCTGGACACTATGAAGAACTTGAAAGATGCTAAGACAACAATTTATCCCTCAACTACGAGGGGATGTAAGGAACTGCCATCTAGCTCTGGACTTGATTCACCTTCTGTTATGAGTAGGCTAGCGACACCTAAACCTGCTTCTGCTATTCGTTCTGATATGTTGCATGTTATTGATGATGCTACTTCTGCTATGCATGATACTTATGATGAAACTGCTTCTATGCCTGATACTACTGTGCCCCTTGGTGAATTTCTTGATGAACAAATTGCTAGGGCTAGAAAAAAAGAAATTATTGAATCTGAATACGATGATGATAGTGATGATGAAAATATGCCTGTTATCCCTGAGGGCTATCTTTTTGATATGGAATCTTCTGCCTCTATTTTAGCTTGCAAAGATAGATATGAGCTCAAGAGGTTATTAGTTAAATGGAACAAAGAATCACTTAGAGATAAAATGAAACCCGACCCTGCTTTTGCTACTTCACCTATCTGTGTTCCTGATAAGGATTATGAATTCTCTGTTGATCTTGATATAATTACTTTGGTTGAATCTGATCCGTTTTATGGCTATGAATCTGAAACTATTGTGGCACATCTTACTAAGTTAGATGATATAGCTGCCCTGTTTACTAATGATGAGAGATCGCGTTACTTTTATATACTCAAATATTTCCGTTCTCATTAAAGGGTGATGCTAAGATATGGTTTAATTCTCTTGATCCTGGTTGTGTGCGTAGTCCCCAGGATATGATTTATTACTTCTCTGCTAAATATTTCCCTGCTCGTAAGAAACAAGCTGCTTTGAGGGAAATATACAACTTCGTGCAAAATAAAGAAGAGAGTCTCCACAAGCTTGGGGGAGGCTTCTCAAGTTACTTAATGCTTTCCCTGATCATCCTCTTAAGAAACCTGAAATAATTGATATCTTTTATAATGGACTAACCGATGCTTCCAGAGATTACCTGGATAGTTGTGCTGGTTCTCTTTTCAGGGAAAGAACACCGGATGAAGCTGAAATTCTATTGAATAATATGTTGACAAATGAAAACAATTGGGCACCTCCTGAGCCAGCTCCTCTCCAATTACTGAGTCTATTCCTAAACCAACTCCGAAGAAAAGAGGTGTTCTATTCCTTAGTCCCGAAGATATGCAAGAGGCAAAGAAATCTATGAAAGAAAAAGGTATTAAAGCTGAAGATGTTAAGAATTTACCTCCTATTGAAGAAATACATGGTCTTAATTCACCGCCTATTGAAGAAACTTATGATCTCAATTCTTTATTTATTGAAGAACCTCCTGACCCCGATATCCCAACACAGGTAGTAAAGGTAAATTATCTCTATAGATATGATAAAGCTGAAGTCCCTCCTATTAAAATTGCTAGTCAGTGCTTGGATGAGTTTGATAACTTTATGTTTAAGCAAGACGACTTCAATGCTTATTTTGGTAGACAATTAAAAGAAAATGCTTATATGATTAGATGCTTGGGTGGTTATATGGCTAATATTAAAGGTGAACTTAAACTTGTTAGCAAACATGCTTCTATGGTTACCACTCAAGTAGAACAAGTACTTAAGGCTCAAAAAGAAGTGCTTGATGAAATGAATAGTAAGAAAAATGATTATGCTGTTAGAGTGGCTACTAGAACTGGTAGAATGACTCAGGAACCTTTGTATCCTGAAGGCCACCCTAAGAGAATCGAGAAAGATTCTCTAAGAAATAATATTGATGTTCCTAGTTCTTCTAAAAAGAACAAGAAGAAAAATGATAGAAATGTGCAAACTTCTAGTGAACCTATTACTGAACCACCTGATAATCCAAATGATATATCTATGTCTGATGCTGAAACAAACTCTGGTAATGAACATGAACCTAGTGAAAATATTAATGATGATGTTCATGATGATGCTCAACCTAGTAATGACAATGATGTGGAAATTTAACCTGCTGTTGATCTTGATAACCCACAATCAAAGAATCAACGTTATGATAAAAGAGACTGTGTTGCTAGGAAACATGGTAAAGAAAGGGAACCTTGGGTTCAGAAACCCATGCCTTTTCCTCCAAAACCATCCAAGAAAAAGGATGATGAGGATTTTGAGCGCTTTGCTGAAATGATTAGGCCTATCTTTTTGCGTATGCGATTAACTGATGTGCTCAAAACAAATCCTTATGCTAAATATATGAAGGATATCATTACTAATAAAAGAAAGATACCAGAAGCTGAAATTTCCACCATGCTTGCTAATTATACTTTTAAGGGTGGAATACCAAAGAAACTTGGAGACCCCGGAGTACCTACTATACCTTGCTCCATTAAAAGAAATTATATTAAAACTGCTTTATGTGATCTTGGAGCCGGTGTTAGTGTTATGCCTCTCTCTTTATATCATAGACTTGACTTGAATAAGCTAACACCTACCAAAATATCTTTGCAAATGGCTGATAAATCAACTGCTATACCTATCGGTATCTGTGAGGATATGCCTGTGGTGGTTGCAAACGTTACTATTTTAACGGACTTTGTTATTCTTGATATTCCCGAGGATGATAGTATGTCTATTATTCTTGGAAGACCTTTTCTTAATACTGCAGGGGCTGTTATTGATTGCAACAAAGGCAATGTCACTTTTCATGTTAATGGTAATGAGCATATGGTACACTTTCCGAGGAAACAACCTCAAGTTAATAGTATCAACTCCATTGGAAAAATTCCATCGATTATAATTGGAGGTTTTGAATTTCCTCTTCCTACGGTCAAAAAGAAATATGATATACTTATTATAGGGGATGTGTATATCCCCATTGAGGTAACTTAGTGTTATTCAAAATTTCTCCAGTTTCATGATTATCGGAATGAGTTTGTTAACAAGACTTGATCAACCTTGTTAGTGGATTATTTTTTATGAGCATGAGATGGATGAAACTAGAAGCACAACCTTCTGTACCCTCTCTATATTTTCTGTTAATTAGTAGAAATAAAGTAAAAATAGTATTTTTCTGTCTGTTTCCTCACTTATCTGTGCAATATAAAAATATCTCGAAAATAAAAGTCCTCAGAATGACATGCCAATTTAATATGATTTTTTCAGGAATATTTAAGGATTTACTATGCAAAAATTACCGCGGGAGGAGCTGCCACCTGGCCACGAGGGTGGTGGGCGCCCCCCCCCTCTAGGGTGCGCCCCCCTGCCTCATGGGCCCATGGTGGCCCTCCTCCACTTATCCCAGCACCCATCTTCTTCCTCTGTCTCACACAAACCCGAAAAACCAACTCAAGCACGAGTTCCACCCACTTTTTCTGTGATTTTCGATCTCCTTGCTCAAAGCACCTCTCGCAAAACTACTTGGGGAGATTGTTCCTTGGTATGTGACTCCTCCATTGGTCCAATTAGTTTTTGTTCTAGTGCTTTATTCTTTGCAAATTTGTGATGCATAGGTGACCATGGCCTTGAGCTTGCATGTCAAATTTATATGGTTCCAAGTAATTCTAATGCTTGATAAAGGCTCTAGGCACTTGTAGGAGTAGTTGCTATCAGTTTTATTGAAGTTGGTTCACTTTTGTTTGAAGTTACTAAAAATTTCAGAATTTTTCAGAGAAAAACAATATGCTTAGGAAGATGTTCCAAGGTGGTTCTTCTAAGAAGCAAGGACCCGGGATTGCTATGCGCGATGCTGACGAGGATCCACCAAGAGACGCTCCAGTACGGCCTTGCAAATGGCCATCGAAAAATTTTATGGACCATGCGGGAATTAAAGAAGAATTCAAAGCTTATTTGCACAATGCCGGTCTTGAGGATTTTGAGGCTAACAAATGCCCCTACTATCATGATCTCACAAGTTCTTTTGTGAGGAGGTTTGAGTATTCATCTTCGCGTAATTCTCCTTCAGTCATGTATGATCTCTATGACAAATCTTATACCATGGACTTAGAGGATTTCACCTCTGCTTGCAAACTTCCATCATGGGGTAGTGTTAGGGATCCCCCTAAATCTGAATTTAGAAACTTTCTTGCTAGTATAACTGTGGGGGAATCTAGAGATATAACGCAGGCTACCATAGGGAGCATTCACTTTCCTGCTATACATTATTTTGCTCTCTTCATCAGTAGATGCATAAATGCTAAGAATGAAGCATGCACATGTGTGTCCCTGATCTTAGCATTCTTAGGAGTGCTGTGTTAGGAGACCAATCTTATCATATGGGAGCCACTGTAGCTCGTAGGTTGCATCATAATAGACATAATGGAGATTTCTTTGGAGGAATTTATGCAACACGCTTAGCTCATTTTCTTGAGATAGACATTCATGAGGGTTATACGGAGTTGCCTCCTACATGTTTAGATTATAACTCTATGGCTTTGCACCAGTTTGTCGAGAGGCCTGAATCACCTCTCTTATATAGTTTAATTTTTTATAAACGACGTGTTTTCCGTATTACTCTCCCTGCTCCTGCCTTCTTTGATTCACAGACAAAAAGAAGATATGTTATTACCAGAGAGGAGGCAGAAGAGTACGAGAGGAGAGCGGAGGCAGCTCGACTCCACGCTGCAGCTCAGCAGGTGATAACCGCTGCACATCAGTATGATCCCAACTATTCTTCGTCGCAGTACGACCCCAGCTACACCTATGGGTATCCTCCAGGCTATCCCTGGCAATAGACCAACTTAGGCCAAAAGCCTAAGCTTGGGGGAGTACGTATTTCTCGCCGACATTACATTTATGCTCACATACACTCATTACTAGATGTCGGTGCTCATACTCTTTCACTGTAATATCCATGCTAGTTTATTTTCTTTTTCCTTCTTTCTTATTGTGTGTCTGTTAAACCATAAGAAAAACCAAAAAAATTAGTAGTAGTTTATTTTTCTACTGTAGTAGTAATAATTAAAAAGAAAACCCAAAAATATTTTCCGTTCTTCTTTTGCTTGTTGGGAGCTTTCCCATGTAAATAGTTTTATTTCTTTTCTTTGGGGGTCAGTAGGAGAAGACCATAATTAAATTGTTGAAGTGGCTCTTATATGCATTTTTGTTGATTTAACCAAGAGCCCATATTGCCTTGTCTTCTCCTGTTCATTGAACGCTCGCAGATTCCAGCTTAGTCCAATGCATGTACACTCTTATTATTATTCACACCGTTCGGTCGTGCAAGTGAAAGGCAATTATGATGATATATGATGGACTGACTGAGATGAGAAAAGCTAGTATGAACTCGACCTCTTTTGTTTTTGTAAATATGATGGGCCCCTCGTTCTTGATTTAGCTTATTATGAATAAACATGTTTGCAATGACAATTAGAGATCATAGTTTCTTGTGCCATGCTTGATTAGCTATGAGTTATAATGATTTACCTTGTGTGCCAACATGCTATTGAGATGATTATGATGTGGTATGATGGGGTGGTATCCTCCTTGGAATGATTTAAGTGACTTGACTTGGCACATGTTCACACATGTAGTTGAAACAAATCAACATAGCCTTCACGATATTTATGTTCATGGTGGATTATATCCTACTCATGCTTGCATCCAATGTTTATTAATTTTAATGCATGTACATGGCTATTGTCGCTCTCTAGTTGGTCGCTTCCCAGTCTTTTGCTAGCCTTCACCTGTACTAAGCGGGAATACTGCTTGTGCATCCAATCCCTTAAACCCCAAAGTCATTCCAGATGAGTCCACTATACCTTCCTATATGCGGTATCTACATGCCGTTCCAAGTAAATTTGTATGTGCCAAACTCTAAACCTTCAAATAAACATTCTGTTTTGTATGCTCGAATAGCTCATGTATCAACCAAGGCTGTCCTTATCTTCCGTGTTAGGCGGGTTATTCTCAAGAGGAGTGGACTCCGCTCCTCACTCACGAGAAAATGGCTGGTCACCGGGATGCCCAGTCCCATGCTTTATGCAAACTAAATCAAAATTAATTACAAACAAAACTCCCCCTGGGACCTGATGTATGTTGGAGACACTCGTTGTTTCGAGCAAGTCATGGATTGATGCTTGTTGGTGGAGGGGGGGGGTATAAACTTTACCATTCTGTTTGGGAACCGCCTATAATGTGCTTAGCATTGAAGATATCACCATCTCTTAGTTGTTACGTTGACAATGAAAGTATATCGCTCAAAAAACAATTTATCTCTATTTCAAAACCGAGCTCTGGCACCTCTACAAATCCTTGCTTCCCTCTGCGAAGGGCCTATCCATTTACTTTTATGTTGAGTCATCACCCTCTTATTAAAAAGCACTAGCTGGAGAGCACAACTGTCATTTGCATTCATCACTATTAATTTATATTGGGTGTGACTATGATTGGATCTCTTTTACCATGAATTACAATGTCTAGTCAGTCCTTGATCTTTAAAGGTGCTCTGCATTTATGTTTTGCAGTCTCAGAAAGGGCTAGCGAGGGACCATCTTATTATATCATATTATGATTGTTTTGAGAAAGTGTTGTCATCCGGGATTTATTATTATGGCTTGCTAGTTCATTATGCTATTGATATGAGTAATTATGAGACCTGAGAATTATTGCAAATGTGGTTAGTTATGATCTCTGCTGAAAACTTGAATACTAGCTTGACATAGTTACAACAACAAGAGCAAACAGAGTTTGTAAAAGTTTTTTTCTTTCTTTCAGTTTGTCAACTGAATTGCTTGAGGACAAGCAAGGGTTTAAGCTTGGGGGAGTTGATATGTCTCCGTCGTATCTACTTTTCCAAACACTTTTGCCCTTGTTTTGGACTCTAACTTGTATGATTTGAATGGAACTAACCCGGACTGACGCTATTTTCAGCAGAATTGCCATGGTGTTGTTTTATGTGCAGAAAACAAATATTCTCGGAATGACCTGAAACTCCACGGAACATCTTAGAAAAAATAATAAAAAATCCTCGCCAAAGATGAAGACCAGGGGGCCCACACCCTGTCCACGAGGGTGCCCCCCCCTCTAGGGCGCGCCCCCCTACCTCGTGGGCCCCCTGGATGCCCTCCGACGCCAACTCCAACTCTATATATTTTCTTTCGGATAGAAAAAATCAGAAAGAAGAAATCATCGCGTTTTATGATACGGAGCCGCTGCCAAGCCCTAAAACCTCTCGGGAGGGCTGATCTGGAGTCCGTTCGGGGCTCCGGAGAGGGGGATTCGTCGCCGTCGTCATCATCAACCATCCCCCATCACCAATTTCATGATGCTCACCGACATGCGTGCGTAATTCCATCGTAGGCTTGCTAGACGGTGATGGGTTGGATGAGATTTAGCATGTAATCGAGTTAGTTTTGTTAGGGTTTGATCCCTAGTATCCACTATGTTCTGAGATTGATGTTGCTATGACTTTGCTATGCTTAACGCTTGTCACAAGGGCCCGAGTGCCATGATTTCAGATCTGAACCTATTATATTTTCATGGATATATGTGAGTTCTTGATCCTATCTTGCAAGTCTATAGTCACCTACTATGTGTTATGATCCGGCAACCCCGAAGTGACAATAATCGGGACCACTCCCGGTGATGACCATAGTTTGAGGAGTTCATGTATTCACTATGTGCTAATGCTTTGTTCCGGTTCTCTATTAAAAGGAGGCCTTAATATCCCTTAGTTTCCAATAGGACCCCGCTGCCACCGGAGGGTAGGACAAAAGATGTCATGCAAGTTCTTTTCCATAAGCACGTATGACTATATACGGAATACATGCTTACATTACATTGATGAATTGGAGCTAGTTCTGTGTCACCCTATGTTATGACTGTTACATGATGAACCGCATCCGGCATAATTATCCATCACTGATCCGGTGCCTACGAGTTTTCCATATACTGGTTCTCGCTTATTTACTTTCTCGCTGCTACTGTTACAATCACTACAAAATACCAAAAACATTACTTTTGCTATCTTTACTTTTGTTGCCGCTACCACCACTATCATATTACTTTGCTACTAAACACTTTGCTGCAGATACTAAGTTTCCAGGTGTGGTTGAATTGACAACTCAGCTGCTAATACTTGAGAATATTCTTTGGCTCCCCTTGTGTCGAATCAATAAATTTGGGTTGAATACTCTACCCTCAAAAGCTGTTGCGATCCCCTATACTTGTGGGTTATCAAGAGGCATGTAGTAACATAGCTAGTTACTACTAGTACTCCCTCCGGTCCTTTTTAGTTCGCATATAAGATTTGACTAAAGTCAAGCCTCGTAAAGTTTGACCAACTTTATAGAAAAAAGTACCAACATTCACAATCTAAAATCAATATCAATAGATGTGTCATGATTTAATGTTTCATATTGTATAACTTTAGCATGACAGATGTTGATATATTTTTTTTGAACGGTCACCGGGGGGAGAGCTTCCCCACTTGAATATATTACCACTCAAATGAAGGTCGAAGGATTACATCAGGAGTATGATATTTTTTCATATAAATATGGTCAAACTTTGTGAAGTTTGACTTCAGAGAATTTTAATATGCAGAGTAAAAAGGACCGGAGGGAGTATGAGTAACATCACACATATCAAGATAAGATGAGTCTATAGCATAATAAATACAGTATTGCATGTTACCACACATATGTTACTCCCCACTATAGAGGTAGTAATATAGAGTAGTAACATGGGCATGCTAATGCTCTATGTTACTACCCATTATGGCTAGTCTAAGGAAGCAAAAATCCAATGTGATAATAATATGTGAGACCACTTGTGCATTTAGTGAACTATTAAGACATGGTAACCCCACCGCAACTACTCACTGAGTGAACTTTGCTTCTCCTGACCGAAGCTGTACTAATAGTCTTGTTCATGTGATTTTTTCTTTGATATAGTTCATCGCTCATGCTGAATAGTTAGTTCAGGTGATTTTGTGTACATTTAGCTCTTCAAATATTTTTTAAAGGAGGATTACTCCCGGCCTCTGCACCAAAATGATGTATGCTATCATCTTTATTAAGTTATTCGACAAAATCTAATAAAATAAATACAAAAATTAACCCGAAACCACCTTCGAGACGAACAAAGTCGCTACACCTACAAGTATAAAGATCTGCTCTGACCGCATCAACGGACACCATCTAATTCAGTGGCATCAAGAAGCCGCCTGCATGGCAAGTTGAGAGCACCAATCGGTCTAGGCATCCCACAACGGGCACCGCATGTGCACAGTCTAGGATCTGCTGCCGCCATCTTCCGCCATCCCATCTTCAGGAGGGATCATTGCATAGACATTTCCAGGCCCATCTGTCGTCGACATCACGATGATTCCCAACAACGCCATCAGCCTGCGCGCGTCCACCAAACTGCGTCCAACGCCGAGACTCCACTACTCCAAGCCGCCGAGACCCGCTGTCTTCAATGCGGTAGATGCAACACCGCATCACCTATTGGCCTCTCCAGTGAACCTCTGCTCCAAAAAATTGCCCTCGGGAGGGAAAACGACACCACATTCTCCGTCATTGTCCGATCCGAGAGACTCAGATTTAGGAAATTTAGCTCATCAGATGTGTGAAACACTAAACAACATATTCGTCAACAGATTATATGTTGCATGCCTCATTCATAGCAACCAGAAAATAGTAATCGAGAGGATTTGGATATTACATAACATCTCTTGTACTGATAGTTCATTAAAACATTATCAAGTTCTTACTTTCAACGTGGAACATGTCTTTAGATGTTTCAGTCAAGCTCATAGGCGCAATTTAGCTGTTCTTCTTTCTACATTTGTTACTGCTTGATTGCCCAGGAGTTATAGTCTTTGTTGTATCATGTACTTGAGCTTGATTTGAAATGAAATTGGCGCCTTGAGCGCCTCTCCTTTGTTTAAAAAATAAAAATAAAAATAAAGATGTGTGCCAATACTATCTCTTGAGCTTGCATTGGTTTTTCTCTTGAAGAGGAAAGGGTCATGCAGCAAAGGGGCGTAAGTATTTCCCTCAGTTTTGAGAACCAAGGTATCAATCCAGTAGGAGACTATGCAACAAGCCATCGAATACCTGCACAAACAAACACCAACTTGCAACCAACGTGACAAAGGGGTTGTCAATCCCTTCACAGTTATTCGTAAAGTGAGATCTGATAGAGATGGATAAATAGTAAAGTAATATTTTTGGTATTTTTGGTTTATGGAACGGAAAGTAAAAGATTGCAAGTAAGATAAATAGTAAACTAGAATTGTAGATCGGGAACTTATATGATGGAAAATAGACCCGGGGGCCATAGGTTTCACTAGTGGCTTCTCTCAAGATAGAAATTATTACGATGGGTGAACAAATTACTGCCGAGCAATTGAAAGAAAAACACAAAAGTTATGACGATATCCAAGGCAATGATCATGAATATAGGCATCACGTCTATGTCAAGTAGATCGAAACGATTCTGCAACTACTACTATTACTCCATGCATCGACCGACTCCTGCCTGTATCTAGAGTATTAAGTTTCTAAGAACAGAGTAACGCATTAAGCAAGATGACATTATGTAGCGGGATTAACTCAAGCAATATGATGAAAACCCCATCTTATTATCCTCGATGGAAACAATACAATATGTGCCTTGCTGCCCCTACTGTCACTGGGAAAGGACACCGCAAGATTGAACCCAAAGCTAAACACTTCTTCCATTGCAAGAAAAACCAATCTAGTTGGCCAAACCAAATCGATTGTTCGAAGAGACTTGCAAAGATATCAAATCATGCATATAAGAATTCAGAGGAGATTCAAATAATATTCATAGATAAGCTGATCATAAATCCACAATTCATCGGATCTCGGGAAACACACAGCAAAAGAGTATTACATCGAATAGATCTCCAAGAACATCGAGGAGAACATTGTATTGTGACTAAAAGAGACAGAAGAAGCCATCTAGCTACTAGCTAGGGACCCGTAGGTCTGAAGTAAACTACTCACACTTCATCGGAGAGGCAATGGTGTTGAGGTAGAAGCCCTCTGTGGTCGATTCCCCCTCCGGCAGGATGCCGGAAAAGGCCCCAAGATGGGATCTCACGGGTACAGAAGGTTGCGGCGGTAGAAAAGTGGTTTCGTGGCTCCCTTGGATGTTTTTGGGGTATAAGAGTATATATAGGTGAAAGAATTAGGTTAGGGGAGCTACGAGGGGCCCACAAGGTCGAGGAGCGCGCCCTCCACCCTTGTGGCCGCCTAGAGGCTCCACTGACTTGTACTCCAAGTCTCCTGGGTGTCTTCTGATCCAAGAAAAATCATGGCGAAAGTTTTATTCCGTTTGAACTCCATTTGGTATTCTTTTTCTGTGAAACTCTAAAACAAGGAAAAAACAGAAACTGGCACTGGCACTGGTGTAGGATCGAAAGTATGTCTAGAGGGGGGGTGATTAGACTACTTGACCAAATAAAAACTTAACCTTTTCCCAATTTTAGTTCTTGGCAGATTTTAGCTATTGTAGGACAAGTCAAGCAATCATCACACAATTCAAGCAAGCATGCAAAGAGTATATTGGCAGCGGAAAGTAAAGCATGCAACTTGCAAGAATGTAAAGGGAAGAGTTTGGAGAATTCAAACGCAATTGGATACACGGATGTTTTTCCTGTGGTTCGAATAGGTGGTGCTATCCTACATCCACGTTGATGGAGACTTCAACCCATGAAGGGTAGCGGTTGCGCGAGTCCACGGAGGGCTCCACCCACGAAGGGTAACGGTTGCGCGAGTCCACGAAGGGCTCCACCCACGAAGGGTTCATGAAGAAGCAACCACCCACAAAGGGTCCACGAAGTAGCAACCTTGTCTATCCCACCATGGCCATCGCCCACGAAGGACTTGCCTCACTAGCGGTAGATCTTCACGAAGTAGACGATCTCCTTGCCCTTACAAACTCCTTGGTTCAACTCCACAATCTTGTCGGAGGCTCCCAAGTAACACCTAGCCAATCTAGGAGACACCACTCTCCAAGAAGTAACAAATGGTGTGTAGGTAATGAACTCCTTGCTCTTGTGCTTCAAATGATAGTCTCCCCAACACTCAACTCTCTCTCTCATAGGATTTGGATTTTGTGGAAAGAAGATTTGAGTGGAAAGCAACTTGGGGAAGGCTAGAGATCAAGATTCATATGGTAGGAATGGAATATCTTGTTCTCAACACATGAGTAGGTGGTTCTTTCTCAGAACATATGAGTTGGAATTGTGTGTGTGTTCTGATGGCTCTCTCCACGAATGAAGAGGAGGTGGAGGGGTATATATAGCCTCCACACAAAATCCAACCGTTACACACAGTTTTCCAATCTCGGTGGGACCGAATCAACAAACTCGGTCGGACCAAAAAGGTAAACCTAGTGACCGTTAGAGATTTTCGGTGGAACTGACATGCAACTCGGTAGGACCGATATGGTTAGGGTTTGGGCATAACGTAATCTCGGTGAGACCGATTACACAAACTCGGTGAGACCGATTTTGGTAATTAGCTAACCATAGAGTTGGTCAGGCAAACTCGGTGGGACCGATTTGCTCTTTCGGTGAGACCAAAAAGTTACAAAAAGGAAACACTGAATTTACATTGCAATCTCGGTGGGACTGATTCGCTCTTTCGGTGAGACCGAAAAGTTACGAAAGGGAAACAGAGAGTTTGCAATCCCATCTCGGTGAGACCGAGATCCCTATCGGTAGAACCGAATTGCTAGGGTTTGGCAGTGGCTTATGACAAGTGAAACTCGGTGGCGCCGGATAGAAAGAATCAGTAGGACCGAGTTTGGCTTAGGGTTTAGGTCATATGTGGATATGGGAAAGTAGCTGAGGATTTTGGAGCATATCATTAAGCACATGAAGCAAGAGGCTCATTAAGCAACACCTCATCCTTCCTTGATAGTATTGGATTTTCCTAAAGACTCAATGTGATCTTGGATCACTAAAATATAAAATGAAGAGTCTTGAGCTTTTGAGCTTGAGCCAATCTTTTGTCCTTAGCATTTTGAGGGTTCCACTTTCACATCCATGCCATGCCAATCATTGAGCTTTCCTGAAATAATCATCTTGGAATAGCATTAGCTCAATGAGCTATATGTTGTTATGAATTACCACAACCACCTAGGGATAGTTGCACTTTCAATCTCCCCCCTTTTGGTAATTGATGACAACATATAGATCAAAGCTTCGACAAATGATAATAAGCATGAAATATATCGTCGCTTTGAGAAGTATGTGACAAGTAAGAGCTCCCCCTAAATTTGTGCATATCTAAAATTTGCTTTGGACTGCAAATGCACAAAGAGTTAGAGTCATGGGTTACTCTTCCATGTCACATACATCTTGGTGGAGCGCTTAAAAATGATAAGAATGAAATACATGCACTCATCACCAAGAATAGTGAATGATCACATAAGATAGATAAGATAATAGCATTCACCAAGCATTAAGTGTAGCTTATGATCAAACACATGATCATCAATGTCTCACAAGCAATGACATAGTATCTCAAGCACTCAAAAGCAAACAAAGTTCGAAAAACCACCAAATAAAGCAAGAGAGAATAAAAGCAACACTCTCTCTCGAAGCCTATGATCTATACATTTTTCTCCCCCTTTGGCAACAAGTTACCAAAAAGTTCCTAGAAAATGCATAGTGCTAGATCGACGCTCAGGCTTGATCTTCAGGTGGTGGTGGAGTCCGGAGCACTCCAAGGACGAAGCCTTCTATAGACGTGGTCGGAGTCGAGGCTGAAGTAGACGCTGGAGCTGGTGGAACTGAGGCTGTAGCTGGTGCAGAAGTGGTGGCTCTGGTGTCAGCAACTGGTACTGCAGACGACCTCGGACCTCGTGGCACTCTGGCAAAGGCATCAGTTGTAGTCCTGCCTCTCCTCTCTTGCATGTCATCCTGGAGCTGCTCCACTGTAGTCTGAATCTCTGTCACCTTGACATCCAAGTCATAGAAATTTTGTTCCATGATTCTCTCTAGGCTTGCCTGGTTCTGAGTTAGGGTGGCTAGTCCTTTCTCAATCCGCAGGGTGGATGCAATTAGGTAACCAAGCTGCTCTTGTTTGGTTTTCAAGAAATACTCAAATGCCTCCTCTTGAGTTGGCATCTTGGCAGCTTTCTCCTTCCTTGCCTTCTCCTTCTTTGCTTGTGCTTGTGCAGACGATGGTTCATTCTCAGTCATAACAACTTGATTATCTTCAAAATCTGGACGGATGGGCAAGTGTTCCTTGTCCAACAAGTATATGCCTGTGCCCATCTTGGAGTTAATAAGCTCCTGAATCTGTGGGGCATATCCACAACTCCTCTTCTGATCTGCTGCAGTCCTCTTGATTGTCTCTACCATGAGGCTCATCACCTTGAACTTCTGTGGCACATCAAAGATATGTAGTAAGTTGATTGCATGGCCTCTGATCATCTTGTGATCACCTGACTTGGGCAAGAGAGTGTGCCTCAAAATCCAATTAATAGTTGGCAGCCCTGACAGAAGATAATGCACAGACCCAAACTTGAAAGTATCAAGTGCCTCGTTTGGAATTTCCTTGTACATATTGGACATAGAGTTGTGGTCCATCTTCTTCTTGGCATAGATATCCAAGTCATCCTCATGCTCCTCTGGGGCATTGATGAGTTGTGCCCACTCAGCAACAGTAGATTGGTACCTCGTACCCTCTGACATCCATACAATCCTGCCATCTGGATAAAAATGTGTTGTGGAGTAGAACTGCATGATAAGCTCCTCATTCCACTTTGTGAGCTTCTGCCCAACAAAGTCCTCTACTCCACATGCCTTGAAGCTGTCCTGCACTCCAGGGTAGTACTCTTCGTTGTCCTTGATGTATTGCCAGTCAACCCATCTCATATCACAGACTATTGGCTTCTTATCAAGCAGAACTGTCTCATAGAAGTCCTGCTGTTCCTTGGTGTGAAATCTGTAGTCAATAGCAGTCCTCCTCCTTGAAGCATACGGATCTGCTTCTCTCCACTTCCTCAGCCCTGAGTCTCTCTTGAGCTTCATATCCTCAGCCACAGTATGAGCATCGTTGTGGTCTGGGATCTTGGGCTTGAGCTTTCTGAGTACTTGCTCTTCATCATCTTCTTCTGCAGCTTCAGGCATTGGGGCTTTGTTCTTCTCAGCAGCTGGGATGCTTCTTGTATTCCTCTTTGGTTTTGGCTTTGGAGCTGGCTTGGCCTTGGAAGCAGTTGCCCCTGATCTGATAGCATCACCCATTAGCTTGGGTGCCTTAGGTGCTAGTGCAGCAACCTCTTCTTCTTCCTCTTCTTCCATGATGGAAGCCTTTCCAAGCACTCTGGCTACGGTCTTCTTGACTCTTTCCTTCCTTTTCTTTCCTTCAGCAGCAACTGGCTCTTTGGGAGTGGGCTTCTCAGAAATCTTGGTTGAAGCTCTGGCCTTTGGCATAGGCTGCCTGCCTGCTGGCCTTTTGATCTTTAAGCCTGGCTTTGTGCCCTGTGCTGGCTCAACTCTCTTTGATGTGGCTTCCTCTTCCTCTGCCACATAATCTTCATCCTCAGAATCTGAAGTTCTCTTCTTTCTCTGTCTGGTGGCAGCTTTAGGCAGATTGCTAGGAGTACTTCTGCTGCCATCATCTGAAGAACTTGAGGGACTAGTTCCCTCACTCATCTGCACTTGCTGCTCTGACAAGTTCTGGCTGTCACTCTGATCAGACATGTTGCAAACTCTGACTGCTGACCCTGTGAATAGTTTATAGATGAGGTAGAGTAGATGAGCATCACAAAATGCAGAGATTTTTGCAAAAGAATGATCCAAAAACTTAGTTTTAGTTTCCCACTGAAATCATCTCGGATCTACCAATTTTTAAACTCGGTGATACCGAAGCAGTTTTGGCACCTAAACTAGTGAACTCGGTCAGACCGAGTCACAGTTCGGTGGCACCGAGACTGCTAGGGTTTCACAAAGTTCCAAAATCGGTCACACCGATAAGTAATTCTTGGTCAGACCGAGTCTCACTTGTGCAATGGCATAAGCCAAATCGGTGGCACCGAGTTTTTCAACTCGGTGGGTTCGAGATGGTTTCGGCGGAAACCTAACCCTAAAATTTTCGAATCAAACCTAATCTACGAGCGCATTGACTGGATAGGAGTGTTTCAATCATGGCAAGAATCATTAAGAACACAATGTGCTAGGAATCGGACGGGGAATAGCACTGTGATCGAGTCCATACCCTAGTTCGGCGGAGACTCGCTACGGCGGCAACGGCGGGGTTGAATTCCGTTGACGGCGATGGAGACCAGCGACTGGAGGCGGTTGGCGGCGAGGAGACGATCCGGAGACCACGTTGGCAGAGCAGGCTATCGCGCGGGCGAAGGGGTTCGGAGAAATTTCCAAATTTTTGCCCGTGACTATATATAGCCCGACCCTGTCGGTGTGACCGAGTGGAACGACTCAGTGGCACCGAGATGCAAAACTGTATACAGTTATTGCAACTCGGTGTGACCGAATGGTTCAAATCGGTTGCACCGAGATCAAAAACCTAGATCAACTTAATGATCTCGGTAGGACCGAAAGTAGGGTATCGGTCAGACCGAGAATCATAAAGAGGTTTTGGAAGTTTAAGTCTATGACGAATCGGGGACTCCGAGCGCTCCTCACATAGAGTGGTTCGAATCTGACTTGATCAAATTTTGTGATGTAGCATGAATAGAGTTTGAGACGAGAAAAGCATAGATAGCTAGAGGAGGTTCTTAGGCATTCTTGTCCATCCACTTGGCAAAAGGAAATAAAACCGAACAATCAAAACAACAAGTGGATGTCCTCGAATGAGTAAAATATGCAACCAGCATGCTCACACAATAAGATGGCAAATGAAATATGTGACAAGGCATGCACAACCAATTCTAGCATCTATCAAGCAATTTGCGATGACAAGGTCATCTATATATGAGTATATTGACTTAGGAGTCAAGTGAGAACACTTGATCATAGGTCATACTCATCGTTTAAGCTCAAGTGGGGTTACCACTATTACATAAAGCATTGTTGTGTTCACATCTTTAGAGTTGCTTTAGCTCAAGTCTTAGAGTAAAGCTCACCCTAGATGTGATATCCCCCCTTAGAGGGATGAACTAACCTCGGGTTTTATCGATGATGACTTCATGTAGATGTTGAAGATGTGGATGCTCAATGTTGATGTAGATCACTTGGAGCTATCCATTTGAGTGAATTGCACTTTCAATACCTACATGGGTTAGTCCCACAAGGAACAAACAAGGATATCCATAGACATAGAGTGGTGCACACACAAGATGATGTCCATGAAAACTTTTAGGTTACCTTGTCCCTTGTCTTACCAACAAGAGGGTTTGTGACTCCTTGAACTAGTGCAAGATGTGGAAGTTGATTGCACTTGTTCTTGCCAAGATGATAAGAGTGAAATATGTTGGCGGAGTCACCCTCAAGAACTCTCTAGTTCTTCTTCTTTTGGATCCACACCATCTTGATGGGAATCCTTGGAGTTGTAGTCGTACTTGATGAAGTGGAACTTGAAGTAGTCTTGGGAATCCACTTGACTAAGGTCTTAGGAGCTTCTTCAAATGCATCAATTTCCTCTTGAAGCTTGTCCTTGCCTTTTTTCTTGTAGTCTTGTGGTGGAAGATCATCTTGAGCTTGTGTCCCCTTGAAAGAAGTATCATACTTCTCTTGTTGAGGAACAAACTTTGTCTTGGGGTATTGATCTTCTTCCCACTCAACTCCATTGGCATTGAACTTTCGTTCAAAACCAACACCTTGATTCTTCCGGTGCATTCCTTGCTTGCGCACAATTTCCTCGAATTGCTTACTCCCGGCAAGGCTTTTGTACACTCCTTTCTCTATAATTCCCTTCAATAAGCTATTTTCTTGCTCAAGTGTAACTTGGCTAAAAGAATCATTAGTGGAATCAAGAGAACTACTAGAAGCAACAATATTGGATTTAGCATGATCATTGTTACTGCTAGAGGAAGAATCTTTCTTGTTCTTGTTACTAGACTTGACTTGAGGCATGTAAGTGGATAAGAGTAAACGCTTGGCAATGTAAGAAGAACTTTTCTTGCGGAGATCATCATTGATTTCTTTTAAGAACTCATGCTCTTTCTCAAGATTGAGCTTTTCAAAGCGTAATTTCTCATGAGCTCTTAAAAGTTCTTGATGATCTTCGAAGATAGTTTCATGAGCTAACTTAAGAGTGTTTAGTTCTTTAGTTAGAGCCTCAATCTTCTCCTTATCATTGTCATTCGTTTTATCTTGATTAGCATGATTAATTGACGTTTCATCATAGTATTCATCACTAGAGTTGTCAACAAGCAAGTCAACACCTAACAAGTCATCTTCATCACTATTGAAATCAACATACTCGGGGTGTGTTACCTTAGGACCTTTGGCCATGAAGCATCTTCCAATAACTTCATTTGGTGAGTCAAATATGTCGTAGGAGTTGGTTGACACAAGTGCTAGACCGGCAACACCTTCATCTTGAGTATCTTCGGAGTCGGAGTGATAACTTCTCTCGGAGTGGCTGTCGGAGTCGGAGCCGGATACCCATTCACCAACATGAGCTTGATGTCTTCGTTTTGTGTAGCTCCTTGATGATTTTTCCTTCCTTTCTGAATCCTTGCTTCTCCGTGAGTATCTTCGTTCATAACGATCATCTCTACTCCTTCTCTCTCTTGGTGGTGATTCTTTGCTTCTTCTTTTTGGAGAATCTTCTCTTCTCTTGTAGGGAGCCGTACACTCATTGGAATAGTGTCCGGGTCTTCCACAACTGTAGCAGTTTCGCTCTCGACTAGAAGATCTTTTGTCATTGTAGGACCTTGACTTGAAGCTTCTATCTTTGCTTCTACTCTTGTAGAACTTGTTGAAGTTCTTCACCATTAAGCTCAATTCTTCATTGAAGTTTTGTTTCTCACTTGATGATGTAGGGGCTTCACATGAGGCTTTGTAGGCACCACTTGATTTGTTGTGAAGTTCCTCTTTATCCTTAAGTGACATCTCATGAGCAACAATTCTTCCAATCACCTCCGTTGGCTTGAGATCTTTGTAATTGGGCATCATTTGGATCAATGTGCACACGGTATCATATTTTCCATCCAAGGCTCTTAGAATCTTCTTGATGATGAATCTATCGGTCATCTCTTCACTTCCTAAGCCGGCAATCTCATTTGTGATGAGAGCAAGCCTAGAGTACATTTCAGCGACACCTTCACCATCCTTCATTTTGAAATTGTCAAGTTGACTTTGAAGCACATCCAACTTGGATTCCTTGACGGAGTCGGTACCTTCATGCATATCAATCAAAGTGTCCCAAATTTCCTTTGCATTCTCAAGACGGCTGATTTTGTTGAATTCTTCGGGGCACAATCCGTTGAAGAGAATATCACAAGCTTGAGCATTGTATTGCAACATCTTCAACTCATCCGCGGTAGCTTCACGGTTTGGTTCTTTCCCATCAAAGAAGTCACCTTGCAAACCAACACACACAATAGCCCAAATGGCGGGGTTATGTCCAAGAATATGCATTTTCATTTTATGCTTCCAACTAGCAAAATTAGTACCATCAAAGTAAGGACCTCTACGGTGATAATTTCCCTCGCTAGACGCCATACTCTCCTAGGTTGTGAAACCAAGGCTATGACCACCAAAAGCTATAGAGATCAAAGCAAATGGAGACCAAAGCTCTGATACCACTTGTAGGATCGAAAGTATGTCTAGAGGAGGGGTGATTAGACTACTTGACCAAATAAAAACTTAACCTTTTCCCAATTTTAGTTCTTGGCAGATTTTAGCTATTGTAGGACAAGTCAAGCAATCATCACACAATTCAAGCAAGCATGCAAAGAGTATATTGGCAGCGGAAAGTAAAGCATGCAACTTGCAAGAATGTAAAGGGAAGGGTTTGGAGAATTCAAACGCAATTGGAGACACGGATGTTTTTCCCGTGGTTCGGATAGGTGGTGCTATCCTACATCCACGTTGATGGAGACTTCAACCCACGAAGGGTAACGGTTGCGCGAGTCCACGGAGGGCTCCACCCACGAAGGGTAACGGTTGCGCGAGTCCACGAAGGGCTCCACCCACGAAGGGTCCACGAAGAAGCAACCACCCACAAAGGGTCCACGAAGTAGCAACCTTGTCTATCCCACCATGGCCATCGCCCACGAAGGACTTGCCTCACTAGCGGTAGATCTTCTCGAAGTAGGCGATCTCCTTGCCCTTACAAACTCCTTGGTTCAACTCCACAATCTTGTCGGAGGCTCCCAAGTAACACCTAGCCAATCTAGGAGACACCACTCTCCAAGAAGTAACAAATGGTGTGTAGGTAATGAACTCCTTGCTCTTGTGCTTAAAATGATAGTCTCGCCAACACTCAACTCTCTCTCATAGGATTTGGATTTTGTGGAAAGAAGATTTGAGTGGAAAGCAACTTGGGGAAGGCTAGAGATCAAGATTCATATGGTAGGAATGGAATATCTTGGTCTCAACACATGAGTAGGTGGTTCTTTCTCAGAACATATGAGTTGGAATTGTGTATGTGTTCTGATGGCTCTCTCCACGAATGAAGAGGAGGTGGAGGGGTATATATAGCCTCCACACAAAATCCAACCGTTACACATAGTTTTCCAATCTCGGTGGGACCGAATCAACAAACTCGGTCGGACCGAAAAGGTAAACCTAGTGACCGTTAGAGATTTTCAGTGGGACTGACATGCAACTCGGTAGGACCGATATGGTTAGGGTTTGGGCATAACGTAATCTCGGTGAGACCGATTACACAAACTCGGTGAGACCGATTTTGGTAATTAGCTAACCAGAGAGTTGGTCAGGCAAACTCGGTGGGACCGATTTGCTCTTTGGTGAGACCGAAAAGTTACAAAAAGGAAACACTGAATTTACATTGCAATCTCGGTGGGACCGATTCGCTCTTTCGGTGAGACCGAAAAGTTACGAAAGGGAAACAGAGAGTTTGCAATCCCATCTCGGTGAGACCGAGATCCCTATCGGTAGAACCGAATTGCTAGGGTTTGGCAGTGGCTTATGACAAGTGAAACTCGGTGGCGCCGGATAGAAAGAATCGGTAGGACCAAGTTTGGCTTAGGGTTTAGGTCATATGTGGATATGGGAAAGTAGCTGAGGATTTTGGAGCATATCATTAAGCACATGAAGCAAGAGGCTCATTAAGCAACACCTCATCCCTCCTTGATAGTATTAGCTTTTCCTAAAGACTCAATGTGATCTTGGATCACTAAAATATAAAATGAAGAGTCTTGAGCTTTTGAGCTTGAGCCAATCTATTGTCCTTAGCATTTTGAGGGTTCCACTTTCACATCCATGCCATGCCAATCATTGAGCATTCCTGAAATAATCATCTTGGAATAGCATTAGCTCAATGAGCTATATGTTGTTATGAATTACCAAAACCACCTAGGGATAGTTGCACTTTCAACTGGGCTCTAGGTTAATAGATAATTAACCTAGAGTTATATGAAAAAATATAATAGCATGGAGCAATAAAAAATTATAGATACATTGGAGATGTATGAGCCAACTAGCGGAATCTTTACCTAATATTAAAGGATGGAGGCTTTCATAGTTATCCATACATCACTCCCTTTATATCCGTTAATTTTATGTAATCATAAAGATTGACAGCTGAGATTTAAAACGGTATCTATACCTATATACTTCGACACACATTGAAAAAAGGCTAAAGCCTCCTCTTGTCCCATACGCACCACCCCTTGAATAAGGATGGCAATTTTACTCACGGGTACCGGTACCCGCGGGTACCATACCCGCATGGGCAGGGTATGGGCACACTTTTATACCCATGGGTAGTACCCATACCCTACCCGTTAAGTCATGGGTAGGGTACGAGTATATCCTTGTACCCGCGGGTATACCCATACCCTGCCCGTTTGTGAACTAATGTTAAGTTGTCGACAAATAGTCATTAATTTGTCATGTGACTCATCTACTCCTATTAACTTAAGGAGTATGGTGTGATTTCTAAATACTGATAGTGGTCATTTACTCATCTACCTATTATTGAGTTGAGATAGTTGATTTTTTTGTCAAATGTGCTATCAATGAGTGTAAAATTTTGAACAACTTGTGTATTATTTGTTCTACCCGTTGGGTACCCAATGGGTACGGGTACCCGTCAGGTATGGGTATGAGTAAAGTTTCATACCCATGGGTACGGGTATGGGTAGAATTTTGTACCCACTGACTATACGGGTATGGGTATGGTATTGCTCTACCCTGCCCATACCCTACCCATTGCCATCCTGACCCTTGAACCACACCCTCCATCATCCCTTGACCACTTATCTGCGGGATGAGCTCAGGGACAAACTCGAGCAGTGGGAGGCATTGTAGGCGCGGCCTCTGGAGCTGGGCATGACTACGAGAGATGCGAGCAGGGATGAGATCCTCTGTTGGGATTTTAGATGCGGTGCTTGCTATGTGGATAGATCATCGGCTTTCATGCTAGGGCTACGCAGACACACATGTGCAAGCGCTGGGCCGGTCATGTTCGTGCTATGGCTTGGCTGGTTTGTGCGTGGGA
The DNA here is from genome assembly GCF_056163025.1 of Triticum urartu. Lineage (NCBI taxonomy): Eukaryota > Viridiplantae > Streptophyta > Magnoliopsida > Poales > Poaceae > Triticum > Triticum urartu. The sequence continues at coordinate 24,456,339 of NC_141875.1, forward strand.
TAGAGACAAGTAGGCAGGGAGGCGGTGGGAGAAAGGTTGTGCTGGATTCATGCAGCAGACGTCGGTATGTAGTAGAGGAGTTGGTTCACGCCATGGACGAGCCTGTGGGCATGGTCTGTGCCGGTCAGGACAGAGAGCATAAAGGAGAGGTTTATGATTGAGAAAGAGTGGATACGATTCAGAGAGGGATTTCTGCTGATTTTTGTCACGAGCTGTTTGTGAGACAAGATCCACGTTTGTAAGTGCATCCAGTGCCATCCCTAGTTGGTTTTGGAGCATTGACGACAAACCTGGTTGAGGGACTAATGTGTTTGTGAGAATTGCAGGATAACACAGGTAGAAGTCCATCATTGATTCGGTTTTCCTACCGGAGATGACCCCTAAAAATGTATGAAGACATTGAAGACAAAGGTGGTATGTGAAGACATTCACATTGAAGTCTATGACAAGAGAAGACATCGCGTGAAGACTATGGAGCGCGAAGACTTAGTTGTTTCGTCGTTTCCTTTTCTTCTTTGTTGAGTCATAGGAACCACCGTACTGTTAAGTGGGGTCCAAGTGAACCAGTCAGAATGACTGAAGTGATGCTTAACCAAAATCCTATGTCTTCGAGCGAAGTCAATGAGAGCAAATCTTATCCAGAGCTAGATAAGTCAGCTTTGCTTGTAGCCCAAGTAAAGTTGTCATGTGTGTTTGAAATCTGACCGTTGGAACACGTGTCAGTTCCTTAGTGACCCAGGGTCATTTCGGACAAATCAGGTCGGGTTGCCTAGTGGCTATAAATAGCCCACCCCTACACCATAAATTGGTTGGCTGCTCAGAGTTAGTGTACGGCTTTTGTCGTTTGAGAGCAACCCACCTCGAAGCCTTTGAGAGAGAATTCCTTGCGAGGACAAAGCCCTAAACACCCAGAGCCAAAGAGTGTTAGGCATCACTGAAGTCTTCTTGTCTGTGTGATCTGAAGACTTATTACACTTGAGGACTGTGAATCCTCCAGCCGGTTAGGCGTCGCCGGTGAACGAAGTCTGTGAAGGTTTGGAAGTCTACCTTGAAGACTTACAAAAGTGATTGGGCGAGGACTGGGTGTCCTTAGCTCAAGGGGAATAAGGTGAAGACGCGGTCTTCTGAGTTGAATCTCAGCCTCCCTAACCAGACGTACAGTTGTCACAGCAACTGGAACTGGTCCAACAAATCATTCTCTTCAACGAGCCACTGGTTCTATCCTTCCCATCTCTTTATTTGCAGATTGGTCCTTGTGAAGTCATTGCCTATTTGCATTATCTATTTGTCTTCACTGTGTGACTACTTGTTCTGATTGGCTTCATACTATCTTCCATCCTGATCTATACTGCCTAGCTGCTTTCATTTCATTGAATACTTGACTATGGCTTGCTTAGTGTAGTCTACCTTCCGCTGCATGGTAATAGGTTTATTTCTATCGTTTGTCTTCGAAACTTCCATGTTTTGAAGACTTTCATAAAAATCGCCTATTCACTCCCCCTCTAGTCGATCACTAGCACTTTCAATTGGTATCAGAGCAAGGTACTCCCTTGTTATGTGTGATTCGGTTTAACCACCTGGAGTTTTAGCTATGTCGACTGCAGGGATAATCAAAGTCTCCGCTGCGTGCCCAGTCTTTGATAGAACTGAATATCCCAACTGGAAGAATAAGATGCGCATGCATCTGGAAGCCATTGATGTCGACCTCTGGTATGTCGTCAAGAATGGCGTCCCCAAGGCTGGTGAAGGTGTCACCGTCGCTGATATCAAGAAGTTCGTTCAACTGGATTCCACTGCCAAGAACATCATCTGTGGTCATCTGACTAAAGGACAGTATGGCCATGTGAGTGCTCTGGAAACATCCAAGCTAGTCTGGGACTAGCTCTCCAAGGTCAACGAAGGCGTCTCAACCCAAAGAGATCAAAGAATCAGTGTACTTCACAACCTCTTCAACCGCTTCAAGAGAAACAACAATGAGAATGTCCAGCTCGCGTTTGATCAATTCACTGACATCACAAATGAGCTTCAAGCCCTCGGCACTACTGAGATCACCAAGCATGAAGTCGTCAAGACACTCCTGAGATTAATTGACAGCTCGTTTGACACCCTAGCCCTGATGATTCAAGAACGCCCTGACTTCACGACACTTGATCCGTCTGACATATTGAAAGGCTCAACACACATGAGTTTCAGCTTTCTGAGAAAATAGACATCTACGGTCCCAACTATAGGCGAACTCGTGCTTTGAAGGCAAAAGTTGTTTCCTCATCTGAAGAAGAATCTGATTGCAGTTCTGATGATCCTAAAGACATTGGAAAGGAGCTTGCTATGCTTGAAAGAAGTTCCAGAAATTCACCAAGAAGAAAGGCTTCAAAAAGTCCTCACGATCCAGCTCAAGGAATGATGAAGCTTCTGCTCATGACTACAAGAAGAGAACATGCCACAAGTGCAAGAAACCTGGTCACTACATCTCTGAGTGTTCGCAGTGGGACAATGAGAACAAGAAGAAGAATAAGAAGAAGAAGAAGAATAAGAAGAAGAAGAAGAAGAAGAAGAAGAAGAAGAAGAAGAAGAAGAAGAGCAAGGAATATGATTCTGACGACAAGAAGAAGAACAGATACTCAAAGTCTTCTTCCAAGTCTTCATCAAAGTCTTCATCACACAAGAAGAGCTCATCTAGCAAGGCTCGTGCGTTTGTTGGCAAGGAAATGGATTCAGAGGAGGAGTCTACTTCTGAGGAGGCGGAGGTGGAGTCTGAGGAGGAGTCCGATTCTGGCGTTGCTAGTCTGGCTACAGCCTACGTTGCCAAGTCCATCTTCAACATTGAAGACAATGACTTCATCACCGACGCCGATGCTAATGACAAGGACACCTCCGCTACCACCTACTGCTTCATGGCACGCAGTGCCAAGGTAAACTCATGCACTACTCACTATCAGACATCCAGTGAAGATGACTCTGATTGTGGTTCCAAACCCAGCTACAAAACACTTGCTAAAATTACAACTGAACAACAGAAAGCTATGGAACATATTCAAAAATTCTTAGACAAAAGTGATGACCTGTTAGACACTGAAATGACTCGATCTCAGTCCTTAATTGAAGACATAAAAAATCTTCATGTTAAGTATGAGGAACTTGAAAGTCGTCATGAAACTCTCTCAACAACTCATGAACAGCTTTCCTATGATTATCTTCAAAGGAAGCAAGATCTTGAGAAATTGAGAGCGGCTCATGAAGACCTTCAAAAGGAAAATGAGTCACTTCGCGCCAAACAGATCAGTTCCGCTCAGGAAGGATTTGAACCACCATGTCTTAAATGCATTGAGCGTGACAATGCTACTTCTGTTGCTGGATGTTCTACTGCTGCTACTATTGCAATATCTTCAACTGTTGATGTGGTAACTAACCCCTCTGCTGAGGATGCCACTGCTATTGCTGATGAAAATGCTAGGTTGAAGACATTGCTTGAAACAGGGATGTACAAAAGTCTCAAAGGGCATCAGACACTATGTGATGTCCTCAAAAGGCAAATCCTAAACCGAAACCCTAGGAAAGAGGGTGTTGGGTTCGAAAGGAAAATGAATGCTGATGGCTCTTACTGGAAACCTGAGCAGTACCCCAAAACCACATGGGTTGCTGCAAAGGAACCTTCAGTGGATCCATCCACCCTATCTGGCTTCACTTGTGCTAATCCCATTGTTATTGATGAATCCTTTGATGCAAACTATAAACTGTTTAAGAATCGGAATGGTGAAGTGTTTGCCAGGTATATTGGTACTAACTGCAGGTATGGGCCACCTATGAAGAAAGTCCTGGTGCCGAAAAAGTGTCTGGAAAATCTTCCTGTGTATGTCGTCATGACACCACAAGTGAAGAAGACAAACCCCAGACCACGGGCTTCATATGGTCCAAAGGCTTCATACAGACAGAGGACTCACCTGAGTCGCACTAACGCAAATGTTTTGTAGGGAAACCATACTCAGGCCTATGAATATGAGCGCGTTTCATCAAACCGCCATGTTCATAAGACCAAGAACTACTCTGCTTATTCTTATGACTACTATTGTCCACCTGCAAGACTATTTGCTAGGGCTCCAAAGCCAAAGTTCTCAGATGCTGCACTTAGACTCATTGCTTCGAAGCCACCCTTGAAGATGTGGGTGGCTAAGAAAGCTTAACTTCTTTGCAGTGAAGGGTCTCCAGCCAAAAATCAAATGCGTCTGAAGCTATTGCTGGGGACCTTAAACATCTTGTAGGGCGCAAGATCAAATGCCCAAATGGTCTTATTATGTATTTTGTTCCTGAGTCGCTTGCTACTTGCCCTATCAGTCCTAACCTCGATCTAAGCTTTCATAATCCACTTGCTCGTCAAATGTTTATGCTTCACAATTCTCTTCGTGAAGCCTATCCCCCTAACTGCACTGTAGGGTATGACACCAACTGCTTCAGAATGGATTATTGATAGTGGATGTACTAATCACATGACTGGCAAGCGAAGTCTTCTCATGGACTCAACCTTACGTCCATCTGACAAGAGTCACATCACATTTGCTGATACTGGTAAAAGCAAGGTATTGGGTCTAGGTAGAGTTGCAATCTCAAGGGATCAACACATGGATAAAGTGATGCTTGTTGAATCCCTTGGTTTCAATGAATGTATGTCTCAATGCTTTGCGATTTAAACATGATTGTGATGTTTGGAAAATATCGTTGCCTTGTTCTAATGGAATTTGACAAGTCTCTAGTCTTTGAAGGGTATCGGAAAGATGATTTTTACATGGTAGATTTCTCAACAGGACCATAGCTTGCCGTATGTCTTCTTGCAAAAGCTTCAGAATGTTGGCTCTAGCATCGGAGGCTAGGGCATGCTGGCATGAGGAACTTGTACACTCTTGCAAAGAAGAAGCATATCATAGGCATCGAGGGTGTCAAGTTCAAGAAGGATCACTTATGCGGTGCCTGCGAAGCTGGAAAGATGACGAAGGCCAAGCATCCCTTGAAGACAATCATGACAACGACTCAACCCTTCGAACTGCTACACATGGACCTCTTCGGTCTCACTCACTACTCAACTCTTATCACTACTGCTTGTCTCTATGGCTTCGTCATCTATTATATAATTAAGAGAGAAGCCAAATAAGACACCACGTTCTTCCACATTAGCTAAAATAATATACATCGTTGATTAGTAATATATACGGCTGAGATTTAACGAAATTACGTTACATAAAAATATTCTAGACATCCACTATTTTGCACATGTTAAATCTGTCACGTGCAAGTACCTATGATGGAAACAGTGCAAAAAAAAAGAATTACGTATAGGAGAAGAAGGACAACTAAAGTTTGAAAAGCCAACATCACGTAGTACACGAACAACTAATCAATTCTGAATTGGATTCTGTTATAAGAGGAAAAAACAACTTCCATAGCCACGTATACGGATAGGCATGATCACGTACTGGACAGAAAAAAAATACTAGCAACGACCAGACTAGACTATAAAACACGTATAACCATGATCATGTACTAGAAAAAATATTACTAGAAAAAATCGGACTCTAAATAGAAAAGGCAGATTTCACTCGGATATACGATGCCTCCATCTTGCAAAATATGGACTCCTCATGCAAACATACATATATGATGTATACCAAACCAAACGTAGTGCTTCACCCAGATAAAACAGGGCAAACAATACACGACACCATCGTCTCTTTTTGTGTGCATCATTATGGTACAATGGGACATCGTCGATTGCATCGGCTGAGCACAAAGCCAACAATTTCAGGGACTCCCGCTTATGCACTGCTGGATTGATAGCCAATCAAAAGCCATCGGTTTTAAGGGAATGATTACATTGATCTGTACAATCAGCAGAAACAAGCTTGCCGGAAGCTTATTTCCTTTTTTTTGGGAAACTCCATATCCAACTATTTGATCTCCTACATATTTAATTGGTATATTGATACTCCACCTCACTAATCACGTCAACAAAATATTATGGTACTAAATCGATTCAGTTATTTAATATTGGAGAAACTGTGCGTCAAACTTTCCGATGGAGAGAGAGAGAGAGATCTACTACCGGAAACATGTACACAAACTATATATGATTCAAATCTGCAGCTTGATGCTTTACTGTACCACGCGGCCGAAAATCTCAAATCAATCAGTGGCTCAGTTATAAAAAACTTCAAATTTTCTTTTTAATTATAAATACATACGACCGATGGAGAGAGAGAGAGAGAGAGAGAGCTACTACCGGAAACATGTACACAAACTATATATGATTCAAATCTGCAGCTTGATGCTTTATTGTACCACGCGGCCGAAAATCTCAAATCAATCAGTAGCTCAGTTATAAAAAACTTCAAATTTTCTTTTTAATTATAAATACATACGATGCTCACTATATTCCATTAAAATTTTAATGAAGAAAATAACTGTTTCTGGATCCGCATTTATGTATTTACCTCACAAGCAAAAAATATGCATGATAAATCTCTACATATATGTACAACATATATACATGTACACTGTGATATTGTTTCTGAAATGTTCTAAGTCCTGCAAGCATGATTATCTTCTTACATTTAAAAAAATTAGGCTCCTTGGAGCCCGGGTGGAAAATAGCGCACTCACCACAAAGTACATAGTATACGTAATAGCAAGAATATCAGGTCTCCAACTCCCGATATGTTTCACCTCTATGGATCTGCTTAGCTTCGGCAGGGCAAGAAGCCAAACAAGCGGACAAGGTAACGTAGGTACACACATCAAATTATTTAGAAATCAGTTTTGCCTAAATATTAGAAGTGAGCATTCACAGATCAAATGTATCCGCTCCATGCTGGATTTGAATGATCACCTATTTGCTAGGACACTCGCATGTCCCATCGCCACGACTCATATGTATATATTAAATAACTAAGTGTGAGAAGCATACACTATACCGCCACCAAAGTAAAACAAAATGTTTGATTGATGGTTGGGTGAGACCTGTTTTGTTTGTCTTGGACACAACGCTTTTACATTCACTACATTCAATATAGTTTGATGGTAGACATTTATTTCAATATCAGGAAGCTAAAAAAGCATGGTGAATCATGTTGCACCATTTGGTAATGTTCACAAAAGTATATACGCAGTTATATATTAGGAGTCCATCATATTCTATTAGACTGCTTCTAGGAGGGTTGATAAAATGGACACGTCAACGGAATATCCAAATGCAAAAAATATCAAATTAAGAAGAGACACAAGAAGATAGAATGGCACCATAGTAGAGAAATGAGAGACTTGATTGATTGTTTTGAAAAGAACAATAAAATATGTTGGCAATTTCTTAGACTTCGATCGATAATCAATGGACATATAAAAATAGAAAAAATACCTTCCGTTGAATCATCTGATGGCATTGCCCATGACATTGTACTGCTCGCAAAACACCCTCCAATACAAGAAGGCAAGAAATCTCTAAAATATATTATGAGGAAGATAGATACAAATAGTCCAGGACGAATATATGAGGAAGAAATAGACAATCAAAGTGCAAAATATTCATGGTTTTACACAAGGAACCGACATGGACAAATGCTATAAGTCTTTTATTGGTTCCCCTTTGCAAGAACCTAACAAACTTTTAATGGAATATTTCTAACAAACGGTATTCAAGTTTCTACGCGCGTGCACACAAATACATGTTTTAGCCATATTTTAAAAAATACTTCAGCATGGGAAACATACTTAACCATAATATCAATAGAACAATTATGTGCACTACATCTTGGCATCTAGCCGCGCAAATGCGCGGGTCACACTGCTAGTTGTTGATGATTATTCAAGATATACATGGGTGCATATAATCCTCTACAAGACTGAAGTGCAGGATGTCTTCAGACGCTTCACCAATCGAGCCATGAACAACTATGGCGTCAAGATCAATCACATCAGAAATGACAATGGCACTGAATTCAAGAACACCGGCCTCGAGACTTATCTTGATACTTTGGGCATCACTCATGAGTTCTCAGCTCCGTACACGCCGCAGCAGAATGGCATCGTGGAACGCAAGAACAGAACACTCATTGAGATGGCCCGGACGATGCTCGATGAATACAAGACTCCAAGAAAGTTCTGGCCTGAAGCCATTGATACTGCATGCCATATCATCAACCGTGTTTATCTTCACAAGCTTCTAAAGAAAACATCCTATGAGCTCCTCACTGGTAAGAAGCCAAATGTCAGTTACTTCAGAGTATTTGGTGCCAGGTGCTGGATCAAGGATCTACATCACACTTCAAAATTTGCACCGAAAGTACATGAAGGTTTTATGCTTGGATACGGAAAGGA